>NW_023458561.1:29553136-29585760 GCF_013731165.1 Rhagoletis pomonella
ACATACGATATATTCGGCGTTTTGGAAACAAACAGACGCACAGTGCCGCCGAGGTGGGCAAAAATCGAAAAATTGTCTCGGTGTGTTCGTTGTCTGCTAAGCGAACGTGTTTTGTATTTTTGTAAAGGTAATTTATCCACTAAGTCGACAAATTTTACACTAAGAATTTTAATAAGAGCATAGCGATGCGTAAGCTCTTTACGGAAACAAATGTAAAAAAAAAAACATTCTATGAAATAAAGTGTTGGTTTGACGCTTTTTATTTCCATATAGACAGTAGTGAGCTACAGGAATAAAAATTTTAAAATAATATCAAACACAGGGCGTCCTTGCGGTATTCCAGAAAAACAGTTTTTTTTATCAAAATTTCAACAAATGGTTAATTCTAATGGTATGAATAAAAAATATATGTAAAGATATGTTATTTTTTTTTTATTTTATTAAATAGTACAAGTATTTACCTTTCGTAAGAAGAAATAAAATCCTGCTCTTTTTGAAGTAATGCGTTGTTTGCTAATGCATAAAATCATTTTTAAATTTTTTGTCAGTGGCATCAGATCTGCACAATTCGTCCTATTTTCAAAAACGAAGTGTTAGATGAAAACGCTTAACCTGTGGACAATAGAAGTTTATTTTTTTAAAGAGTTGCCACCTGTTGAATAATTTAATTCAAATTTTTTAATAAGTTAAATGAATTATTAAGAGATGGGTATCAATCGAAATGTGTATGGAAAGCGTTTATTTCTTAACTGCATGTAGAGGGTTGCCACCTGTTTAAAAAATCAAAATCCATTTGAATTAAAGGAATTAGGTAATTGAAATTGATAGCTATCACCATATGGGAGTCAGATGAAAGAGGTTTAAGAAGATTTTAGTTAGAAAATATTACAAAGAGGGTTGCCACCTGTTTGTGAAGTCAAATTTAGTTAAACTAAAATAATAATTGTGTCAATCCAAAGGTTGACGACATCGTATTTGTCATTTTATTACAAATGCATACATTGTCAAACAGTGATGTGTTCTGATTATATTCCTTTTAAATTACTGGACTCTTAAATTAACTCAGGTATGTTGTTACTCTTCACTTATTGCTAAATATGGCAATTTTTTCTTTTGTCTGTTATCCATATTGATATACAAATTTTAGTTACCTTATTCCCTTACTTAAAGTGAATTTGATTTTCTAAACATGTGGCAACCCTTCTACGTGTCGTTTAGAGGTAAAGTATTTTCAAAACCATTTCAATTGATACACATATTTTTATATCTAATTCATTTAGTTTAATAAATAATTTTAATAAAATTTGTAACAGGTGGCAACCCGTTTCAAAAAAATAAAACTTTATTGCATATCTATAGGCCAAGCCCTGTCATTTAGCACCTCACTTTTGAAAATAGAACGAACTATATGTACATACCTACACTGCATTTATAGTGAAAGTAAATCGAATTTTTGCATTTAGCGCCCTCAGTTTTACTAAGAAGCGAATTTTCATTTAAATCCGTCCATAATTCTATTTTTGGCTACGTTTTATATAAATAAAATAAATTCTTTGGACATTTAAAACTGTATATATTTTTTTGAACATATTTTTTACCATTTTTAAAATTACTAAAAACTATATAAGGTGACCATGAATGTATGTCCTGCTTTAAAATTGCCAAAAACTCTGGCAAGTTTTTAAATTACCAAAAAAATATAGCTGATTGTTTATACATAGTTTAAAAAAATTATGTTATAACCTAATTTCCAGCTTGTAAATTAATAATTTGAACATCCAGTTTTTAAATTAGCATTTTTAACTATCAAAAATTTAAGTCCAACTTTTAAATTACCAAAAATGAATGCCCAGCTTTTAAATAACCACAAATTTATGTCCAGTTTTTACTGTTTAATATTCAGGTATTGTGTAAATATTGTAATTTTACTATATTGTGTAATTTTATTAGAAACCTATGTGGTCTGCTATGAAGTTCTAAAAATTCTTAAAAATTTCCAGTGATCACAGTTTTCTGTTGCTCAAGATTTGCTTATGGTAAGTCATACCCAATTATACTCTACATAGCTGCCAACCGTGTGGTATTATTATATTTACGTATTACTTTCCTGCTGTGTTATTATACCCAAGAAACGCTATTGGCGTGTGTGTAATTTTTCACAGTCAAGGTATTCGATACGCCACTACCGTTTTGAAGCAAGGTCACAAGTTTATTGCCATGTAAATTGTGTGTCGAAATAGCTGCTTGTTATACATTTTCGGTGTGTGTAGAAATGTTAGTATGTGTGTATGTGTATTCGTCCAACAGCAGGACTAAACAAAACATCAGTTCATGAGCAAGTATTGAAGTGAGGGTGGATGGCTAGTTTTAAATGTTGGCGTATAGTATATGGAAATAAATTCAATAAACAACTTCACACAAAATTAAAGCTTGTTAAATTGTCAAATTATAAGGGTTATTAATTCCTAATTTATGTCATTAATTTCATTCAAGGATTTTTAACAATGTACTTACAGTGTAAAAAAACTGCTTGCGAACACTGCCATCAATTACTTGCTAGAAATTTAATTTACCACTTTCAAGTTCTGATTCTTTTAAAAACATTTAGTATAAGTAATTCTCATCTATCAGCAGAGACGTCTTGTTTTATTATTCTTATTTCGAAGCCCGCACAAGCTTTGTCTGCTAAGCAAGGCCAAATGGTGTTTAGAAATAAATTTGTTTTTCCTCAGTTTTGTCTCACAGAGCTCTGCTTGACTGTGAAAATCTATTCAATTAAAGTTCTTTATTCGATTTTCGGAATTTCTGATCAAAGCGCAAATGGCATAAAGTGCCCGCGTGCTAAATAATGCGAAATGCATGATGGGCTTCTACGCTATGACATCATAAAATTTTATGTTGAAGTTTTATTATATTATCCACCAAAATTAAAGGTGGAATTCAAGCAGAATAAATTAGGAATGAATAACATATATATGTATATAATTAGTTTGAAGTAAAAAATTGGGTAGCTTTTTGGGAATTGAAATGCTGTGGATAAATTTTTGTTTATTTACAAACGGGACATAAAAATTTGGACATTTGAAAGTGGGGCTGCTAAAAAATATCTGGTTGATTTAAAAGTGAATATTTATAAATTACCAAAAATGTATGTCCAATTTTTAAATGTAAATTTTTTTGTAAATTGAAAATATGCCTTATTTTTTGTCGCTTAATGTCGCTTATAATGAGGAAAAAATGGACATGATTCTGTTATCATTTAAAAAATGAACATAAATATAAAAATGGACAAGATTTTTTTCGTAGAAAGGTTCTGGTTCTATACTCAATGTATAGCGAAGGTAACGAGAAAAATCTTCACTGCTCCCGCCATTTCGAGCCGAACTTCGAATCCTCACGGCCAATCAAATAGTTGTAGCGATAGGAGTTTACCGGTCTGAATTGACAGTCAAACTGCATTAAAGGCATTGGTCAGCAACTAATTTAGTTCTGTGAGAAAATAGTTCTTGAGCTTAGGAACGTTTAGAAAATATCCAACACTATGAAGCAACATTTTTTACTAAAGTTTTGTCTTGCATTTAAAATCATATAATTACAAGTCTGCCACTCTATGGAAAAATCTACCCCTTCGCAATTCAGTAAAACGCCCAACAAATCACTTAGCTTAACAGCGTTAAGGCAATTTCCTTTTCGGCCTAAAATGTAGACATTTGAATTACTTGGTTAATCAAAAATTCACTACGACCACTTTATTCCGCCACCTGAACGTTTTCCAGTGTTATTTGTTTACTTTCGAAGAATCGCAGTATAATGCTCAGAAGCAGAAACGAGTAGTGGTTGTATTCAAGTAAAAGCAATTAATTCCAAAAAATAACAAAAAAAAATAATAATTTTCATCGACTTTTATTTCAATTTGTAGATTTAATTGCACATTTCGCCAGCGTCTCTACCTCCTGCGATTCCCGTGTTAATGACGTTACGCCGAAACAGCGATAGCTACCCAGTTATTTCGGCTGGTAACAAAAATAATTGCCTCGTTCTTGCGGTAGACCACCGCCGCTTCCGCTGCCGCCGTCGTCGCTGTCATTGCTGATGGGTTGCATGTGGAACGCCATTTTTGAATGTTGCTTTCGTTTAAGGGCAGGCTATCGGAAACATACTCATGCATTTGTTCATATGTATAGTTGTATGTATATTTATTTTAAAAAAATTTTAGTAAACGAGCTGTCAGTCATTTAGACAGTTTGATAAAATTGTTGTGTCATTATGCTTTCGGCGAAACTTTAACAAATTTGTTAAAAGCTTATTTAAGTTTGTATAATATCCGAAGACTTAAAATTCGGCATTTTATTTTTTTAGGTCATTCTTTGAAAAAATTGTTTTATATCGAAAATTACTAAAATATTTGGTTGTCTTCATGAATACACTTTTTTTATATGAAATAAAGTTAGTAATATTTTAATAACATACATACAAACATATTTTACTATCAATTTCTTTCTGCAAATAATGACAGACAGTTAGATCACGACTTATTCTATAGTTTTCGGGGTCGCTGATGACAAGCCTGAACAATTATTATTTTTAATTCCAAATGACTGATCTAATATAGGGGGAAGATGTTTTTTCAATTTATCGGATTCACTTCGAGTCGTTACTCGGGTGGTTTCGAGGTCGCTGATTACATATCTAATTAGAAATTGGAGAAATTCAAAATAGCGTGCCCAATATGGCGGCACAAAAATTAAAATTTTTCAATCATTTATTTATTACGGAAAAGTTTAATACGAATCTGTGCACAAGGCGTATGAGTAACATTCTCACTTATCATCTCGTCTGGGTAACTCATACGCCCTGTACGTTAGGGCGCATCGAAAATTTAACTTTTCACAAATCCTTTGGTAATACATAGTGAAAATATATTTGAGGTATTCACAGCGGTGTCGTTAGTGTCGTATTATTGTATGTCGTAAACTTAAAACGCCTAAAAAATATATTCAGAGGGTTCGCAAAGTACCATCAAAGTTATATTACGAATTTTCGCAGTGTTGAAAAATAGTGCGTTGTGGTTTCAAGTTCTCTAAACATTTATCGAAGCTATTAAAGTTTACAACATACAACAATACGACCCTTACGACACCGTTTTGAATCCCTCAATTGTATCATGAGGTCAACAACAAGCCTGTCAAATATTAATCGTTTATTTTAATTGCAAGAGCTCGCGCATCGACCCCCCAAGTGACACAAAGCACACTAGTCGAATAAGACGGATTCTTGTTAAAAACTCAAATCTGATTTCAAATTCAATATCAACGAGCTTAAGAACCCCCAGGAATATGCTGCGCACATCAGAGCTAATTCGTTCTCTAAAATGATTTAAAGAAAAAAATTTCAATGCTAAATCACAAATATATATGTACATATACACATATGTATTTATGTAGTATAGTTTTAAGGGAAACAGGTCACCGCAAATCGAATTTTGTGTGGCAGCACTATGCTCACTATCGATTTCGCTTACATCCTGCTTTTTAATTGTTGCAAATTTCCATCAGACTTTTATTCACAACAACAAAAATTAGCGAACCAATTTGCTAACGCACTTCTATGGACTCTTGTAAGCACAAAGTATGCATATGTATGTTCACCTGTAAGAGTTTTTAAACACTGGCAAACATACATATATACATAAGAACATATGTATATGTATACACATGTACACAACTAAATACATACGTTAAGCCGTAAAAATTATTGTAAAATAAATTTGAGAATTCTTATATGTAATTTCATAAGTACCTATGTATAGGCATAAATATGAACATACTTGCAGTATGCCAAAGTAACCAAATATCCAGATGTATGTATGTATATACGATATACACACTCGTTGTAATCTGCGTGTGTAAATGAAAATACAAGTAAATGAAAATGCAACCTGTTGCATGCCCGATTTTTGGCTCAGGGCCAAAAGTTACAGCAAAGTAATGACGTCATTAAATGAAATAAATAGCAGGCATGCTAACGGTTATACATGCCATACTATATACATATGTACACATCGTCGTTTAAAGTACAAAACCTCGTAACTGACATTTGTGCCAAAGAGGATATTTGCTCACCGGAAGCTCCTGGCATCAAGCCCTTATCCATTCAATTCATACTAAAATATCGATACTTACGACATAAGAAGAAGAAGAGATAATTAGTGAGAAGAGAGAGAACCGTTTTGAAGTAAGACAAGTTTTACTTTCTCCTATAAAATTTTTGGCAACCTCATATGCCAGGTTTTGCATTTTCTTCATACGCGGTTTTGTACTTTAAACGACGATATGTACTATATAGCATACATGCATGTACCTATCTACCATACGTATCTCGTAAGTACGCATAAGTACATCTTGTTGCCTGAAATATTTACATATTTTCGCTTTTAAAGCCCACCTTCTACATACTCACACTTACATATTTATTGTAATTTTAAATTCAACTTTTTTGTTTGAGCATTTTATGTAAAACAACATAATTTTTAACGTCGTAAAATACTAATATATGCGCATAAACTTGCACACAAATGCTTTTTTCCTTGAATTATCTACATGTTGCCATCACGTGGCTGCTACAATTGCATATGTCTTCCAACAAATTTACATGTTTTTTCTATTAACCAATTTTTTTGTTTTTGCACCTCCCTTCAACTGGCGTAAAATTTTTTTAGATATGTAATTTAGTAGCAGGTTGTTTTAACTGATGTTTCTTTTTTACTTGTTGTTATAGGAATATGTAAGTACATGTATGCATTTGCCTATTTGGGTGAAATCTGCATTTTAGATTGCATAAATAATTCAATTTCTAAATAAAATCCCCACACCATATTCATATGTATGTATGTATATGCTTTTAGCATGGTGAGTGCTTTAAATTTGTTTTCTTCCAAAACACTTTACAGGGCGTATATATCCTGGTGGCTGCTTACGCACTTAAGAATGGGTATCACTAACGTGGACAGGTGCAGGAATTGTCGTGAGCGGGATACCAGAGAAACCTTGGAGCATCTTCCTATGCTGATGTCCGGCACTGGCAAAAACACGACTATAACGCGTAAAAACGAGCACCAACTGGCAACGCTAAGGACCTCAACACCGGCCAGATTTACCTTATTTAACCTAAAACACTTTTTCAGTGTGCGTTACCGTCGGCTGTGGCTACCCTGCAAGAATAATTACCCATTCATATTGGCTTTTTTTAGTAAAACTTCTTTGTGCTCGGTTTGCTGTATATCAAACTGACTACGATTGTGAAAAGTCTTTCGTAAGACAAATGAAAGACAGCTGGCAAGATTAGTCGAAAGACTTGTGTCTTAGAAAAAAAGCTCTCACATTCACTACTCGTGTTGAAAAGCTATTTTAAGAGAAATCATTTATATATCATTTAGCTCACGTTGCTCCAACAGTCGCAATGGCCTAGTGTACAAAGCAGAGGCGTACCATTCGACGAGAGGCCCGAGTTCGAGTCCTCGGGCAGCGTAACTTTTTTCAGTTTTCGTTTTTTTTTATTAACATTTTTTTTTCCTTTAAATGAGTTTTCTTTTATGTTAAATATTTTATTGTTTTGAACGCGAAGATTGAAGTCCCGTACGTAATGGTCAACCCGTCATCTAGTTCGTGTCGTCCTTAGCGTTCGTCGATGCGCGTCTCGTGCAGTCCGAGTCCAATCCAACTACGAGAGCTCAACCTTGATCAAGGATATACCGCCTCGCACCGGTCGACAGAGTTTCGTTAACGATAACAGGGACCATCAAGCCTTGACGGGCAGTGGGTGAGGTTGTCGTTTGGGAAGGATAGTTTATATAGATTCACTTCACTCCCCCATTAAACCCTCAGGAAGGTTTATAAGCAATATCTGCACTTGAATCCTTTAATGAAGCTGTACATATGTATGTAGCTACAAGCTCCCACTTCTATTCGGAAATTTTCAAATTCATATACATAAGTATTTAATTGCGATTGAAGCTATTTATGTATGTAAACTAGGGTGCATCACCAATAAAATGTGTGTTTTTTCTAACGGAATTACAAAATTTATTATATTTTAATACTTCCCCGTAAAAAAATTCGGGAAAATATTACGATTGACGTAAGCTTGACCGATTTGAAAATAGCATCAAAAATCTCATTATTTTGATTCCGTCGATTAAATTTTTAAACGTCTTTAGGCAGACTCTCTAAACTTAAACTGAGGTTGTTTTTTTTTAATAAAAAAAATTGATTTTTGAATGTACATATTTTCTTACCTTAATATTTTTCCGAAGTATTTTGGCGAAAGTCTTTAAATTTAAAGGCCGATTTTCACTGTGTCATATTTTGACAACAAATTTTGTCAACATATTTATACACAACTTTATCTTCTTTTTTCATACCATCACCGATTATATTACGTTCTTTCCCTAACGATCCGGACCGGATCCGGTAATTAGAGAATAAGCGAAAAGTTTGCTCTCAAAAATGGAACATAATCCAGAAGTACGGGAACGCAAAAAACCACATTTCGTGCCCAGAATTTATGAGACAGCTAGTGATGTGCTGAATTTTCGATACCCAGTACTTAAAAAAGTTTTCGGTACCCAATACTTCTTTTTCGGTATACGATACCGATTATTTACATTAAACCTTCGCCATTATATGCATTTCAAGTTTAGAAAAAACTTTAATTACTAATTTATATGATATCGCCTAAAACACTTGAACTTATCGCAACAGAGAAATATTATTTTAACAGTTTTAATCTTAGTTGATCCAAGGTTCAAGAAAAATGCTTTTACGGATGAAGAAGCCTTTCAGGGGGGAGATTCTGTAACCAGTTAGCACTTGTTGACATAAAAATATTTCATATCATACGTCAACAAAACTGATGCCGATTCGAAAATTGTCGCTAACTGGTTACAGAATCTGCTTCCAGGCCTACAAAAATGATATCGTCCGATTCAGCTGGAACAAAAATGCTTCAAACAGGTAAGAGTGTCTCTGCATTATGGCCTCGAACCGACATATATACATTTTTTATTTGAATCCGTATTAAAAGCTTTATTGGCTCCTACATTCGGATTTTTATAGGCGAGTCTCCCCTGAACCGTTTTTTCCATATTTTTGGCCTATTTGCGCTTTTATTCGAAACTTAAATGTTTCGGTACCGAGTATCGAGAGTATTGGATACTTTTTAAATCGGTACCGAATATTGGTCAATACTTAAAAGTATTGACTCAGCACATCACTAGAAACAGGCAACATGTAAATACAAAACAGCTGATATGCACTTTGACACTTTATCCATTTTTACCCGGAGAAAAAGTCCGGGCTGTTTTTTGGGCAGGAAGAAGAAGACACTTACGATCCAATACGTTCCAATTTTCGCTCTCTATTACCCATTTTGTTGAGTACGGGAATGATTTCTGGGCTATTTTGGGCACCCGCGGGATCCCGCGTTGCGTACGGCAAAGAACCTATTATGGGCCAAAACGCTCAGATAGCCAATTTAGCAGTACATGTACACGACTGAAGACCTATTCTGAACTAAATCGATTGCTAGACCATTTTTAGTTCCATTTGACAGTGTATTTTCATTTATTTGACGACAAATGCCGTTGAATTTGACATAGTGAAATCCAGCCTTAATACATTTTTTAATTTCTATGGAAAAACAGTACCTTGAGGATGCACCCTAATGTACCTACATGCGTGCATGCATGCTAATCTACATATTCATATCAAGCCAAGCTAAAAAGTTTTGTGTCCTGTCAAATATCTTAACTGCATACATACGCATTTTACCTTAAACTACATTCATTTCAACTTAACTCCAGTCTCATGTGATTGCCATACCTTGAAAACATTCATCATTCATTAAAAAATTGTCCCGCACAGCACATGGTATGTAATTGCATATTTCAGCAAAAGGGCCAAGAACCTAGTGGGGGAATGAACGTCAAATTTGATATGGCGGGGGAATATCCGTCGAACGTACACCGACAACTGGCACGCAACTTGTGACCGCTTTTTAATTGTAAAACTTGACGTGTGTGTATAAAGTTAGCGATAAGATACGATTTGACATACATGCACTCTATAATCACACACATGCATGTGTATATAGGTTTGTTGTCATACGTACGTACATATGTATATATTTACATAAGTATGTATGTATATAGGTGTATCAACTTATGCTTCGATATTTAATTCTTCATTAAACTCCGAATTTTTTTATTGCAGTCCCTTCGATTGCATACTTTTTGACACACAGTGAACTGCAAGAAAACTCTCTCACTCAATCTCTCTCTCTCTCTCTCTCAGACGTCGAGAGTCTGGAAGGTAAGTGCAATATGAGAGCAGGAATTTATGCGCAAGCGCTAAGAGCATCCAGGTGTAAAAAATATACGGTGAGCTCGCGTTTTAAGGACATCGTATATTTATTTGGCTAAGTATTTGGCCGATGTTCTCCTCCATATTTTGTTGTGTATCATGATATTGTCACATAAATTGAATGACTAACGATATTTCACACTGCTGTTTTTTACGCTTTTCATAGCAAAAGTACTACCGAAACTACTACCTGACGCTGTTCTTACACCTTCAAAGTTGTTCCAAACAGTACAACCCTATGCGGGAAGATACTTTACGATTCTTATGATATTTCATTAGCTTCGTTTTCATGGTTAGCTACTGAATTTAATCGGAAAACCAAAAGCTACTCCGACTCTGTACATACTTAATTCTAGATTATAAAAAAAAAAATGTTTCAATTTTCGCATAGCACGACCACAGAATCGCAAGTGTAAACAGAATCAAATCGCTAAGCGAAATTCGTCGGAAGAAAGTTCGCTGCCAAAATTAAAACACACTGTGGTATATCAGATTGCACACAACCAAGCGGCAAAGAAGTTCGTCTAACGAAATTCGTCAAGAATAGATTTATTTTTAATTTTTCCGCCGCCGTCCGGCACAAAATTAGTTGTCAGTGTTAAAATGGCATTGTTTTTTCAGTTTTCTACTAAGATGGTTTTCTTACAAGGTTTCAATAGTGAACGTTTTCCACATTTCAGGAATGATTTGGGCAAGTGCGTACTTCTCAATTACTGGCCTACATATCTACGAATTTTTCACAATATATTTATGCAACAATTTCAATGTATTTATGCAACAAATATTTTTAATTTACAACAAAAAGCATAAAAATATAATTTCTAAACTTTGTGCAAAACTCGCGAAAGGTCAATAATTTTTCATGCAAATTATCAAGTTTTTAATCCGATTTTTCGGGATTTTCTTGAGTATGCAGTTTTTTAGCCCATTGAATTCTAGTGAAATGGATTTAAGCAATAATCGCGTTAATTTTTTAGATTTTTTTTTGTTGAAGGTATTTTACATTTTTTCCATACAAAGTATTTTCGAAACCTTTTTTATGGAAGAAGCTGCGTGGAAAAAAATTGCCAAAAATCAACGGTAGGTCGTAGCTCCTTTAAACTTGCACTTTGTTATAATAAAATTTATTAAGGTACAAATCTGCATACTCAAAAAAATATAAAAAAATCGTATTAAAAAGTTGAAAATTTGCATGAAAATGTATTGAATTTTCGCGAGTTTTTCACAAAGTTTAGAAATTATATTTTTTATGTTGGTTGTTGTAGAACCATATTTTAAATTTAAAAAAATAACGGAAAAATATTCGAATAAAAACTATTGCATGTATTGTGAAAAATTCGCTGTGCCAATACTTTTTCCCGGCAGTGTACATATGTATAGCTTAATGCTAAAATGATACACGCATACAATTGTCCGAGGAAATATGCACATAAATAGCTGGAGCGAAGTTGTAAGCAGTGGATAATGGCGAACTTAAAGCTCTTGAGCGGCTGTCATAGCAAGGATTTAGGTTTCATTCAACAAGTACATTGAAACAAATATTTTTATGAATTTGAGTGTAAGAACAGATATGTATGTTAGGGTGATCCAAAAATGCACGTGAAAAAAGGTAAAGTTCGAATTTAAATACTTTGACCCCCATAAGGTTGTTCTATATAGAAAAAATATACCACTTTTTTATTTCGAAATCAACAAATATTTAGAGTTCGCTCAAAGCGCTCAAAGTTTTGCATGAATTTTATATGGGGTAAAAAAGTTTTTCGATAGGAAAACTTTATCTTTATATTCATTCGATACATTGTGATTTATGTAAAACAACTAAAGAAGAGTGAACGTAATTATCTTGAACTCCTGCAAAATTTTAATTATTTTGAGCATATGGCAGGATCTTTCGAAAAGCTTTAACTTTAAATTTTTCCGTTTTTCAAACCATTTGCTAATTAAATAAAAGTCAATTTTTTTTCGACAGAGTCCAATATTTCGGCAAAAATCACATAGACCCGGATTTGAGCAGAAAAAGGTTTTTTGTATAAAAATTTAAGGACGCTAATGTGCATTTATAGGTTAGGCTATAGTCGAGTGGTTAGAGGTGCGTACTATCATTCTATAGGACCTACATAGGTTCGATTCCGGATCCGAGCGACATCTAGATATGGAAAAAGTTCTTTCTAACAGTGGTGGCTTTGGCGTGCAAGTACAACAAACCTCCGAGTGTCTGTCATAGAAAAGCTTCGCATGAAGCATTCGCCATTCGGAGTGTCCTCCATTTGTGATATAACCTCATAAACGCACACCATAAGTTGGTGGTGAAACTCGGCAAAAGTTCTTAGATAATTAGGAATGTAAAATATGTGTTTATATTATATATATTTTGTTTTTCATATGGATGAGTATTATATGCCAGCAGCATATTGACATACTTATATGGATGGATGGCAAGTGGACAATGTACCACTGCACTTTACAGGTTAGTATCTGTTGTATAGGTCAAAGTTGAGATATGCATGTGAGTGTAACTTTGAATGTACACATATAATTTGAATAAATTCAACTTCACAAGCAGCTATTTTAAATCCGCCACTCATGAATACTTACATTGTAAGTGGGTATGGATATACATATTTACATTAGGTTGGTCCTCAAAATCAAATAAACGATTTTTTCAGTCTCACCCCCCTCAGCCTGTAATACCACGATCACAGATATCACATATAAATTTTGGTACCGATTGGAAACGGTTAAAGCGCGTCGCACAGGGTGCAAAGTTCAGATTCCTCTATAGAGACTCAAAAAATTAAAATTAATATTTTTTTCATCTAATACCCAAAATCATCCTATTAAACTCGAAGATATCACATACAAACTTTGGTCCCGATTGCAGTCGGTTAAGACGTTTTCATAGGGTAATCTGAAGTGTACGACACGCCTTAACCAACGCCAATCGGGGCCAAAATTTATATTTGATATCTTCGACCAAAGTAGCATCAATTTTGGGTATTAGGTGGAAAAAAAATTCATTTTAATTATTTGAATGTCCATAGAGAAATCTGAACTTTGCCTCCTCCCCCCCCCCCCTTCGACACGCCTTAACCGTCTCCAATGGGGCCAAAATGTATACGTGATATCTTCAACTATAGTAGCATCGCCGTAGGGGTTGAGGCTTAGGAAATCTGATTTAAAAATTTGCGTCCTACATTTAAGAACCACCCTAATGTACATACACATGTAGCAGTTACTTCAAATTTAAAACAACAATGGTCAGTGCGTTGAGCCATAACAGACATTGTGTCAGCCCAGTCAAAATAAAAAATCATACAATTGTGGTTAGTAAAGTGTTGGTTCGCACATACACATATAAGCCCATTTAATAGATATATGCAGTGGCATAATAAAGTCATAAGCAAATATAAAATAAACTGACAAAAGGATTTACGATAAATAGTGTGAAAAGTATTTATACGATTATACTGAGTATGTACAATAACACGATACTACAAAAAAAAAATATTAAAAGCGATTTTTTAAGAAACAAAAGTAGTGGTGGTGCTACAGAAGAAGGGGTCCTCGGCAAGCACTCAGGTTAGGTTAATGGGGGCTATTTAAGTAATGGATCATGTCCAACAAAAATTTTACCTCTACGTCTATTATGAAAATGTCATTGTCATTTGTCCCTGAGGAGCTCCACAGAGCTACTTAAAAAATTAAAGTGTTGGCTCTTACGACCTTAGGTACTTAGTCTCACTACAAGGATTCCAAGCGGAAAATGCTCCGTAAAAATGCCACTAAAAACCATATTTGCGGTTTCAAGAACCTGTAAAGCTATCTTGGCCGTCTAAGATCCATTCTAGTTCAGAAAGACCTTCCCGTTGCACGCATGCTGGTAGCGCTCACTGAGCTTTCTTAAGTTGCATCTCTCTAAGAGCAGTTCATTTGTAGTATAAAGTGCTTAGACCTTTCTTTGTTCGGGAAAACATCGAAGTTATTCGTCAGGCAGTTTCCTACATATCCATAAAAGCCTACTATAATGATCTGGAAGCCTACGCTTGGGTAAACTTTAATGTGTTTTTGTGTCAAAAGAGTATTTCACGTGATTTCGAAATTATATGAGAATCATTAGCACTGTTAAAAGAGGCTTCGCTGGCTGGTTTACTGTCCGTTCAGATGAGGAAATTTCCTTCGTTTATAGAGGCGAAACGTACAGCTGATTCGGCTGTAAATGCCGAGCAGTACGGGGGAAAAGCACTGAAGACAATTGTAACACCCAGCCCTTTTGTTACCACCATATCTGGAACCGTCTGTGAAAATAAGCTCCCAGGTAATTTATGAGTATCAAACTGGGCAAATGCCCTTGCGGTAGAGTTTTTACTTTAGTAAGCATCGGATGATGTCGAATTCTTTGATGTAGCTTAATATACGAAATAAAGGTGATTGCTTGCTACATCAGTTTTTTTGTTGAAAGCAGGATTCGACGTGAGAGATAGCTTTTATTGGCGAGGGGGGAAATGCACGGATGCTTTTTCTCCTCTGCTACATAGTAAGGTGTTTCTAGCAATTTAAGATGTTTTTTTGCGCAGTGTCCATGAATTACGAGCCCAAAGTCAACGTTTACATAATGACAGTTCTGCTTAAAAGTAGGTTTATTGTAAAAAATCATTCCAAATATTTTCAATGTATCAGTATAGGGGAGGGGTGTTAGACAAGGAGAGGGTTGGATGTATGTATTTATTTGTATTTTCTGCATATGTGAAAAAATTACTTTTTCAGCTTAAATCTGAGCTCCTGAAGATTTGGACCAATTGATTAGATCGTTTAGTATGTTAGAAAAAATAATTTTTACTTGCGTCAAGTCCTTAGTCTTAGAAAAAATTAAAATATCATTAGCGTATTTAGTTTGGCAATAGGAATAATAATAGCAGTTTCCCACTCTTGATGATATAACCCTTCAAATAAAATGTAGCTATGGAGTTTAATGACTCTATGTTTGATGGGATACGGATGATTTTTTAGAACGGGGTACGGGATTTTGTCTGCACCAGGGCTTTTGCCTGTCATCGAAGAGATGGTTGGTCAAACTCTTAAATAGATATGAGTAAGAGAAAATTGTGAGAATCTTCGGACCAAGTGGAGGCAAATAAACATATACACATCGCTCATTTACTTTAGTAGTGTCATAATCCAAAAAATACAAATTTTGAGTTGAGTATGCAGAAATTATCCTACGTCTTCTTCTATTTCGTGTAAAAATATCAAAGCTGTATCGATTAAGCCCTGTATGCAGCTCTCAAGAAAACAGTCAAGAAAAAATTGCCATTATTTCGCGTGTGTGTCCAAGGAATTTTGACATTTTTTGATACTTCACAGCCTGTTGCCTCACTCTTTCCTCAAGAAATAATGGAGCGGGCATATATTTCTGTTGCAAAACTTGGTTGCCTTATGCTCTTTCTTCACAAAAAACTTTAGAAAACCGTAGTAGAAAGCGTAGTAAATTTCTTAAGAACTGCGTACTGCCTTAAGGAAATTTGACTCAAGAAAATTTCTTAGCCATTTCTTGTACGCCATTTTATATGGAGTTTTTGCTTTTCTTGAGAGCTGCATACAGGCCTTTACCAGAATCTCACTAGAATAAAATATGTATTCATTTTTAGTATCGGCGTATATGTAAATTCAAAACTTTAAAACCGTCGTTCTCGAGTTTTGATTTTTTGAGTTATGAAATTATTGTAGTAAATGAGCGGACATGTATATACCTGTAAGCTACCGGCCAAACCCGATCTTAGAATAAAGTATTTTTGTAACTCTCATCATCAGTCCAACTGAAGCTACGCAGTCCACAAGATTTAGTTTCGGTTGGACATCGCATTAGGTGGCACAAGTTTAGCCTGGGCAAAACTAGTTTGACCTAAAATCGGATTTTACCGGAACATATACATACATGCATCGGCGCATGTAACTAACCCCGTCTTTATTTGACCTGCCACAAAAAATGGTAATGAAAACGATTTTCCAGCAAAATTGTGTAGATAGAGGATTTTGCTTTTGTAACAAAATGTTATTGCAGATAGTGGATTTTTCAAATTGAGAATATAATACCATAAGCAAAATTTTAAGTTTGGCATTATTGTCATGGCTGAAGGATAAATAAGAGCTCACGTTACCATCAAAAACTCGTTTTCATCAAAATTGTAGATAGAGGGTATTGAATAAGGGCCCTCGATATGCAGTACTTTCTGCATTTTTTTTTTCACCATCTTGATATCTAAGGTATTAAATTGTGATCGAACGTAAATAGATGATCCGCGCTTTCTTCCATACCTAATTGTCCGTATGCGCAGTTGGAGCCAGCACCCCTACGAAGACGGACGGAACCGAGGTCGATCCGGTGACAAAACAGTCCTGTCGCGGTAATCAACTACATACATACATATGTACATATATGCAGCGCCAATGTGGACGCCAGAAACGAGAGATACGTAGTGAGGAACAGTGTTGCCAGAACTTTTTGGGCCGACCGGCTAGATTGGAAAAAAAAAGCGGCTAAAAACGGCTAAAATGTTTTAGTGAAATTTCACATAGACTCTGGCAAAAAACGGCTTTATTTAAATAAATCGCAAGAAACGAAAGACTAGTTAACACCATTAATTTATATCGAGTGTATATTCCTCTTCATCAAATGAATCACTATTGTATATATCACCTGGATTTATTAATTTTAAGAGATCGTCATCTACAGTAAAATTATGGCAGCATTTTTCTTCACGTTTTAAACCGTATCTTATATATAAAATAGCGTTTAACGTTTTAACGCACATTGGATTTCTTTGCTTAGTTTTTATTATATTCATTGAACTAAATATTCGCTCTACTTCTGCATTACTTATAGGCAAAACAAGAAAACTAAAAACTAGGTTGGAAAGGTCAGCAAAAGGGTTTTCTCCTAGGGCATTTCGATAAACTTCGGCCCAAAATTTTACAGTTGAGTCTAAATTACTCCAGGTATGTAACGTTAACCGTTGCCACTGCATCTCTATGGATGTTATTTCGTCGGCATTATATTTGTGTTTTTGTTGCTGTAGTTGAACAAATACTTTTGGTTTAATTACTCTTAATGCATTTCCAACCGAAAAAAGGAATTTTTTTTTAGTGTGGCAATATTTGTAGGGAGGCGTTGGCGTAATTCCTTTATTAAAGTGATAATAAAATAGCGACCATTTTCTCGAATTATTTTCTCGGCTTCGTGGTCAAAAGCGTTTGTGCTTACTTTTGTTTTTAAATACTCTTCAAAACTGTGATAAAACTGAGGAAATGGAGCAAGGTATGGTTCCAACGGGGAGCATATAGTATCAAATGTGTCCGCGCTAATAACCACTAGGGAGCATAGATGCGAAAGTAAAACATTGAGTTCATTAAAAATCTTCATTGGGTCTGCATTATTGCTTTCGAACAACTTGTTTACTTTTTGCACCTGAAAATTAGGCAAATAGTAAAATCGGCTAAAAACGGCTAACTTGTTTTTACAAACCGGCTAACAAATCGGCTGCCGGCTAGATCGAATTTTCTCCGGCTAGTTGCTATCAAAACCGGCTAAATCTAGCCGGAAAACGGCTAAAATGGCAACGCTGGTGAGGAAAGTTGCAAGCATGCCAGCATGCGGTACTACGTATGCTCACGGAATACCATCCGAGCATTATCTCTATCTTACATACCGTGTAAATAACAAAATTGATCAAGTTCTGAAATTGTAGAATCGACCGATTATCCGGTGATAGGACTTTTTTTAATTTAGTTATTAGAAAAATAATTTCTCGATTCTCTTTCAGTCTGGCAACACTGCTGCACCTTGAAACACATAAGAAAAACACTCTGCTTTTGAAGCAGTTCCTTTATGATGACACTTTGCTAAGTTAGCAGACATTTACCAGACTGAAAGCTAGACCTTTACCCATGAGAAATATCATTAAAATATGGGAAGACACCTTACCGCGATATAGTAGATACACTCATGCCCAACTCCGTTCAGGTTTCTGCAGCTGGCTAAACAACTACTACATCTCTCAGCTAAACCGCTAAGTGACAAACTTATGGCCAGCATGCGCGTGCGTGCTTCCAACCCGACGGTACGCATCGCTGAGGTACTCTAAACGAGAGAACTGCTGATGCTGCACTCAGCCTTACCGGGTCGGAAAGTGAAGAGGACACATGAGGGAATGCCTAGGGTGGATTGAGCACTGGTTTAAGTAAAAAACAGTTTAAGTTTCTTAGGCAACTACAGAAGTAAGTATGTACATCAATGAATTTAATTATTTTGGTTCACTATATTTATTGTTTTATTATTCTTTATTAATCATTATGTCCTTAACGTTGACACTGGTTTGGGTTGTTCTTTAAACATTTGGATTTTTGTTTCCTATTTATCTCTCATTTTCTCTCAGTGGCTTAACGAGTAGCTGTATAACATTTCAGTATGGTGCATTTACATTTGCCTTTAACTTGTTTGGTGAGTGATATTTAAACGAATTCATTTGTTCTTAGTTGTATAAACGGTCTCTATATGTATGTATATTTTTAGTATTCATTAATTCGTTATCTTTAAAATTACATTATCGATATATTTTTTTTTCTTCATTCTGTTTTTTTTTTTTGTAGTTCTGCATATTAAATACGACACTTACAACAAATCATTTTCTTTTTGTCTGGTTAATAACAATTTTTTTGTTTTTTTTTTGATGTTACTACTACAGGTTGGATTTATGTTTGCATTTGTTCCATCTAATGTTTGATAGGTAACATACGTTTGCATATTACATAGTATTTAGTAAATAATCGCTGATATTAATTTACGGTTTTTATTTTTCTTTGTTCATGTTTTTATATTTATTTTTTCTTTTGGTTTTAATGCGGACTTTGTTGCCGGGTCAACACGATTTCATTTTCTAGTTAAATGCGTGGAAGGTGTTTTTCTTTTAAACTTGTTACTTTTACCGTAACTTTTTTATTTATATTCTAGGTTAGTATTTTAACTGCTGGCAACTCTACTACTTGGACCTGTGCTGAATATCGTCTAATTGTTTCCGTTTCATCTTTTTTCGCTTACTTTTATTTTATTCTTAAATCCATATGAGTATTATAAATTATTTCATTTTTTAGCCATCGCGTGGATTTACAATGAATTAACATCTCGATTTTACAGTCGCTATACACAAATTTGATAATAAAATAAACCTGCCATCAATATGCTTACATCAACTACAGACCTGTTTGTTTAAAGTAACATTCTCTAATACACTTTAAAGCCTTTCTTTTTCATTATATGGTATGAGTTTTTTTTTCATATTTACGAGTAGTAAATTTTTCTTTTCAAAGCTAAAGAAAAAATTATATTTTTATTCATTTTATTATTGTATTAAAGTGGCTGTGCATTTTTGTTGGTGTATACAAACTAAATTCATAAGGCCACTTGGCTAATACATTTACATATAATATTTACTTATAAATATTATGGTTCATTTTTAATTTACATAAAATGAGCAGCTTTTTTCGTTAAACATGTGTATGCAGATATACATATATATTTTTTTCGAAAACAATTGGGAAACCTCCTAAAAAGTTTTCGTATGACCATCAGTATGAAAAATTATGTGCCACAGTGTTTTTTAAAATCGTGCTTGTATATTTATTTGCAAAAACTTTATACTTTTTATATCCTTCAAATCACATACATTCCATACAAAAACGAGGACAGACTATCTGAAATCCTTCGGAAAAAAGATAACTCTGACGACGTTCCTTAGGGACGTATCCAGTCCGCATGGAGTTCGCGTAGAAGCCAGCCAACGGCACGATATTTCCAAAAGTGAGGTCTATCACCCAAAAAGTAATTAATTGTATCTTTTTCTAGTGGACCCCTGCAGCCAAGACGCGTACAATGGGCTGCACTAATCGGAATTTGGGGCATTAAGATCCACAACTATATACAGCAGACAGAACGACTGCAGCTCACACTGCTATTTGACTAAAGAAAACCGGGTGGTTAACAGGCTCGATTACTAGACACTCTGGAGGGCTTCGATTTCATACCTGATCACACACAGATTACTGCGCCTCTGAATAAATAAAGTGCTCCTAGTAGCTTCTTCTCTGTCCACATATTTTGTTCAAGGTATAATTAAAGGACCAGTGGCCTTACTGCTGAAGAGTGTGACGTCATTGGGAAGATAAGCAGCTATCAGGGCCCTGAACGCAATTGCAGTGCACGCGAAAGTAGTCAGACCATGACTGACCTCCCTCCCACTTTCCATTCTTATAAAACTTTCTGGGTTTCGGGCTACAGTAATATTACGGCAAATCGCATTGCTGACAGCTTTGTAAGGATAGCTACCCTTGAGGCAGAATAGACTCACAGGTTCGCGGTGCATAGCTCTTTCAACTACCCTTGAAATATTATCACCGAATAAAGAGCAGTTCGTGGCATTTATGATATCATACAAAAATTACATGATATCACTTCTTCGAATTCGAAATTTACCCCCCAAGGTACCAAGAGCGCGAAAGTCCACAGATGCGGCTTTATATCGGCTGATAACCGAAATTCAAGGTGCCTTTGATTGATGTTTACATCGCAGTAGAGAAGAGGAGTGTGCAGCCGGCTATGGGGCAGCAAAACTTCTTCAAACCAGAATTGCTGAAACCCAACTAGGCGACAGCGTGGTACAACTAAAACATAAGAAGTGATAACCACAAGGAGGGGTTATATCTCCTCTTTTGTGGAGCATAGTAGTGGATGAACTCTTTCAGCTTCTTTCTTACAATTGCAATCGTTGCCAAGGATATGCCAATGCTATAGGCTCCATTGTCAGAGGAAAGTTCGAAAGCACTCTCTGTGAAATATGTAGTTCGAAGGGGTTTACGATCAACGAAAGGCACAGGTCATTATTCCTTTCGCTAGGAAAAGAGCAACATAACTCTGAATGGGGTTGTGGTTAATGTTGCCAGCGCAATGAAGTATCAGGGATTAATCCTGAATACCAAACTCCTATGGTACAAATATTTGGATCCGACCATCTGCAAAGCTTAGGTCTCAAGCACTACTCTGGCCACGGTAAGGCAATTACCCACAAAGCTACAACCACTGGTGTAAGCCTAACAGGAGCAAGGCACACATGTCCAACTATATCTAATTAGTTTTTTAAAGAGGGATTTGGGAAAGTAAAGCTCATATTCTCTAGGAGTATAGAGAAGCTAGGTGCAAAACCTGATATACCCCTTTCTTTGAAAGACTCTACCAATCTGTCATTAGGCATTGGTATTCAGACGGCTCAAAAACTCTTAAAGGAATAGAGAGAGACAGGGATTTTTGAGCCCAGAACCGAGATGTCTGATCCTATGGGCGGAAGTCTACGATCATATTTTAGGCGTAAGAATATGCCATCAATACTAAGCTATATTTTCATACATATTAATTGGAGGAGGAGGAGGATTGGCGGCGGTCAAGGCTCTACTATCATATGAAATCAAATTATATTTAGTCCTTGAAAGGCGCGTTGAGGGTTTGGTAAAACGAGAAAGCTGTTTTATTATTTCACCTGTTTCTAATTTCTCCATGTATACATAAGTATACATAGTCGCTTCGACGTGCCTTTTTTAAAATGGCATATATACATTTTTTTCATTGCTATGGGCCTTATGCATAAACAAGTAATTTTTAAGCAAAAAAACAAAACCGACATCAATTCTCAATGATCGGATCTAAACCAGATTAATATGGGACCACCTCTGAGACACTACTTTCCGATGCAAAAAGAATTATCGAAATCGGTTGGTGTGGTCCAAAGTTATGCGGTAACATACATAAAAAAAAAAAAAATAAATAAAAAATATTCCGACGCACTGATAACCTTGGAAGTCGATTAAATGGTGAGCTTTTAAGCTCAGACTCAATTTTCGCACTGAGTGAGCACAAGCTCAAGAATTTTTGCTGAAAATCGAGTTGGAGCTTAAGCTCAATTCTTATGCATGAGACCCAATGACTTATGAAAATCGGGCAAAACACTGGTCTATTTAAAGCCGAACTATGTCATTAAAGCTCTTTTTTTCATTTAATGCCAAGGATTTCTACTTTCTCTCTGGCATAACAATGGCAATAAGCATAGAAATAAAGCTACTTATATTATGTTCATTTATAAATTTTGGTTCACATCAAAATATAGCTCATATGAAACATTAGGGCGGAGTAATTTGTTCGGAGCAAAATTTTCGAAGAAAGTATATACCAAGTGCAAATTCTATGATTATTTCGAACAAACTTTATACCAAAAATGACGTTTCACCCTCCAAATTTAAAAAAAAAAAAAAAACAGTAACTTTTTTGGTCGACATGTATTTTTCATTATACCAAAAGATTTTGTACGAAATAAACAAGTATAGCGAACTTGTTGAAGTAGTTTCTTAAATATGAAGAAAACACAAAATTTTGTTAATGAAAAATTAGTTTCGTTCAGAAGAAACTATAACACACTTATATTCAACAAAACAACAAAAACATTACAACACAATTATTTTTCTTTTAAAAATTGGGTGGGTCAAACGTGATTTTTGGTATATGTCCATAGTTCGAATATGTCATACACTTTTTTCGAAATTAAATTACTCCGCCCTAATAAGCATACTATGTACGCACATCTTTTTTTAAGCTCAGTTACTTCTCTCGGTTGAAAAATTGGCATGATCCGTTATTTCTAAACTAAAATTGTCCTTCGTAATATACTGAGTACAAATTTTTATGCATTTATGGAATCGTGTTAATTTATTTATGTATCTTTGTTGCCTATCAATGCTTTATTTTGTGTGCTTTATATTTGGGTACTTTGTTCGCCATGCTGGGTTCAAATAAATATATATGTATGTGTATGTAGTACGTTTACAATATATAATAATATATTTCCCGCTTAATAGTTATCATCAGCAAGCTGTTTTGTTGAGTTAACCATTATTATGTAGTATGTACCTACATATGTATTGTTGTCGTATAATGATATTCTTCACTTGAGTGAGACAGTCTTTTGACTGCACCTTACATTATTCTTCTTTTCTACGCCTACATTTCGTTTATAATTCCACACTTACCTAAAAAACACTTAATTTGTGTATGCAATCATGTTTATTTTTCTTAAGCTTGTTCATTTTTGTTTTTTAATTTATTTTGTTATTGTTTAATTTATTCAACTATTTAGTTTAGTTTTATAATAATACAGTTAAAATTATTTAACTCGTCCTTAAAAATTATTTTAGATGTTTTTTTTTTTTAATCCTTTTTACTTTTATCGCCTGTTAATTTTAACTTCTTATTATGGAAATTTTTACGCACGTTATGAGCTTTGATTGTTTTCTTTCCGCAAATGCTTACTAAACGCTACAAAGTTGTGTATCCGTTTTCCAACACTAGTATATATTTAAAGCGTTTTTTTTTTTAGTGTTCCAAATTTCTTTCGGTGTAGTTTGAAACCGGAAGCGTTAACAGTCCTGTTCGCAATCGGTTTTTAAGCAGCCAGGCAGCCAATAGCTCCAAAGCAGAGTGAAGGTATCGGCACCATCAATGCAGAAGGCCCTATATGTAATTTTTTTTGGTGAGTTTTTTTTAAGTATCTTTTTTAGTATCTTTATTTGTGTAAGCATTCGCTACCTTAATTTCAAAACGTTTTGCTGCTCCTGTATAATTAAAAAAAAAAAAAAATCAAATAGGGCATTTTGCATTGATGGTGCCGATATATATTGTGGGTATGTAAACTTCCCAATGGGTTTGCCTATTGTTTACAGAATAATGAGAGTGAACTTTAGTTGGTAAGGTATGTTTAGTATAAATAAATATTTTATATTTTAAAGTAATCGATAAATTAAAGTAATCGATATAAAGCTTTTGGATTAGCTTGTGACAAGTTTAACCCTACCGCCAACTCCATGTGAATGGCCCATAATTGGGCCGGTTGCGCTGGTTGACAGCCCAATACTCGCATTTTCGTAGTATTGAACGGCAACGGCAGAATGGGTGAATAGGCATGGCAAATTGACTAACCGCAGTGCTCATTTTTCTTTACATAGTGGACAACTACTTACTCAGTAGGCCAGCAGTAGGATTCTAGAAATCGCCACGCAAAATTTCTATCGCCTAAAAATATCTAAATGAGTAAGGCTTGTGCCGTAAAGTATACAACACCTCCAGAGAAACATAACCTGTACATAATGCTTACGATTTTACATTGAACCCCTTCGGCTTTTATTTTGCATAATTTTAGGGCTATTTAGAGATGTTTAGGTATAGAAATTTAGCCTAGCGATTTCTAGAATCCCACTGCTGACGTACCGAATACATAGTTGTCCACTATTTAAAGCAAAATAAGCACTGCGCTTAGTCAACTTGTCTTGAAGTATTAACAGTCGCCAGTAGGCATTGCCAGAGATGATTAAAAATGATTTCAATAACTCATAATATACTTAGACTACACCTTTAACATTCCACCTGATGCATAGTATGTCTCGCTTAAATTATGATGCATCCACTTCACCGTACTGTATACGCAATTTTTGTCATTTGGGATTAATGTTTTCATTTTTATCTCCAGTAACAACCCGATGATTCGTGGTTGTACTCTTTTTTTTTGTGGAATTTTTCCGGCACTTTTCGCGTTTTTTTTTTTGAGACTTTCCGGACTGATATTTATTGTTTTTTCGGGATCATACGGGATGTTCCAGGCTCAACAATACATTGAAACCTAAGCATTTTTTACGAATGTCTAAAAACTAAAAAACAAAAATATTCAAAATAATAAAATTACCGCATTTTTTGCCTGTAATTATAAAATTCATACTCAGTAGTGTCTTCCCTTTTATTCAGCAAAAGATTTTCGGCATTTTGTTCTCGTTATGAAATAATTTGCCATACACACCTCAAAAACCCATCACATCAATATCAATACTTTACTGAAGTGCATATGCCTAAGACTATGCAACGAAAAGCTGTAGACGGTGATATTTGCATTGTGGAATTCTCTTAGCAAACACTACAACAACTTGCAACAACACATTTTGTTTATAATGAAAAATTTAAAATTTCAAAAAAAAAACACAACACGAAAAATCAACAATTCTGGAAACGCCAAAGCAAGGCGAATTTATATGAGGTGGTGTTACTAGATCAGCTGGTTTTGTGTATGTGTTTCGCCTCACGGCTTCGAATGTCAAATTGAAAAATTTTGTTTGAATTTGCACATACACTCTTACAGAAAATTCATCTAAATTTTTGTTTTTGTACTACTGCTATCTCATATTAATTTGCCTTGCGTCAACGATTCGAAAAAAAAAAAAAACATTCTACAACCGCCAATGATCTTGATACGAATATGATAGAATATTTAAGACAAACTGTTTCTACATAGAAAATCTAACTAAACAAATTTTAATTTTGATGAACATTTTTTTAAGCTTAATTAGTTTTTGTAAACTTTGTGCAAGCTGTGAAACTTTTATTTATGTGGTTTCTGATATATGTAGATCGACCCATATTTTAAATGAAATACAATAAGTAAATAAGTTTCGAACAGCATTTTGAATTTTGCTGCTACATATTATCTTGTTCGCAGCTGTATATGTATATCCTTAGCTTTATTCACAAAGGCCCTAACTAAGAAATTTTTTATTTTACAGAAGCAAAAAACATTATAAAAAGAGTATCAAAAACAGGTAGGGCTTTTTAAAAAGTGCCATGTAACTCCGTTGTGTTTGGTACCAACACTTTAAAATTTTTATACTTTGTGAATTAAGGTAAAGATATGTATCTACATGCATTAGTGATGGGAAGCGCTTTTGCACTTGCTTATGGAGTTCTCCCAGCGCTGGCCATGCGTGACCTACATGTATGTACATATACTCGCACATTTTTACACTTGCATACATATATGTATGTACATAAGACAAAACCAGGGAGTCGAGGGAACGTCTTACTGCACATATTTTTAAAAACTAAATTGATCAACAGATGCAAAGTAACTGCTCGCGTTCAATTCACTTGCATCTATGACACCTATCGCCTTTTAAAATGTTTACTTATAGTTGCTGTTGCTGCAACGGTCAAAATGTATTTTCTCAGCATGCTGCTGGAGTGAAATTTCTTACAGGGTACGAAACGAATCCTTTTCGGTAATATAACCAACAGCCGTGATCTGTAGAGAGTGAGATTCGTACACTCTCTATCTTGTACTCCTTGCAACGCTGACACTATTTGATATTTGGCATATGCATAAAACTAGAACATCGAAACTTAGTTAAAAAATAAAAAAAAAAGCTGCTGTTGCCAATACTAAACAAAAAATCGAAGCTGTCAGAATGTGTTGGAATCTATTCAATGACTACAGAAATTTTTATTATGCAGTCCATAAAGGGAGAGCTGGCCTTCGTTCCCATTGCACAAATATTCAACAGTTTATCTTACAAATATTTTGTTATATGTTTTATAGAAGCATTTATTTTATATTTATAAATCGAGCATAGCCCAAGCAGCGCCGACTAGCTAAAAGTTCTTCATCGGCGAACACAAATCTACACCATTTTCAAGGGTTCGTTAACAAAATTTTGCTAGATTAGTGTTTCTTTTAGTTTTTATTATTTTGATTTTACAAATTTTGCTTACACTTACTTTTTGTATTATTATTCTTGTATATATAAATTTAGCAATTAAAAATATCGTAGCACAGCGAAACCGACAACAAACGTGCCTATGAAGCTACTACACCGTTCAGCGAGAAAAGAAGGCGTTGATTTCATTTATAATTTATGTATGTGGTTTATTTCACTTAGGTTTTATTTTAATATATATTATTTCAAACAATGCTTTGCTACATTTTCGCTCTGTTCTGTTTTGAATAATTAATTATAGCTCTCTTCACCACCAGGAGTTAATCAAAAAGTGCTCCGTTTAGTTATTACATGATACAATCGCAAAAAAAAAAAAACGATAAGATCCTGATTAAATCATAAAATACTGACTGTAGAATTTTGCAATCAAATTAATATTAACTACTTGAGATTTTTGACTTTTGTATGTCGTTTTTGATGATAAACTTCCGCTTGATTTGAAAAACTAATTAAAATTCACTTAGTACCAAATATTAATGCATTATTCACATGATAGACGTATGAAAAATAAAAATATCTACCAAAAGTTAGGATCGTTTTGGTTCAAAAAACTTTTGTTTAAAAAATATATGTATTTACGCACGTCTGATAATGAAACGCGTGTGTTTTATGCTCGAGAATTTTACTTTAATCAAAAACTGTTTCACTTAGCAAAGCGATTTATACATTTTTTTCTGAATGTAACCTTCTTTTTAAATCAATGCAATTTAACTAGACTTAACGCTGAATATTATTTTTTAATCTCATATGTTTGATTTGCATTCAGAACTGCCGAAAAGCTAAAAATTGTACATATTTTAAAGCTCGCTTTCGAGTCCCTGTCGTAAGTTTCTTTGTTCTTTTAGCCAACTTCCCTCAATCAAAAGTTATTTAAAATTAACAAAAAAAAAGTTGCAAAATTTCTTAAATAAAATAAAATAAGAATGTGTTCACTTCGGTTTAGGATTTCAGTTTCATATGCATAAATAAAATATTTGTATTCGGAAGAAAATTGCACAGTAATAAAAAAAACATTCAATCAAATATAAACATTATAAAAACAATTATCTCAAACGCCTTGCATGTAATTTATTATTGCTGCACTGCTATTGTTGTAACTCTTGCTGTTGTTGGTGCTCTGGCTGCCGCGCTACCGCTATTGTGTGCATCCTTTTCTAATTCACGCCTCATTTATAATATTTGTATTATTTTAAATTATTATTATTTTATTAATAAATATGCAATCCAATTCTAACCACTCTCAATAATAGCGTGCATGCGCCAACGCCAACACCACCACACGACGCCGCTTGCCGCGTCCACGCCAACGACAATGCCAAAGTGCGCGCTCACGTTGCCGGCGCCGCCGCGCGCGTATCAGCCATCGTCACTTGCGCTGAAACATACGTCGCAGCGTGTTGCGCCAACACAGCGCCTGTCCCGCCGACGATGCTGCGGCTGAAGATGAGGACGTTACTGCGCCGCCGGACACCGAACGCATAGTGCACTTATGCGACAACAACGGCAACGGTAGCGAAGTGGTTTTTTTTGCTGCCAACGGTTTGCGCAACGATGTACACCGTGCCACATCCAGTTCTGCCATTGCTGCTGCCGCCACCATGTCGCTGCCACCAATGGTGTTGGTTAAGGCCGTAGCATGTGAGGCGCAAGACGGCGATGGCGATGGAGATGGAGATAGGGAGAGTGACATCTGCGTGGATGTTGGTGTTAGCTGTACTGGCAACGGCAACGGCAACGTCAATGGCGACGGTGACAATGACGCAGACGCAGACGTTGACGGCGGCGGCAATACCGCCTCTATTGTTGGTGTTATGGTTGGTGCTGGCGCAAACGTGCAACAGCAAATCATCGTATTTTATCTCAGCCACGGATGCTTCAGGCAATCCGCAGCCGTTGCACGCTTCGCACGATCGAACTCCAGCATTGGTACGAGAAAATCAGCAAACGCCTCCGCATCATCGCGCGGCCATTCGTACTTCTCCGAAAGCACATCGACCAATCCCCATGGCTTCAAGCCAGTGATGTTGCGCAATTCACCCTTGCGATTGAACGCTTGCGATGCGTACGCACCACGTAGGATAATGTTATGCGGTATCGGTCCCAGTAGTTCGATAATGTGTGCAATGTGATCCTCGTCACGTGAATAATTTTCGCCCGAATGTGGCTCGAACAGGTAATCGCCGGTGGCCAATTCAAAAGCCATGCATGCAGTACTCCAAATGTCAGCTGAGGTGTCATAGCCAGCGCCAAGTATAACCTCCAGCGAACGATACTGACGCGTTTGTATGTCCTCGGTGAAGTGCTTGTCAACCCAGCACGCGTTGCCAAGATCGGCGATTTTCACATCGAATTTGCACGTCTCCAGGGCGGGGTCTTGTCGCGGGATCGGCTTTACGGCCGGCGGCGATGCTAGTGAAGTCGCGTATATCGTCGGTTCTGATTTGGATTGTTGGGTTGTTGCTGTTGCTGTTGCTGTTGTCACGGTGCAATTGACAACTTTCTCATTATTATTGGAGTTTTGTTTTGCAGTTGTTGTCATGCTCGTATTAGACGCATTCGAATTGTTATTGTTTTTAATATTGTTATTTTGCGTTTTACTTGCCTTTGTGTCGGCAGTTTTTGTCGCTGAAACTTTCTTATTTACTGATTGTCCTTTGAGGGTCGGTGAGGAGGAGCCTGAGTCATTTAGTTCGTCTTTGATGGTATGACTGTCACTGCTGGATGTCGATTTGTTATCATTTTGTTGTTGATGTTTATCTATCTCCTTTTGATGTTGTTGTTGTTGTGCTGGATTTTCTGTAAATGATAAATGGAACAATATTAATCAATATACATTATACTCAAAAATTAGTCTGTTCAACAAGCTAATAATTATTGCAATTTATCACAAATTATAAGGTTTTGGTGTTTGCGTTCGCAAAAAACTTTCAAAGTAGGGGAAATTGAGAGCACCACGTGACAGTTGACTTGGAGGGGAAGTTGCTAGTTCCTGCTGAGAAAATTAGAACCAAATAAAACAGCTGATCAAAGTCATCAGCAAATTATGAAATTAGTGAAATTTGAAATTTGATGATTTTTAAGTTTAAAATAACTCACTAGAACTGCAAATGTTTTGGAAGAAAGCAAATATGTAGGTACTCATTTAGTTACTTTGCTAAGCAAAATGCTTTAGGCAAACGTTTAATTAATACTCTTTTCGTGTTTTCTATTTTATACTTTTGTATGTAAACAAAATTTCGATCAGCTGTACTAACAACTTGCAGGTTTTTGGAAATGTTTTCAAATTTGAGAGATAATCGTTCATTATTCCTGCAAGCTTCTGCTGGATATTTTTCACTGGATATCTCTTCGAACAGACTAAATATTTGTTTTTTAATTATACTTACTCTTATTTTTCTTCTTCTTTTTCTTCTTATCTCCACCAACACTGTTAGTAATAACTTGCTCTACTGCTGCCTTGACTGCTTTCTGCTTCTGCTGCTTTCGTGGAGAACTCGAATTTGAATTATTGCTAGTGCGTTCTTGCAGTTGCTCCTCTTCATCATCATCATCGGCGTCAGCATCTGCTGCGTTCTCCTCAGCGATAACATCCTGTTCAGCATATTCATCATCGCCTTCATCCTCGTCTTCCTGACCATCCTCTGGATCAGTTGCGTCGCCATTCATCATTTTACCACCCTTCAATCGCGAACGTTGCTCACCACGACCATCGCCAATACCATCATTGGACAATTCAGTTCCTTCGGCACCCTCGGCTGGCGCTTCGCCACCCGGTCCGCCACTGCTCTGTTCCAAGTAATCCCATTGTTTCTTAAACAACTCCAAACGTTTCTTTGCTTTCTTTTTTAGTTTCTTCTTCTTATTTTTACTCATTTTACCAGTAATTTGTGGTTCCCGATACTCCTTGGGAGCGCGGCTTACAAAAGACGGAAACATTTTATAATTCATCACATACAGCTCTGTGGCTTCGTTCGCCAACGAACGCACATATTGATCATCAACACAAAGTAGCACATTTTCCGGCTTGATGTCGGTATGTATGATCTTGCAGCAAGTGTGTAAGTAGTCCAAACCTTCGAGCACCTGACGTGTGATTGATTTCACATTATCAATGGGTATGCCGCGATAATTGGACTTGCGTATGAGTTTGAGTAGATTGTCGCCGAGCACCTCGAACACCATGCAAATGTGAGTGCCATTTACTCCAGTTATCTTGAAGTCGTCTAACAGCTGCACCGTTTTTTGGCGACGCGGATTGCTTGGTTCCGAATCACGCACCGATTTGAGTATCTTTATTTCGTCCTTAGCTGTCTCGGCGAAGTGATGTGCGGATTTTACAATTTTTATGGCCACATAACGCTTTTCCTGTAGATCCCAGCACAGCCAAACGGTGGAGAAGTGACCCCATCCCAATTTGCGTACAACGTGGTAGCGTCCTGTAAAACGAAAGAAATATTACTTTAATTTAGAATGAACAGCTTCAACATTGAACTTATATAAGTAAACAGTTTGTGGTTTATACAGCGAAAAATTATAAATTTCGAGCCACTTTGAAATTTTATAAAAGAAACTAAATTCTACCCTGCCAGAAGTGGTATCGCAAGTCAGCGGCGATCACCATAGCGAAGCAAATATACACTAGCGATCAAAACTGTATGAATAGTGTTTTGTTATTAATATTGACAGTATGGTTGTTCACACTTGCCTAATCGTATTTCCTGCAAACGAGTTATTCCTCAACATCATTTTTGGATAAATTAGTAGTTACTGATTTATCGAAGATTTCGTATTTCTCTAAATTACTGTTATATGGGATTATGGCGTGGCTATTAAGCCTCATGAAAAAAAATTAAGCAATTGCTTTTTCTTAAAATTTCAGACCTTCCACTTAAATTTATTTAAGTAAATCGCGTAAATGTTCTGAAATTTTAAGAAAAAGCAATTGCTTAGTTTTTATTCATAACGCCCATTGTCCGTTTTTAAACATTTTTAGCCGTATGCGCTGGCGTGACGTTACAAAAAACAGAAGTGGATTTTGACTTGGTTTACAAAACTCTGCGAATCGGACAAGACTATTTGTATACAAGTTTTTGTAGCAATATTTGAAATGGTTAATAGTAGTGATATTTGAAAAGTCGAATATACTTTTAATTTATGTCTATGTCTCAGAGCATAAATACGGTTTTCCAAACCACCTAACGAGAACATTTTTGGCACGCATGTTTCTGCTTACATAATAAGTGTATGTATGTGATAAAAGCAGCCAAATTTCCTATAAATAAGTTAGATATTGGACTTTTATTTTTTTTTCGCGGTAGACTTTCCGCTGGTAACGCCCAAATGTAGGGCTCTGAGTGGATAAAAAATTACTTGTTTTAGTTTATTGCGTTATTTATTTAATTTTTCATGTGACACTTCTTGAAACAATTTTAGCAGCATTTCTTATTTTACTACTTTTATTTTGTCTTTAAAATGTATATTACATAAATTAACACAAATCAATTTAATTTCATCACTCAAAAAAAA
>NW_023458561.1:29585860-29590426 GCF_013731165.1 Rhagoletis pomonella
ACTGGTAAGCTATAATTATAACAAAAGCAGTATGTAATGAAAAATGGCCAAACAATCAACTTGGTCATCCAAGGACGAAAAATTTCTCAACCTAATCCTAACTCCCAAAACTTGCTGATTCAGGTACTGAGGGTGGGCTCTCGTTTCGCTCAAAGAATAGCATAATACCAGAAGATAATTTAGATAGGTCTTCTTAAGTGAAGCCATTGTAAAGGCCTTACCGAAGAGGCTAAAGAAAGATGTTCTTCGCAGCATGCATTCTAGAAGGGCTTTTTCTATTAAGAATTTACTGGAATGTGTAAGTCGATATTATTTAATATTACAAATGAATTTCAGTATGCATCTTTAGTTGCAATGAAACAGATTTATTTTATATGAACCCTAACCCTTAACTACTCGCACGGCTACAATCACACAACCGCTAGCATTGGGTCTACGGTGTACCTCAATTTGTTAGCCAACAAATAAAATAGTTATTATAAAGTTACATTCAGGGTATTCATCTAAACGCGTAAATACCTCGTAACTCGTAAATCTCGTAAATAAACCGGTTTACAAGGTTAAGGTGGTTATGGGGCTTTTACGCGTTCATATAAATTGCCGTTTAAGGGCAGCTTGAACTGTAAGACATGAAAAAACACAACAAAATGCTGACCCGAAGCGAGTAGGTAAGGGTTAAATAAATATCTTCAAGAAATATGAGTTTTATGATTTACACAAGCAGCTTTAGAAAAACTCCGCCTATAAAAGTCCTACTGGAAGCCCTTCTAAGATCATACATATGTATTTAAAAAAAAAAAATGAGGAGATTATCAATTCGTCGGGATACATGTTTTTATGGATGTGACCACATAACTTTGGACCAAGTAAACTGATTTATATAATTCTTTTTACAAAGGAGAGGTGGCCCCATACTAATTTGGTTTAGATCCGATCATTGGATCATGAAGAAGTTAACGGTATTCTTAAAATATTATATGATAATTGAAGTAGGATTGTTGTTTGCTTAAAAATTACTTGTCATATCTCAAAATCTGCAAGAGTAATAAGTTAAAATCAAGTGTCCGCTCACAGGCGTGTGCTCTGACAACCAAATTCGCTTTCATCTACTTCAGCAGTATATTGCAAATTCTTTTTTTTTATATATAACTAAATATCTGCATATGCTTAATTTTTCAACTCTTTCATGACATAGTATATCAGGAAAAGCTCTATCACGAGGCTTCATAGAAGCGCAGGTACTATCCCAAATTAGAAAGTACATCAAAACCAAACTTTCCGAAACTCTAAGAAATGCATATGAAAGTATCAGTTTTAACCGAGTGTCTGAAAACGGCCATTGTATTGCCCACCACGACTTCTTATTAATATCTTGAACTAAAAATATAACCAAGAATTGAAGTGCTCAAATACACGAAAATTGCTGACATATACAAAATTGCAAGCGCGTATATTAATTATTAATATAACAATTACATGTAATTGTTTGAAATGGATCCATGCGACCAACATTGGTGCACCATTTGACAGGTGGTTATGGCAATTTGCAAACGAGACGGAAAGCCGCACGCACCACAAATTCATGCTTGCAAACATATGAATTTACACTAAAATAATGGTATGTATCCACAGTAGCGGACAATAGATAGGACACTTAGTTGTAGTTGCTTTAAATCAATGCAATCATTATAAATAAAATTGTCGTAATAAAAATATTTGTTATAGTATCTAAGTAGCGTATCCAGCTACTTATATTATTTAACTGAGGTGAAACAGGGCTGCAAATAAAATGAGAAATTTAATAAATAAAAAATTCACTAAAGCTGATAAAGCCATATTGGATTTGCAAATAAAAAATATATAACCCGAATTTTTATTTTGTATTTAAATACTTTTTTACAATAATATTTTTATTTATATTTTAAATACATTTCTAAGCAGTATTTAGATAGATAAATGCATAGACGAGCATCTTTCAAGCGGAGGTCTATGCCATTAGTCCGTGCGCAGAGATTAACCTACGTAGAAATTACTCTCTCATCATTTAAGGTCAAGTGCCCCTTATATGTATAGGGCCTGAGCCCTAGCTTGCGATCGAACCTAGCACAATCAAGAATGAGCTCAGGAAGGATATGAACAGACTAAGAAATCAGCACTGGCGCAGCACTGCAGGTACAGGGCAATAATAAATCTCCCCAAAAAGAGGGTAAGGATAATAACAGGTTTTCTGACGGGTCACTGCAGATTAAGAAGTCACCGCGCAAGCTTGGGATCTGATCGAGCGACGTAAATATGTCGTTTCTGCGATGTGACTGAGGAGACTCCTTTGCACCTGCTTCGCGAGGCGGTTGCGAGAAGATGGTAGAGGTAACTAGGCCAACTCTTGACAAGTGAAGAGCAAATACAATCGCTAATTACCTGGAGATCTCCTCAAATTTTTGGGTTCTCTAGGATTAAATAAGGTAGTGTTAAATGTTGAGTGCACAATAGATCTCTTGGTCACAGTGCATACCTCTATTTCAATCTACCCATACCTACGCAGTATTTATATTTGGTATTTTAAAATAAATTTTCTTTACTTCATAATCAATCAAAAAGTGAATTTTATAGGCAACATAGACGGTGCCTCTGCCTCGCGAGTCAACTGTGTACGTATGGCTCACCTTTCGATTACACACAGTTGAGTCATTCAGGGTCATATCAGAGTCATGTCGGTGTAACTAACACATATTTATTTTCACAAACACATCCAAACCGACTCGCGAGCCAGACGCACCGTGTATGCCGCCTATTAGAGTTTTTTCTTTGTGGCCTTTTGCATTTCAAGTCGGTCCGATTTCAAATTATTTCAATTGTATTTGTATTTTTAAAATACGTATTTTGTATTTTGTATTTGTATTTTTAAAATACGTATTTTGTATTTTGTATTTGTATTTGAAATACTTTTTGTATAAGGGATTTGTATTTTGTATATACTTATGTACCAAAAAAACGTATTATGAAATTTCACACCGTTAAAAAATAGTTGGTTGTGGTTGCAAGTCCTCTAAAAATTTAAATATAGTTGAACATTTAACCGGTTTCTGTCATATATAAATTTTTTTCAAAGCTTACACAAAATTCACAAATATTAATCAAATTTAAAAAGGTTTTAATAAAATTTTTTTTTATCTAGAATTTTTAGAAAATAGTCCAATATGAAGCTTTATAGCATATTCATTTCGGTATAGTAAAGTGCAAGTTTCAAGTCGCCACCATTCCACAAACACCATATCGATTCGTATTTCAATCTTTGTACAAAAATTATAAAAATTCCGTAAATTGGAAATTTCCAAACTTTTTAATCGGAATCTTAAGAAAAAAATTATGGAATGCAGTTTCGTAGCCCGTGGATTTTTATTTTATTTTTTTTTTGCTGGCGACACTGCCATTCTTTGTATGGAAAAAGAGCGAAACACCTTCAACCAAAAAAAATCTCAAAAACCGACGGGGTTATTCACCAATTTGAAACTTGCACTTCATTATACGTAGGTATTCTACAATCGTATTATTACGCTTGGTGAATATATTCTACACTATGTCACAGGCCGAAGTTTTGCTCCAAATATAGAGATTTTCAGTTTAATTCAGTCCATTTCCCAAAAATGGATTCGGAGTTATGGTATTGACTGATGCGGGATTATCGAAATAACATCATGTCTAACGTAGGCATAGAAGCCAGACCAATCGAAAAGTAGCATCATGCAATGGCACTCGATTCCGGCGATGACCATAGGTATTTAGTAGGTACTAAATACATCAAATTAAATAACATGTCTAGAAAATGTATAGAGCACTCAGATAACAATGTGAATCAGTGTGTATGCGGGAGCGCCACCCAAAACAAAAGTGGAGATTTCTTTGTTTTTCTGGTTAGAGTATACCAAGCTCGCTTTATTGATTGCTTTAACAATGTTCTGGTTGCCATCGATTTACAAAAAAAGAAAAAAAATTAAATAACAATGATAACATCGACGTGGTTGGTGACAGGAATAATCTGAATGTGCGAACGCATGTTTTATTAACAGCCAACGCATAACATACATTTGGTACATTTGTTTTGTTGAGCGCCTGATAGCTCAGCTCAGTACAAGTACCAGTGTCCGAATAGTACCGAAGTACAACGCATCATGGGGGAATACATAGTTCATACTATATATGTATTTATTTTACAACAAAAAAGTACATAGCGTTGCTAATGATAACGTATGTACATACAAATACATATGTACATACAAATACATATGTACATACAAATATAATATTTGGGTTTTTTATAGGTTGTCATAAGGACCAAACTGGGATACATGAATATGTACTTTGTTTACTTTCTTTTACTTAAATACTCTATTTGAAAACTTTGCTATAATTTTTAAGAAGTTATTATAAATATGAACATGTAAAAATTAAAAAATTATAAAAAAATTTAATATACATAAACTTACCTTGAAAGAGATCGCCAATATTTACAGGATGATAACCACCTTTGCAGTAGTCTTCCTTTAGTTCCTGCTCTTCATTTTCACT
>NW_023458561.1:29590526-29595389 GCF_013731165.1 Rhagoletis pomonella
AGTGAAAATGAAGAGCAGGAACTAAAGGAAGACTACTGCAAAGGTGGCTATCATCCTGTAAATATTGGCGATCTCTTTCAAGGTAAGTTTATGTATATTAAATTTTTTTATAATTTTTTAATTTTTACATGTTCATATTTATAATAACTTCTTAAAAATTATAGCAAAGTTTTCAAATAGAGTATTTAAGTAAAAGAAAGTAAACAAAGTACATATTCATGTATCCCAGTTTGGTCCTTATGACAACATATAAAAACCCAAATATATTTGTATGTACATATGTATTTGTATGTATATACGTTATCATTAGCAACGCTATGTACTTTTTTGTTGTAAAATAAATACATATATAGTATGTACTATGTATTCCCCCATGATGCGTTGTACTTCGGTACTATTCGGACACTGGTACTTGTACTGAGCTGAGCTATCAGGCCCTCAACAAAACAAATGTGCCAAATGTATGTTATGCGTTGGCTGTTAATAAAACATGCGTTCGCACATTCAGATTATTCCTGTCACCAGCCACGTCGCTGTTATCATTGTTATTTTTTTTTTTTTTTGTAAATCGATGGCAACCAGAACATTGTTAAAGCAATCAATAAAGCGAGCTTGGTATACTCTAACCAGAAAAACAAAGAAATCTCCACTTTTGTTTTGGGTGGCGCTCCCGATACACACTGATTCTCATTGTTATATGAGTGCTCTATACATTTTATAGACATTTTATTTAATTTGATGTATTTAGTACATACTAAATACCTATGGTCATCGCCGGAATCGAGTGCCATTGCATGATGCTACTTTTCGATTGGTCTGGCTTCTATACCTACGTCAGACATGATGTTATTTCGATAATCCCGCATCAGTCAATACCATAACTCCGAATCCATTTTTGTATTGGGAAATGGACTGAATTAAATCTATATTTGAAGAAAAACTTCGGCCTGTGACATAGTGTAGAATATATTCACCAAGCGTAATAATACGAAAAACATGATTGTAGAATACCTACGTATAATGAAGTGCAAGTTTCATATTGGTGAATAATCCCGTCGGTTTTTGAGATTTTTTTTTGGTTGAAGGTGTTTCGCTCTTTTTCCATCTGCATTCCAAAATTTTTTTTCTTAAGATTCTGATTAAAAAGTTTGGAAATTTCCAATTTACAGAATTTTTATAATTTTTGTACAAAGATTGAAATACGAATCGATATGGTGTTTGTGGTATGGTGGCGACTTGAAACTTGCACTTTACTATACCGAAATGAATATGCTATAAAGTTTCATATTGGACTATTTTCTAAAAATTCTAGATAAAAAATAAAAATTGTATTAAAACCTTTTTAAATTTGATTAATATTTGTGAACTTTGTGTAAGCTTTGAAAAAAAATGTATATATGACAGAAACCAGTTAAATGTCCAACTATATTTAAATTTTTAGAGGACTTGCAACCACAACCAACTATTTTTTAACGGTGTGAAATTTCATAATACGTTTTTTTGGTACAAAAGTATATACAAAATACAAATCCCTTATACAAAAAGTATTTCAAATACAAATACAAAATACAAAATACCCCAGTGGGAATTAGGACCACGTAATAATACCTTATTAGCAACTTACTCTTCACCTGGCAGTCATTACCATTTCCCTGCCGAACGTCTCTTACTTTTACAAAGGCATGGCCGCCTTATGTAAGTAGGAATTTAGAATGTACATTTGGTGTCAGACATACTTCTGAGCCGCTTTACAAAGTAAGTTACGTGTAATGCAGAGCAGTCGCTCGGAGTAGTTCGGTGCTTGGAAATAACTTCGGCTGCACGTTATTTTGCAACTGACAACGTAATGTGTCTTCGGAGGTGTTCATTTTGCCCTTTACTAGTAGATGACATTGGCCATGATGACAATTTTGGTATTAAAAACTGAAAGAAAACATGGCTTACCTCGCAAGGTGCTTACCTATTTTCCCAGTGGGACGTATTTTTAAAATACAAATACAATTGAAATAATTTGAAATCAGACCGACTTGAAATGCAAAAGGCCACAAAGAAAAAACTCTTAATAGGCGGCATACACGGTGCGTATGGCTCGCGAGTCGGTTTGGATGTGTTTGTGAAAATAAATATGTGTTAGTTACACCGACATGACTCTGATATGACCCTGAATGACTCAACTGTGTGCAATCGAAAGGCGAGCCATACGTACACAGTTGACTCGCGAGGCAGAGGCACCGTCTATATTGCCTATAAAATTCACTTTTTGATTGATTATGAAGTAAAGAAAATTTATTTTAAAATACCAAATATAAATACTGCGTAGGTATGGATGGATAGATTGAAATAGAGGTATGCACTGTGACCAAGAGATCTATTGTGCACTCAACAATTAACACTACCTTATTTAATCCTAGAGAACCCAAAAATTTGAGGAGATCTCCAGGGGATTAGCGATTGTATTTGCTCTTCACTTGTCAAGAGTTGGCCTAGTTACCTCTACCGTCTTCTCGCAACCGCCTCGCGAAGCAGGTGCAAAGGAGTCTCCTCAGTCACATCGCAGAAACGACATATTTACGTCGTTCGATCAGATCCCAAGCTTGCGCGTTGACTTCTTAATCTGCAGTGACCCGTCAGAAAACCTGTTATTAACCTTACCCTCTTTTTGGGGAGGTTTATTATTGCCCTGTACCTGCAGTGCTGCGCCAGTGCTGATTTCTTAGCCTGTTCCTGTCCTTCCTGAGCTCATTTTTGATTGTGCTAGGTTCGATCGCAAGCTAGGGCTCAGGGCATATACATATAAGGAGCACTTGACCTTAAATGATGAGAGAGTAATTTCTACGTAGGTTAATCTCTGCGCACGGACTAATGGCATAGACCTCCGCTTGAAAGATGCTCGTCTATGCATTTATCTATCTAAATACTGCTTAGAAATGTATTTAAAATATAAATAAAAATATTATTGTAAAAAAGTATTTAATTACAAAATAAAAATTCGTGTTATATATTTTTTATTTGCAAATCCAATATGGCTTTATCAGCTTTAGTGAATTTTTAATTTATTGAATTTCTCATTTTATTTGCAGCCCTGTTTCACCTCAGTTAAATAATATAAGTAGCTGGATACGCTACTTAGATACTATAACAAATATTTGTATTACGACAATTTTATTTATAATGATTGCATTGATTTAAAGCAACTACAACTAAGTGTCCTATCTATTGTCCGCTACTGTGGGTACATACCATTATTTTAGTGTCATATTCATATGTTTGCAAGCATGAATTTGTGGTGCGTGCGGCTTTCCGTCTCGTTTGCAAATTGCCATAGCCACCTGTCAAATGGTGCACCAATGTTAGTCGCATGGATCCACTTCAAACAATTACATGTAATTGTCATATTAATAATTAATATACGCGCTTGCAATTTTGTATATGTCAGCAATTTTCGTGTATTTGAGCACTTCAATTCATGGTTATATTTTTAGTTCAAGATATTAATAAGAAGTCGTGGTGGGCAATATAATGGCCGTTTTCAGACACTCGGTTAAAACTGATACTTTCATATGCATTTCTTAGAGTCTCGGAAAGTTTGGTTTTGATGTACTTTCTAATTTGGGATAGTACCTGCGCTTCTATGAAGCCTCGTGATAGAGCTTTTCCTGATATACTATGTCATGAAAGAGTTGAAAAATTAAGCATATTTAGTTATATATAAAAAAAGAATTTGCAAAAAAGAATTTGCAATATACTGCTGAAGTAGATGAAAGCGAATTTGGTTGTCAGAGCACACGCCTGTGAGCGGACACTTGATTTTAACTTATTAAACTTGCAGATTTTGAGATATGACAAGTAATTTTTAAGCAAACAACAAAACCTACGTCTATTCTCATATAATATTTTAAGAATACCGTTATCTTCTTCATGATCCAATGATCGGATCTAAACCAAATTAGTATGGGGCCACCTCTCCTTTGTAAAAAGAATTATATAAATCAGTTTACTTGGTCCAAAGTTATGTGGTCACATCCATAAAAACATGTATCCCGACGAATTGATAATCTCCTCATTTTTTTTTTTAAATACATATGTATGATCTTAGAAGGGCTTCCAGTAGGACTTTTATAGGCGGAGTTTTTCTAAAGCTGCTTGTGTAAATCATAAAACTCATATTTCTTGAAGATATTTATTTAACCCTTACCTACTCGCTTCGGGTCAGCATTTTGTTGTGTTTTTTCATGTCTTACAGTTCAAGCTGCCCTTAAAAGGCAATTTATATGAACGCGTAAAAGCCCCATAACCACGTTAACCTGGTAAACCGGTTTATTTACGAGATTTACGAGTTACGAGGTATTTACGCGTTTAGATGAATACCCTGAATGTAACTTTATAATAACTATTTTATTTGTTGGCTAACAAATTGAGGTACACCGTAGACCCAATGCTAGCGGTTGTGTGATTGTAGCCGTGCGAGTAGTTAAGGGTTAGGGTTCATATAAAATAAATATGTTTCATTGCAACTAAAGATGCATACTGAAATTCATTTGTAATATTAAATAATATCGACTTACACATTCCAGTAAATTCTTAATAGAAAAAGCCCTTCTAGAAGGCATGCTGCGAAGAACATCTTTCTTTACCCTCTTGGGTAACGCCTTTACAATGGCTTCACTTAAGAAGACCTATCTAAATTAGCTTCTGGTATTATGCTATTCTTTGAACGAAACGCGAGCCCACCCTCAGTACCTGAATCAGCAAGTTTTGGGAGTTAGGATTAGGTTGAGAAATTTTTCGTCCTTGAATGACCAAGTTGATTGTTTGACCATTTTTCATTACATACTGCTTTTGTTATAATTATAGCTTACCAGT
>NW_023458561.1:29595489-29597085 GCF_013731165.1 Rhagoletis pomonella
AAAAAACAAAATTATGAATTTGACCTTTGACCCGTGGTAACTCCTGTAGTTTTCGGTTATCATCAAAAAAAAATTATACCGTTATATATGCTTCAAAAACCTCTATCGTCCAAAATTTGTCGCCCCGGTTATCGTAATCGTCCCAATTGCTCAGCTGACAAACCCGCTTTCGCAAACTTTCTACTGAAAACGAGCTACAAATGCAACCTCCCGTTTTTGCGTGATGAAATTTTGGTTGAAGCTTCTTTATTATCAGGTAGTAGTTTTCGAGCGCTGGTTACCCTGGCAAACCTTAAAGCAACTTTGCAACCCTGCGTTTTAGAAGTTGGCAACATCATCAATTCTAAAAGGAATATTTTTCTTCAAAAACAAAGAACAGTAGTGCTTTCCCTTCTGCTAAATTTTCGATTAGTAGTTGTGCGAGAAACATTTACAAATATACATCACAATTGCTACATTTTGCATACTGTAACAACTAGGAATAGTGGTTTATTAGTGTAATTATTCGCAAGTGCACATTGCAAATTTTAGATATTTTCCATCCTTCGGAAAAAATTTTGGTGTCGTTGAAAATATTTTAGCCGGAGTGAGTGAGACAACAATCGTTAATGGTTGTCAGAAACAGCTGATTCTTGATTGCATTTCGGTACGCACGGAAAAATGTAAGAAGGAGAAGGCATAACTTTATGAGCAGGACGACACTAAAAAAACTGGTAAAAAATTTCCCAAAACAAAAGCGCGCGAAAGAGGGGAAATTGCGCGCTAAAACCACTACTTGCAAATGAATTTCTGCACAATTAAAAATATCAGAATTTTTTGCAAGAAATGAAAACTAAATTAAGGAGAAAATTGGAATGACTTTAATTGATTAAAATATTACCATAGATACGAATGACAACGCAAATGAGAATTATAAAATCCCATTTTAGTTGCACTCCAATGGCATCGGGTGCTGTTTACACATACCTACACAAAATTACACATCCAAACGGTGTGCGATTTAGCACTTTCGTTGAATGCTTTTGGAGGGAAAATGCGTGTCAGTCGAAATTTGAGCGGGATAAAGTAAAGACGTGGGAATTGGCAGTGAGCTGTAGACCATTGATAAGACGTGCACTTTTGTGAAAATATATAAGAACTAATTACAAGGACAATCAAGCTCAATTAAAACTAATTAATACTCATAAATTGTATTATGTCGCAACCTTCGATAGCCTCATATTTTAATACGCGTAAGCGAGTCGCTACAGACGAAGCAGCTACTATAAAAAGTCGGGTAAGTGAGTGACATGCATGTTATGTATAAGTGTACTAGGTGATATCCTTTGGCGTCCTTGCTGGATTGAGCAAACGGACATTTTGTATGTGAAGGCATTTCGCCCTTTTAAATTGTTGGCTCTCACTACGCGCGTGCATACATATATGTATGTATATGTGTGTGTGTGTGATGTAATTCTAAATACACTCTTAGAAGACAATGTGCTCTTAAATATTGGAATACTACACTATAAATTTAAATAAGGTTTCAAATTGAAAGTGTATGCTTTTGAGTGAAGATTTTTAAATTTACTAATGATGTTTACTTTAATAGCGTTT
>NW_023458561.1:29597185-29600282 GCF_013731165.1 Rhagoletis pomonella
AAAAAAAAAACGCATGTCGAGTCTACTTCCTATTTTGTACTTCACATAGCCGTTTAACCCTCTTTTTGATGACGACCACAGCAAACGTATAAAGGACTATGATTTTCGGGTATGCACCTAGAATAACCGGACCCTTAATGCGGAAGGTACCTCTGCCCGGCTGGTTGATGTCCTCGAGAAGATTAACCCTGACATCACCGCCATCCAAGAAATGCGCTGGACGGGTCAAGGCACGCGTGGAGCCTTGCGATGCCTACTACAGTTACCATGTAAAGGAGCGCTTATTCGTTGTTGGATTTGTGGTAGGAAAGAGACTCCATCGCCGATTACTGGCTAGCCACAATCCGCATCACGGCTAGATTCCTCACTGTGCCCACGCTCCGACGCAAGAGAAGCATGAGGAGTCCAAGGATCTCTTCTATGAGCGTCAGGAGTGTACATATGAGCGCTGCCCCTGACACGATATAAATATCGTGCTTGGAAATTTCAATGCCAAGGATGGGATCTTTAGGCAAGGAAGGGATCTTTAGGGCCACTGTCAGAAAATTCGGGATCCGCGACAAAAAGTCCGATAACGGACTAGGACTGATCGACTTCGCTGGGGCCCGAAACCTGGTAATATGTAGTACTAGGCTCGGGAATAAAAATATCCATCAAGCCGCATGGCTGTCTCCAGAACGAAAAACGATAAACTAAATCGATCATGTTGTGATAGACGGAAGGCATGCTTCCAGTGTTTTAGACGTACTCGAACCACTATCTTGTTGCAGCCCAGATACGCACCTGCCTCTTTGCAGCAAAAAATGTGCGCCCAATAAGGAAAGCTTAACGTCGAAATACTGCAATCAAAACATACAGCCAATTTATTTGCCACTCGACTGTCACACCTGCTTTCTGAGAGCACTCTTCAACAAACCGACATATGTGAGCAGTGGAACCACATTTCCCGCTCATTAGGTACCGCCGCCGAAGAAGTAGTCGGATTTCAGCGAAAGAACAACTGGTTCGATGAGGAATGTCCATTTGTCGATTTCAAAGCCGCATTCGACAGCACGAAAAGAAGTTGGCTTTATGCCGCGATGACTGAATTTAGTATCCCTGCGAAACTAACACGGCAATACGTTGAGCAATACCACCATATCCGCTAGCCGCTTGATACCAAAAAAGGTTTCAGAGACTCTCTATCATGTGATTTCTTTAATCTGATATTGGATAAGATAAATAAGAGCCGCAGAACTGAACCGCTCAGGCATAACATTTTACAAGAGCGTACAATGCTGGCATATGCCGACGACATCGACATTATCGGTAAATATAATGGCTGCGTCTTTTCTGCCTTCTTAGGATTAGATAGAAAAGCAAAGCGAATGGATCTGGTGGTGGACGAGGGCAAAGCGAAGTACTTATATCCTGTTATCAAACAAACAGCAGAGCATACGCGTCTTGGCACCCGCATCACTGTTGGCAGTTTGAAAGACTAGACGACTTCGTTTATTTGGGAACCAATAATAATGTCAACCGTGAAATCCACTCTACCAACAGTCGTCCTCTTTATTGACGCTCTAACCACCTAAGCGGTTTTGGCCGAGTCCAAAACAGCACACCAGTCATTTCTCTTCTGTGTCAACTGACGCCAATTGGAAATGCCTAGTGAATCCAAGTCCTTCTCCACCTTGTCTTTCCAACGCAGAGGCGGTCATCCTCTTCCTCTGTTTCCAACATCGCGACCAGCGTTAAATACTGTCAGAGCATGAGCGTTTCTGTCCATTCGAAGGACATCCCCAAGCCAGCGCAGCCGCTGTATTTTAATTCGCTTCACTAAGTCTATATTGTTGTAAAGCTCATACAGCTCATCGTCTGCGGTACTCGCCATCGCCAACGCATAAAGGCCCGTAAATGTTTCGCAGAATCTTTCTGTCGAAAACTCCCAAGAGCCGCTTCATCAGATGTTTTCATTGTCCATGCCTCCGCGCCATACACCAGCACAGACATGATAAGTTCAAAGTAGCACTTGTTGGCAAGAGTGATTCTGCATTGGATTTCCGTGCTGACATTATTATCGGTGTTAATGCTGGTTCTCAAGTAAACGAAATTCTCTACTTTCTCGAAATTATAACTGTCAACAGTGACGTGGGTGCCACGTCGCGAATGTGCTGACTGTTTGTTAGATGACAGGAGGTACTTCGTCTTGTCATTGTTGACCGCCAGACCCATTCGCTTTTCTTCGTTATCCAACTTGGAAAAGGCAGAACAGACTTCGCGGTTTTTGTTACCGATGCTGTCGATGGCATCGGCATAAGCCAGCAATAGCTGATCCGATAGTGATTACCACAAAGAAATTGAAGCGTATGTTCGAAGAAAGTCAGATTAAGACAAAATACACGTACAAGTCCTGTTTTGTTTTCCACTTGAAATAATTAAAAAAAAAAAATATTATGTTCGAATTTCGAACTTCGAAATGCCAGCGAAGCTTGCGAATTCCTGTTCGCGTTAAACTTTGTAAGTTTCTCTCTTTGGGAGAATAAGATACCTTATTCTCTGAATTTTGTTGCTTCCAAATTTTTCCTGGCTTTTCGCAAATATTAATCGGTTTCATAAAAATAACCGCTTTCTATTTTTCCATTTCCTATAATTCTGGAGCTTCCAGCAAAAAAATTCTACAAATTTGATTTTCGTGTGTATCTTTGGAACATCCTAATGTGCATGCATATGTATGCTTGATAATTTTGACTCTTTGATCGTTGAGATTGTTTGTAAATTTATAAATTTCTGCAGATGAGATTTTAGGGATTTGCGGCATATTTTGCACGTACATACATTCATAAGTAGCGGCCGTATTGCTAGTTTTGTGAAAATATTTGCACATTTATCCGCCCTTCAAACATACAGTGCCGAACAGATTGGCACAGTGAATTTTTCGCAATATATGCAAAGTTATTTATTCTAATTTATCTTCGATAATTTTTTATTAAAATATTGTTCATTCTACACCAGAAAACGTAATAATAAAATCTCTAAACTTTGTGCAAAACTCAGGAAAAATCATTAAATTTGCACACTAATTTGCAACTTTTTATTCAGATTTTCTAGAAAAATC
>NW_023458561.1:29600382-29636490 GCF_013731165.1 Rhagoletis pomonella
CCACCTTTGCAGTAGTCTTCCTTTAGTTCCTGCTCTTCATTTTCACTATTTAATTCCGAGTCTTCGGAATCATTTGATGAGCTGCGTGGCGGGTACTGATATTGTTGCTGCATTTGATGCTGAGCATCGTCGTATTGCTGCTGTTGTAAATTCTGAAATTGTTGCTGCACTTGTAAACTACTCATACACTTTTGCTGTTGCTGGTGTTGTTGTGGCTGCACAAATTGCTGCTGATAGTTAGCAGGCTGCTTCTTGCCCAATCCGCCGCTACTTCCACCACTATTACCAGCATTATTCGCCGCACCCTTTATATGTGAAATGTCGTCCAAATTGTTGGCCGAGCCTGTAGCAGGTGTATTGACAGTCAATGAACCTGTACCGCTAGTCGACGGGGCTCCGCTAAAAGATTTCGACATTTTCGGATTAATTTCGCATTCTGGCGAAAGTGGAGATGTAGGAGGAGCGCCACCTTGGTTGCTATTATTAGAATTTCCCGGTGTCTGGCCACCTCCAGCGCCGGTACCTCCTGCGACACCATTGGGTTTACCACGTTTCTTATTAGGCTTATGGCGTTTCTTCTTGGCCTGTATGGCCAAAACTCGCCTGTTGACGTCAGCTTTATTGTTCATCTCAATGGTCTTTGCGCTTACTGCTGCTACTTTTGCTGTGGTGACAGCTGTTGTTTTTGTTGCCCTTGTTGCAGTATTAGATGCTGAAATCGCGAATGACAGTGAGGTATTATTGGCCAGAGCCGTCCCAGCTGCTACAATCAGAATGTATTTTTCAGTATTCTAAAACTCAAATTGTTCTCGTTATACAAAAAAGCGTTATCTTCAATCAGAATTTTAGAATTTCGCCTTCGGATACTGCTTATTTTTCTTAAAATTCAGCTGCACCACTTCCTAGGTCGCACTGTAGAAATTGTTGAAAGAGAAAAATTGGTAAGTTTTCGCTTCGTTATAAATTTGGCAAGGTTGCGCCGCTTTTCCTGGAAGTACGTCCAATGCCTAGTCGAAAACTAATTAAAAAATTTTCACTGTGACAATTTTTTCACGAATATCTTTGCTCAAAAATAAAACTTTCAAAATTTTAAGTGCATTCGAAAAGATTTTCTCCGTTCAAGTTTGTTCGTGGGATAAAAGAAATTAAACAAAACGCAGCCGAGCTAAATTTTATATAGAACTTCCAATTGGAACATATATACTTTCTCACTCTAGCATATGGAAATTTGCGAGACACTCGAGGTGCAATATAGTCTATTTCGGTTTTACAAACTCATAGCCTTCTGTTCGCGAATGTCGTCAAAGTAACGAAAATGTGTAAAACCTGCATTGCCAACTGTATTTACACATTTTTTTGCAATGTTTAGCACATCTCATTTTAATATTTAAATCAATCGTGTAATCCAGAAAACTACTTCAGTCTTTCAGCCACGCCACAAAACTCAATATTTAAAGAAAAACCTGCACTTACATTCCTAGGATATGCGATAAAGGAAAATACGATCAGAACTTTCTTCCATCGAAATTTTTTGCACTTTTGACAGAGAAGGTTCTCTGCTTCTGGCACAAGTTCAATAAAACATGTGGTTGGAATCGCTGGAAAGCAGAGTTGCAATTACATACGTCACTGCATTAATATGGATCTTTGTTCGGCTTGGTAATGAAAAGTTTAAAGATGGCTTGGTTTCAAGTTTAACGAAAAAGGACGTTTCCTGTGCGTCCCAAGGCACAGTGCGTACCGTTATACTTGAAACAAATTAAAAATGGCACACATGGTACCTGGGCGGAAAAAATTCAAAAAGATAAAAAGTTAAAACAAATTTTTTCATGTTTTGTCTACTTATCTATTTACATGGGGCTCTGAAAAGACAAAGCCAATTTGATTTATTTTGGAACGAATTTCTGTCATCCCTTGTCAAGCTTGGATGTCACAAACCAGAGATCGAAAATAATCGGACATTTATTGCTGTGTCACAAATTGTCATTTATTTCTTGTTATAGTCAGTTTTTTTAGCAGCCGCTGTGGTGTAGTGGTAAGCAGTGCACGCTTCCACTCCGCAACGCCTGGGTTCAAGCCCTGGTCAAAGCAACATCGCAAAAAAATTAGAAAAAAGGATTTTTCTTAACAGCGGTCGCCTCTCAGCAGGCAATGGCAAACCTCCGAGTGCATTTCTGCCATGAAAAATAGGCGGAGTCGGCGTAAAACTGTAGGTCCCTCCCCTTTGTGTGACAACATCAAGGCATACGTCACAAATGGGAGGAGAAGCTCGGCCAAGCACTTATATATGATTAAATGCCAATATATTGGCCCGTAGTCATAGTCAAAATAAAGTCGACTTTAAAGTTAGTTGCAGCTTTTTGACATAATTTTCAATGGGATATCTGTCAAAAAAGCTGCAACTAACTTTAAAGTCGACTTTATTTTGACTATGACTACGGGCCATTATTATTATAGTAAATTTGAGAAATTTACGAAGTTTACGAGGCTTTTACGAGTTTAAGGGAAGACCCCTACTGAGTGAGGTGCTTCGGTAGTTTGCTTCTAATTAGTATAGTTTGTTTATTGAAGGGAAGATGGGCCGAAAATCAAGCGTTGAATTCCGCAGCATATTTGACTTGGATACACAGTATATACAGTAATAAACCTTTTCGCAGTTTTTCACCAATTGGTCCCCGGGGAGTACTTTTGCGTTGTATGCAGCATCTTCGTTTTTCGCGCACGGCAACACTTATACCATGTTCTGACCGACAACGAAAACATTTTGAAAGCGAGTTTTGGAATTGTGGGCTGAAAGCTGTTCACACCGGTTGTTAGAGTTTTCGTTGACATTTCTTACATCCTCTGATTACAGTTTGGCTACACAAAATGAAAACCAAAATGCTTTTCCCTCATTTTCTTTTCATTAGCAACCTCTTACTTTCATTCTTATTTTACTTTTGCCAGCCAATTAACAATAAATCCGAAATGGCGTATTAAAGATGGTAAAATATGACTTCCACTTCGATAAATAATCGAAAAAAACTAGTGAAGACACCTATTGGAATGAGTGGAACGTGAGTTTTCAAGTAGTTTTCAGCGAAAACTGGTTTTCGTTTGACAGATTTTACATGGACGAAAACACAGTTTTTAAGTCGAAAACCAGTTTTAGCAACGAAAACATGTTTTCGATGTCGGTCCGAACATGGTATTACTGTGGAGAATTTCGCCTCATGATTAGAAAAAGGTTTTTTCGAGGATAAAATATATATAAATATGTGTAAGTACATAATTAACGCTTGTGTTTCTATAAACTGGAAACACGTCGTATTTTTATTAAAAAGCGTGAATTATGTGAATTTATCAAGGAAATCTCTAAATTTCCAAATATATTTAAGCCTTTGTTCCAAAAAAAAAAAAACAAAGTTTGTTTAGTTATAGAGACTCCAATGCCTGCCAGCGCATCCGCCCAGACAGCTCATTAAGCACGCCCAAGTTGCAGCGGACCTGCTCAAAAATACTTAACATCGAAGTATAGAATGTCACAAATATGAATCATACATACATACAATAGCAATCGCTATGAATTGCTACCGTATAAATTTAAGACACGCACTTGGTTGGAGACTGCGTTGGTTATGGTGGTCATAAGTTGAGCCAACGCATTCAGTGGTCCATTACCCGGAGCTGTTGTAATATGGTGAGAAGATTTGAGTGAGCCTCACAAGCCAATACCTCTGGCTACAAGCTGGATATCTGAATATTGGAAAATAAACAGCAATTATCTTTTTAAAATGATTACTCTGCCTTAGTACGGTTGTTGCTCCCTTTCATACCACAGTAATTTTGTATGCAACTCTGTATCAGCAAAATTCATGCTCCTTCTCAAGATCACGTAAGAACGCGACGTTGTATTTGTAACTGTATAGTACGGACTAGAGATGCCAAAATATCAGGAAAATTGGAATCCCGGGATTTCGGTATATTTTTTAGGTTATCCCGGGATCCGGGGATTTATTCCGGGATTCAAATTGAATCATAAATTTTATGAATATAAGTAAAAATTCAATATCTGAAAGCATTTAAAAATACCATTAAATAAAACTATTTAAAATTTACGATAAACTGATTGTAAAACTCATATATCGCTAGCTTAGAGTGAAAAGTTCCTAACTTCTCTTTTTGTGAAAAATCATATTTTTATACAGGGGGCTGATAAATTAAAAATGCATCGTTTCGAAAAGGGTAAAGGTCCTTGTTTTATGTTTTCTCGTTTATATTCATTGAAAGGAAGATTTGTCAAGGCCAAAAAAAGCTCTGAAAATTCGATAAGGCCAAAAAAGTTCTAAATCTTTTAATAAATATCGAATCCCTCCGATTCGTATGGAGTTTTGCTTTGCTTTAAACAGGCAAAAATGTTATATTCAAAGTTTTGCGAAATACTTGAAGAAAATGTCTATACGAAGTTTTTTCCTCTCCTGTACAATTTTGAAATTGGGACTTAGCTACTTTGCACTCTGCGCTAGCGATGTTTATTAAAGTAGACAAATTTTAAAGTAAAACATTTTTTTAATTGTATTTAAAAAACCATGTGATTGAGGAACGTATACATCACAAATAATAATGTAAATACCAGGTACTTTTGAAAGTGACGATTAATAAAAAAAAAACATAAAACAAAAATATACAAAAACAATTTCTTTAAACATGTTTATTCTACTCTATAAAGAAATGGCGAATGGAGAATTTTTTGCCATTTTTTTCGCAATTTACTAGAAATTTTGAGGGTGTACGAGTCAAACGGATCTCAGAATCGGATTCAGCGGGTCGAAATACATGTTGGTAGTTGGGTCTGGTTAAAAACACACACCCCTTTTTTGCCAGTGTTGTTATTATTGTTTTCGTAAAAGTAGCAAAGCATTCAAAGCGGAGTCTTCTAAGCTTGACCTGCAGTTTTTACATACAAAACCTACTGACGAAAAACATTTTTCGGCATCAACACTTTTAGGCTGAACTGTCAAAAGGAAGACGTAATCCATTTGAAGATAATGACTCCTATCTCCTCCATTACAAAATATTTGAACTTCTTTTACCTGCACGTCGGTCAAATTATAAGTTTTTCGATTTGAGGAAGTTTTGAGTATATTGATCTAAAAAATTATCTAACTTTTCCTTAAAACTCTCTGTTTCGTTCACATTAGCAGCGCTATGAGTAAATTCAGTGGTATCTTCTTCAAAAAAGGCTCAGACTGCAATTTAAAATTACAGTTTCAAGCTTTTTGTTAATTGCAGTCAAAACGGCATTTTACAAAAATCATACTTCAAAATTCATAAAAACATTCTTACTATCAATTCGATATTTCAAAATTTTTGGGATCCCGGGATTAATGCAAGCAAATCCGGGACGTCAAAAGCACCGGGATCCCGAGATTCCGGGATTGGCATACCTAGTACGGACTGAAGACATGATGTTGTATACCAAATGAAAGCTTGTTTTTATATACTGTGGAAATTTTTATATATATTTAATACGGCAATTTTTAAAAAATCGTGTTTGTTTAAAAAATTTTGTAACTTTTTTTTAGTTCAATTGAATTGTTATTATAAATTTATAAGATGTATATAATATTTGTATTTTGTATTAAAGTAATTTATATTTCCTATTGAATGACACAAAAGATTCTAAAATCCGTGGTTTCGTTTACCAGATATTTGGATTTAAAAAAAAAAATTATGAATTTGACCTTTGACCCGTGGTAACTCCTGTACCCTACAAGAATTGTGTGATGGAAACTAACACATTCTCATTTATCTTACTAACACATTTGCAAATTTTGCGTTGGTTAAAAAGAGACCAATATATAAGGCCATAAGTTGGAAGAAGACGGAAGATCATATGTACACAAATGTTTACATCAGATTTTTCACACTGCCCTTTAGAATGTGATAGAAACTTGTAGGTAGCCAGTGACAGAAATCTCTATCAGCCTTGCCAGTCAAATGATTTGTCAAATGATGGTCACTGTTCTTGCAGGGTAGTTTTCGGTTATCATCAAAAAAAAAATTATACCATTATATTTGCTTCAAAAACCTCGTCCGCCGTCCTTGTCCAAAATTTGTCGCCCCGGTTATCGTAATCGTGCCAATTGCTCAGCTGACGAACCCGCTTTCGCAAACTTTCTACTGAAAACGAGCTACAAATGCAACCTCCCGTTTTTGCGTGATGAAATTTTAGGTGAAGCTTCTTTATTATCAGGCAGTAGTTTTCGAGCGCTGGTTACCCTGGCAAACCTTAAATCTACTTTGCAACCCTGCGTTTTAGTAGTTGGCAACATCATCAATTCTAAAAGGAATATTTTTCTTCAAAAACAAAGAACAGTAGTGCTTTCCCTTCTGCTAAATTTTAGATTAGTAGTTGTGCGAGAAACATTTACAAATATACATCACAATTGCTACATTTTGCATACTGTAACAACTAGGAATAGTGGTTTATTAGTGTAACTATTCGCAAGTGTGCATTGCAAATTTTAGATATTTTCCATCCTTTGGAAAAAATTTTGGTGTCGTTGAAAATATTTTAGCCGGAGTGAGTGAGACAACAATCGTGAATGGTTGTCAGAAACAGCTGATTCTTGATTGCATTTCGGTACGCACGGAAAAATGCAAGAAGGAGAAGGCAGAACTTTATGAGCAGGACGACACTAATAAAAACTGGTAAAAAATTTCCCAAAACAAAAGCGCGCGAAAGAGGGGAAAATTGCGCGCTAAAACATTGCAAATGAATTTCTGCACAATTAAAAATATCAGAAATTTTTGCAAGAAATGAAAACTAAATTAAGGAGAAAATTGGAATGACTTTAATTGATTAAAATATTACCATAGATACGAATGACAACGCAAATTAGAATTATAAAATCCCATTTTAGTTGCACTCCAATGGCATCGGGTGCTGTTTACACATACCTACACAAAATTACACATCCAAACGGTGTGCGATTTAGCACTTTCGTTGAATGCTTTTGGAGGGAAAATGCGTGTCAGTCGAAATTTGAGCGGGATAAAGTAAAGACGTGGGAATTGGCAGTGAGCTGTAGACCATAGATAAGACGTGCACTTTTGTGAAAATATATAAGAACTAATTACAAGGACAATCAAGCTCAATTAAAACGAATTAATACTCATAAATTGTATTATGTCGCAACCTTCGATAGCCTCATATTTTAATACGCGTAAGCGAGTCGCTACAGACGAAGCAGCTACTATAAAAAGTCGGGTAAGTGAGTGACATGCATGTTATGTATAAGTGTACTAGGTGATATCCTTTGGCGTCCTTGCTGGATTGAGCAAACGGACATTTTGTATGTGAAGGCATTTCGCCCTTTTAAATTGTTGGCTCTCACTACGCGCGTGCATACATATATGTATGTATATATGTGTGTGTGTGATGTAATTCTAAATACACTCTTAGAAGGCAATGTGCTCTTAAATATTGGAATACTACACTATAAATTTAAATAAGGTTTCAAATTGAAGTGAAGATTTTTAAATTTACTAATGATGTTTACTTTAATAGCGTTTAACGGACGATAATACGACTCCAGCTCCCAGCGCTACAAGAAACCAAAATGATGACGATGATATCGCTGCTACCAAGGCTGCAGCTGTTGGAGTACGGACACGATCCGGTCGCACTATTAAACGCACCGGTACACAGCCAACCGCGGATGTGCCTGCAAAGAAGCAGAGTAAAGTGGAACAAGCGCCACTGCAACAAAAAACGCTTGTACAGTTCATTAGGAAAGGACCATTGTCTCCACGTAAGAAACCAGCAGCTATTAATGAAATGCAGAAGAAAAATGAAGAGACACCCAATGGGAATACAGCGACAAAACTGGCCTATGCCTTTGCTCCCAAGGACAATGTAAAGAATGTATTACGCGGTCTTAAAACTCCAACTAAACAAATAATCAAGGGCTCGGGAGCTACCCCACTAAAACATGATGAATTGAAAGGCATGGTCCGCAAGGAACTCAATTTCGACGAAGTGAAGACCAAATTGTCGCGTAGCGCCAAGCTGCAGGAATTGAAGGCTTCCCTTTCGCGCATACAAGAACTTGAAAAGACGCGCAAGGCTCACGAGGATCGTAATAGGCGTTTACGTGAGGGTCAAAGCGTTTCGCCACTGAAGAATGCAGCGCCTGTTGTACAGCTAAAAGAATTTGATAAAATTGAACTGGAAGTATTGACTAGGTGAGTGTTTATATAACTGACCCATCAAACCTATTTTACTATTATAAAATATACATTTTGTTAAGTTCCCAAATAATAAATGCTTTTATATGGCCTACAAACGGTAACCCGGTAAAGCGAAAGAACGTTTAGCAAACCAACTATTGAGGTCATAGTTTTATAAATTATTAAACCACTATCTTCGCTCAGTGGCAGTGAATGGCTAAAAAAAAAACCGACCATATAGAAAACTGCTGGCGTTGCAATTGCCAACTGCTCCGATGGTCATTCAGTTAGCTACGTCATTGTCATACAATAATTCGTTCTCTTCCTAGCATGTTGCGCGTTGCTTTTGCTTACCGTTGCACTTGGAAATCAAGCAGCGCACAGTCTTGTTTACATTTCCACAGACTTTTATAAAATAAACTGCATACATTCGTTTATTACATACCGACAGATGTGTAATTTTAAATGCTAATACTTACATACCTACATGTGTATACCTAGTATGTACATATGGATGTGTGCATTGCATTTACTTATTTTTCATTTTTTAGTTGACCTCTCCTTTTCATATCTTATATTCACAAGGCTCCTTTATTTGCTTTCGGCTCTTTATTTTATCCTTTTCGGGGGTAGTTTTTGTAACGGCCGTTTTGACATGATATGAGAAATTCCTTAAAAAGGCAGGCAGGTAGCCGAGTAATGCTCATATTTGTATACGTTCAAGTGCCAAGGAATTTTCTACCGAATCTTACATTTGTAACGAACTTTTCCGTTTGGGCTTGTCCTTTCCAATGAAATCCGCATGAGCAATTAACCCACTCCGGCATAGATATACATTTGTATGTATATGAGTGTGCTCTATAGTAGATCTTCTCTATAGTAGATCTTCTCTATAGTACAATCGCAATATACAGTATTTAGCATCTACGTTAAAATTTTTACATTTGTACACACATGCTTTCGTACTTAAGACGTACATACATACAGTCAGCGTCAAAAATATGCATACCCAACCTGACGTTTTGACAATTTTATTTATTTATATTTTCCATACCGAATTTGTCTTTTTATGGAATAAAATGCGCTACACCCTCCGCAAAAAAATGCAAAAATTAACGGTTGTTTTTATTAACTTGAAACTTGAAAATTAAAGGGTTTGATGAAAATTTCTAGGTATAACTTGCATTTTCCCCAGTTTTGTATGCAATTTAAAAAAATGTATTTTTGCGGTTTTTACTGTTGAGTGAACTCTTTTTTTTACAAAAAAAGTAAAAAAAAATGGCAAGAAAAATATAAATAAAAAAGTCAAAAGATCAGGATATGCATATTTTTGACGCTGTAAATTCACACATTCCGTAAAAACTGCTTATGGCTAGAAACAGTGCAGCGGTGAGCAAACCGTATCAAGCCAATCCTCGATTACAAATTACAATTATGTTTCAATGGGAGCTCACATAGTGAAGCGCATATGTACATATGTACATACACTCAACAGCAAAAGTCTTGGTATACCATATCTTCAAATATTCACAATATTTTGTACGCTAAAATTGGCTTTTATTTTAATTTTTTAATGTTTTTTTTTTGTAAATATCAATCATGCTTTAAGCAAAATTAAACAAAACAACGTTTCAAGCTTTATATAAAATTAATCTTAATCACATTTACTCATACTTGGTATGGAGAAAAACGCGTGGAACCACCAGAAAAAAAAATTATTAAAAATTATCGCGTTTTCTTAGCCACATAATTTTTACACATTATTATACTAAAGTTGAATGGACTATAAATATAAAACTGCATACTTGAAATAAAAAAAAAAAAAAAAAATCGTTGAATTATCATTAATTTTGTATTAAACTTGTAACCTTGGTTTACCTATATGATTTTGTTTAAAGAATTTTCTATATTCTTAAAAAAAATAAATAAATGACAAATTTTAGCTTGCAAAATATTGTGAATATTTAAAAAAGATATGGTGTATCAATACTTTTGCCGTTAAGTGTATGTATGTACTCCCTTTCTACTTCGCCTTGCTCGCCGCTCCACTATGTGCTTACCCTCCTAGCCCGCTCAAGTAATAATATTTTCATGATTGGGTACCTACTTACGTTTTAAAATTTCAATTGAAATAAATAAACAGTCAATATGCAACCCGAATGAGCATCTCGGGAATATAAAATGTCGTACTTAAATGGGTTTTACTGTATTTAGATATGTACATAATACATAGGCTTAATTCTTAAACGCATTAATGCAAAGCAATGAGCGTCTTTTATTTCTAAATAATGGCTCATATCAATATCCAATATGCGCAACCATGAAAAGATAACAATTTTTAATAAAGTTGCGCAAATTGAATACTTTTATCTCCTATGGTTGAGAAATAAGAGAGGCTAATGCTTTGCATTAATGCGTTTAGGAAGACAGCCATACCTTCATAAATGCATGCATATGTACAAATATGTAAATACATACTTTAAATATGCATAGGCACAACAAAATTATATCTGACCCTTATATGGCACCATCTATATACATATTGAAAACTATCGAATTCGCAGGAAAGGCATATGTACATATTAGGGACGTCAATCCTTTTTAAGTCACGAATATCCCGGGATTAGTCGATTTAAAACCCGGGATTGCTGGAAACAATTTTTTTGTTAGCCAATTAAATTTTTATCACAAATATCCCCTCTCAAGGGCAAAACAAGAATTTTTTGCAACCCTTAATGCTATAATTTCTTTAAGATCGCATTTCCATCAAAAGAAGGAATAATTTTGCTTCGCTCAAAATGGAATAGGTGATGCACTTATATATTTATTTTTTACTTAAATGTGTTAACTTTTTTATTATTACTTAAATATACTGATAATATTTTAAATTGATCTCAGTGATTTAAAAATTTTACATATTGTTACTTAGGCAGTTACTGCTGTACCAAATACAGTCACTTACAAAAATATTTTGCATCGATTTTTTTTTGCAATATTCAAAATATTTTTCATGGTATTTTTTTGTTAATTAAAAAAAATATATAGCTCATTTTACAACAAAATCATGTAAATAAAAATTTCACACTTTAGAGAAAGTTGGTTTAAGTTCACCAAATTATCATAAAAATATAAAACTTTTTAATCATAATTTTTACAAAAAATTCTATTATGCAGTTTTATAGCCCATTCAATTTAATACAATAAAGTGCAATTTTAAAGTTGCCATCCAGGAGTGCATGGAGTGTAAAGATTTTTACATTCGGATGATGCGGTCAAGCCATTTCCTAACTTTTTGTGCGATAGCAGAATCAGCTCTCCTTGCGTGATAATTCTTTTGTATTTACTTTTTTTTTACAGGTTCAATGTCTTTGTAAATTCGCTGGTTGATAGCCTATTCAATCAGCCCTAAAACAACTTATAACTAAGTAATTTTATTTTATTTTCGCCGTTATTTCAGCCCTGCAAAGACATTTAAAACACCAACTAAAATACCACCACCCACACCGGATAAAAATGAGCTTATGTCACCACGCCATACAGATGTTTCGAAACGTGTTCTCTTCAGTCCGGCCAAACAGGGCTCGCCTTCGAAAATGGTTGTACCACCCGCTTACCAACGTTTCATAAGCCTTGCCGAATTGAGTAAAGCTGGACAGCTGCCGTTGCCTTTTAAATACCGTAATCTTATTGAGATTTTCAAGGGTGTTGACTCTGTATGCGCCATGTTCCATAATCGCAAAGAATGTATTACTTTCAAGAAATTGAAACCTGCCGTTCAGCGTATGCTGCGTAAGAATGTCACTGAAACACATTTGGCACAAATCAAAAATGTTTATCCTGATGCATTCATCTTTACACAAATGAAAATGCGCAACTATGGCTCCACTTCGAAGGCAGACTATTTTCAATTGGTCATTTGTCCCAATGTCGACAGCAATGCGGTGGAAAAAGTAATACCTTATCATGTTGACGAGGATGCTGCCGACCACATATTGAGTGCGGCTCAGTCAAGTATCATGAATCCTCTGGTGATGATTGAACGCATGCAGCGCTTCACAAACACTTTAATGCAACGCGTCCTAAACGAGCATGAAAAATTCTTGCGCTCACTGGATCCACCAATCAACATTCCAAAGTCGAAAGTGACACGGTGGCATCCAGATTTTGATTTGGAAAATTGTCCAGATATTGAATGCGCTCATCTACCGCAGCCACCAAATGTGGAAAAGTATTCTTCGGCGCGTGATATACTGTCTACGGCGCGCAATCTTTTCAATTGTGCTACACCAATGGAGCGTGTAATGGAACGCTATGAAGCTAAGATGGAGGCAACGCGCGTGGCAGAGATTAATGCAAATAATGAAGCTAAAAACATAGCTGAGACCAGCGATATAGCGGGAAAGGGCAGTATAGATCAGTTGGCGACCATAGTCGAAGGTCGTGCTTCTGCTACGATGACAACTACATTGAAGACGTCTTCAGTGTTAACAGCGACAGTCGTTCCTTCAAGCGCAACCAGCACTAGCGATGTTACATCTAATTTATTGAAAGGTGTGCCAAAGTCTTTGTTGGAAAAAATACGTGCAAAGCAAGCGGCCAAGGCGCTAGACGCTATGACAAGGCGGCCATCGCAGGACCAGGAAGCCACTATGTACTCACGTCTACCAGAATTGGCACGTCATCTGCGAAATGTTTTCATTACAGAGCGTAAAGGAGTGCTTATGCTGGAGATTGTAATAAAAAAGATACAGAATAGCTTCAGGGCATGTCTGACGGCACAGGAAGTAGAGGCGCACTTGAAACTTATGGCCAAAGAGGTACCAGCATGGGTATCCTTCCACGAGGTACGCAAGACAATGTACCTTAAAATAGCGCGTGAAATGGAACTGAAGAAAGTGATTGCTAAATTGGAAGAAGTCGCAAATGAAAAAAGTAAATAGTACGTAAAAAAACATAAATTTTTCAGACAAGTTTAGGTTTACAATATATGTACGTGTATGTGTGTAAGTAATTTAATTAATTTACTATATGTATAAAGAATGAAGAACTCGCAATTTAATTTTGAATTGATGGGCAGACATTTTTTTGATACGCAAGTAGATTAAATTCACATTTTATCGCGTCTCAAACAGGCTTGAATCTCGTGATATGATTGAACGCCTTGTAACAACTTCGCCTTATGCAAATTTTCTTTAAGTTTTACCACTTCTCATAAGTTGTTTTGTAGTTATAAACTTATTGTTAAATGGCGCAGAAACGCGATTTATTTGAATAATCCACTATATCTTGATATTTGTATGGTATAATTACGGCTACATAGTTTAAAATTTGTTAATTTGATTTTACATCCAGTGTTCGCTAGTATATATTTAATATTGACTTTAGCGCTTTATCTTGTCCAAAAATAAATCATATTTCTTGTCAGGAAAAAATTATATAAACTTAGGATAGATTTGAGTCGCATTGCAAAAGTACATATGGCCAAAAACGCAGACTGTTATATTATATACATTTGCCTCGCATTGCTTTATAAATACTGCTGCAACTCGCTGGAAAAACGCTATCTGATACCTTTTCTTCTAAATACAGCACAACAATTTTTGAAGTACTTGCAACACTCCGCTGTTGAAATATTCTTCACTCCTAAACAACAGGATTTACGTTTATATCAAATATCACCCATACTTTCAGATGCAAGAATAAAATGTTTCATATAGTTTTATTTTAGGGAGTTTCCGCGGTATTTGAAAGCAATGTGAGCGCAAATGTGATGTAACAGTCCGCGTTTTGGGTCATATATACAGTGAGCGTCAAAAATGAGTATACCTTGACGTTTTGAAGATTTTATTTATTTATATTCTCCAGCCAAATTTCCCTTTTTTTATAAAAATATAGTTCATTTTAAAGCAAAAACCACAAAAATCTATTTTTTCAAAAGAGAACTGGAAATGAGTATGCATTTTGTAGCGCATTTATTGTATATGAAAGAAGGTACACAACACCCACCCTCAGCGAAAAAAATTCTAAAAAATCGACTGTAGTGCTTAGCACCTTGAAAGTTGCAGTAAAATTAAATGGGCAACAAAACTGTACACTCAAAATTTGTTTATGAAATCGAATTGAAAAATGGGAAATTTCGAAGAAAATTTCTTGCATTTTCCCCGAGTTATGTATTAAATTTAAAATATTTTCTTGCGGTTTTTGCTGTTGAATGAACTATATTTTTATAAAAAATAGGAACAATTTCGGATGGAAAAAGAAAGTACATAAATAATAGAATCTTCAAAACGTCAGCGTATACTTATTATTGACGCTCACTGTATGTGTATTAGTTTGTCCGGATTTTTTGTTGAATTTGTAAGTGCCAAACATCTTTAAATTCGCATTTTTTAAATCGAGAGTTTTCTCATTTGAAACTTTTGATTCAGAAAACTCTATATATTATTCTAAGCAGTAAAATTGCGTGCAAGATAATTTTTTTTTCGCTTACATATAATACATTTGAATTAAGCTATTCTATTTTTAAGCGTTTTCTATTTCTCTAGACACAATAAAATATTCATGCGAGCACACATCACCTCACTTCATATTGATTTGATTAATTAACCAGTAAATCGTGTTAACATTTTCTTTAACAGTTTATAAATATATGATGTATGTATTTATGTGACCTAAATAAAAATTAAAAATGACAAGTTGCTATAGTTTTGTTATATATTTGGATTCGGGGGCGAAGATGGCGGAAAGAAGATACAACGCGGAGGGATTTCTTTTTTCATCTCGGATCTTCGATAATTTAGTAGAGTAGTGGTTAAGTAACTAACTTGATCTATTACCGTGAAATATCGTACAGGATTACCCGGCAGTTCTGGGTGTCCTACGACCCACTTAAAACGAAAGGTCTCTTAAGAATAAGCAGAGAAAATACCTAGAAACTTACTACAGTGTGCCTGGTGGGATATATGCCGAAAGGATTGGATTGCCCTTCAAGAGGTTCTGTCGCAGTTGCGATGACCCTGGCTCAAAAGTGGCTGTCGTGCCCTTCCTGTAAGAATCAAAATGGCAAACTTACCAACAAAACATTCATCTGAACCACTATTAAACTCTCAATGTTTCTATTTACACAAGATTGTGACTGTTTGCTAAATTATAAAAAAATTGTATGCGTAAATATGTATTGTATTTTGAAGTTAATTGTTTTCGTTATTTGCATATTTTACATGTTTATAGTGCATATTTTTGAATTTTGAATGCGTATTATATGTGCATATCGATTTTTTAGTGCATGAAATTCCGAGCCCTATAAATAAGTATTTTCTATGGCAAATATAACTTTCACACGAGGTATATTTGGCTAAGTTAAACCGACCATTGTGATGTCAAATTTCCCATTCCCACGACAGCCGGTTCTACGTACCGGAATGACTCGGGGTTTTACCCAACCAAGGACAGTTGTTTCGTCGATCTAACTCCGTTTAGGTCGGCGAAGTATCTCAGAAGTTGCTCGTCCATAGGGCTAAATTCGCTACGTATTCTACTCAGGGCTGGCATCGAGTCAGACCCAGGGCCAGAAATCTACACCTGCTGTGTATGCCAGAGACGACTACACCACAACCCCACCTCAGTCAAGTGTAATGCCTGCGAGGGGTGGATTCACCTTAGAGTCTGCTCAGGACTGCGGACACATCGGCAGAGCAGCCTCCACGGCTAACCCCAGTCCACCTGAGCAGTCCCACACAAACACCACAGCACAACAACATAATAACACCACAGACCATACCACAGCCAGTACAGACCACAGAACAAACATAACCGCACCAATACCCACACGCTGCCGCCAACAACTGGTTCCTCCTACAATCTGCACGGTATGTCAGACCAGGATATTCCGTAATGTGACATCAGTCAAGTGAAACGCCTTCCTTGGCTGGTGCCACTTTAGGGCATGCTCAGGTCTGCGCACTACGCGAGATTGGAGAGGAACTTCGAGGGCCCGTGTTGCGCTGCTCGGTCGCAGACCTCAACTGCGACGCCTCCCGCCACCACCACAGGGCGGCAACCACCTCAGCTGCGCACACAGCCAACTGCGGCAAGACCACACACATCCCTCACACCCCGCATCACCACACGTCTCCCGAACCACATGAAGCTCCTTCAATTTATGTAACTGTAACGGGCTTCAGAGCAAGATCGAGAAGATAATTGTGCCGGGTACAACGTGCACCGTCGAGATCGTGAGCGGGATAATGGTGGTGGCTTGGCGTTCATCACGCACCACACCGTGCAGTATCGTCTTATCGAAGCAGACATCGACCGCAGGGATACCACCCTAGAATGTCAGGGCATTTCTATACGGTCAGGCGATGTTGAGCTCGAAGTATGTAACGTTTATATACCCCCTGTCACCTGCTGCCCGGCAGGATATCACCCTGACATAGATGCGCTCCTCAGAAGTGAAAACCGTATGATAGTAGGCGACTTTAATGCGCACCACGATCTTTGACACTCAAGCCTGTCAAACGATCGTAGCGGAACTGACTTGGCTGAGCAGATAGACGATACGACATTCTGCACAATGAACGACGACGCACCCACCAGGATTATGGGCAGCTTCTGCAGCTCGCCAGACATAGCAATAGTCTGCGCTGGTCTGATAAACAGCACATTATGACGACCTATGCAGACGTTGGCATCAGACCATCTGCCCATAGTCATCTCGATCGATAAACCAACCGACCTTGCTTCCACGGAGCACCGAACATATATCAACTTTTCTAAAGCTGATTGGAAAAGCTTCGCGGAATTTACTGAAAACACCTTCGCTGCTCTCCCCACACCAACCGACGTCCACCTTGGTGAACGTAAGTTCCGCAGGGCTGTCGCCGCTGCTGCAGCTCGCTTCGTACCGGCAGGATGTATCACGGACCCACGTCCGAATTTCCCTGCTGATGCGGCTGTTCTAGCCGCTGAGCGTGATAGCCTTCATCAGGCCGATCCCGGAGATCCCCGTATCAAGGATCTCAACGCGGAGATTCGGCAACTAGTAAACGTACATAAGCGGAAGAAGTGGGAAGAGCATCTGAAGACCTGTAACTTCACCTCTGGTGTGAGTAAGCTTTGGTCAACCGTGAGATCACTGTCCAATCCGACGAAGCACGACGACAGAGTCGAAATTTACGACTCGAAACATCTCTTCACATGCCCGGAAAACCCCACAACCCTAACGGCGTCGTCCCTGTGGACCGACCCCATAGAGGCTGCACGCTTCTTCTGGCTGCCGTAAGTGGAACTCGACGACAACGACTGAGATATCAACCGATCTGGACGGGGTTGTTGTAGCCGCTACAACAACAACAACAACATGTCGAATTTCCCAGGACAGCCGATTCTATAGCTACTCTTACATGGGCCGATTACACATTTCCATTGGTTCGGCGTTCTAACCGATTTAAGGTGAAACCTTCCAATAGTTGTTCCTTATTCTTCACTTCTGATTTAGGCTGTTATCGGGTCGAACAACTGACCGAAAACCTATTTCTGCTGTGAATGCCACAAAAGACTCCATCCACTCCACTTGGATTAGGTGCAATCCATGCGACGAATGGAGCCACCTTAAGTCCGAGTGCAAAGCTCTGCAACCGCAAGCGTCGCCCGCGACACTGCCAACCACAACCACCAGTTAGAAAACTCAAAAGCAAGAAGCACAGCGATGTGGTCGGGCCTTAGGGAAGGGGGTTTTAAGCGCGAAAGTTAGTTAGAGTTACGCGGGTTGTCGTCAAACTCAACTTAAGGGAGCTAAAGAAGTGTGCATAGATAAGCATGTTTACCCATAATCCTGTTAGCTGCGTCGTTGTTGTTGTTGTAGCGGCTACTAAGCCCCGTTCGGGTCGGTGCATCCATCAGCGTTGTCGTCAATCTCAGCCAGGGAGAGGCCCACGAAGTGTGCGACTTCCACAGGGGCTGTCCATAGGGACAGGGGCGTCAGCTGAGTGGAGTTCTCAGGGCATGTGAAGAGGTGCCGGGAGTCATGTGGCGACTCTCCACATGCCGGGCATTGATTGGGCACATCCTCGTTGATTCTACTTAGGTACGAATTTAGCCTGCTGCAATAGCCAGAGCGAAGTTGGGCTATTGTAGTGCGGGTCTCCCGAGGCAAAGTTCTGTCCCGTCCACGCCCGGTGGTTGTGTGCCTAGGACGGCATTCACAGGGCGGGAGTCTACATAACTTGAGACTGAGTCCCTGTGAATGCCGTTCAGGGCCTGTCGGTAGGTTGACGGGTCCAGATTGCCCGCTTTGAAAATCAGCTGTCTACATTTACCTTTTTTGTGCGCTTGCCTTTGCATTTAATGACAAAAATAGGGTAAATAGGAATTTTTATTGCTATTATTACTGCATATTATATTGCTATCTATTTTACAGATAAAAAATATGGAGGAAAAGGACAGATGAAATCGAAGGATACAAATTCCCCAAAAGAGTTTTTAGGGAGTGCTGCTGGAGTGACAGTCCTTGGCCAAATATATCTGGGTCGTTCCGGTTACGTAGACCCGACTGTCCCTTCTCTTCTCACCTCCTTCGCCAACGAACCGAGCAGACTCGAAAGCAAGACTTGACGTGTCTGAAAGAGGTCTAAATCTGCCTCACTTAGCCTGTTCCTGTACTTAACGATTTGTAGGATTTGCAGGTTTTATAGGAACAGCTGTTTTCGCCTTTAATAAACCTTATGTGAACGTGGCGTACCAGAACGACTTTGGCTTCACAGCCGGAATGGGAAAATTTTAGTTTGGCATCCCCCGCGTACAAAAAAAAGGTGGCCATGGGGGGGGGGGGGGGGGGGGGGGGGGTCCCCTGTTTTTAAATATATATACTTTTAGCCGCAGGAGGCTTATAGTTTTTAAGTTATTTGTTGTTAAAGTTTGTAAATTGAACTAACCTCTCGGCGCTATTTCACACAATAAACAGAATGCGTTTGAAATATACGTCAACATATCATCAGGAACGTTCAAAAAAGTTTATTCCAAACGTTCAGAATGAATAAAGAAATGCAGCCTTTATGTCTGTTCATGAAACCTCAAGCTTCCGTACGTTTCCAGCCTAATTTTCCGTCAAGATGGCGTGAACAGTTTCCCGTTAAAGCGGTATGTCCATCGGGTTGGCATCACTGCAGTCAGCTGATAAGACTTCCCCTCTTTATTAAATGTCAAATTTGTTTTGGCGCTTCCGTTTGAAGAAAATTGACAAAAATCGACATTTTACGCGGCTTTGGTATTTAATTATTTTGCATGCTTATTTTAAGAGTAAATTGAATTAAAAAATGGAAGCTGAGAAACAACTAGCGGAGGAGGAACAAATGCCAGAGGCAACCACGGCAGAGTCGGGCAAAATAAAAGCCATTGGAAAGGACACCGTACACAGAATATGTTCAGGTCAGGTAATATTTCAATGAAATAACATTAAACCTAATACTAAAAATGCCATTTAACTTCCTGCTAGGTCGTCCTCACCTTGGCAGTGGCTGTTAAAGAGCTTGTGGAAAATTCAATTGACGCTGGCGCAACGCTTGTTGAAGTAAAACTGCGCGATCACGGCTTGGAATTTGTGGAAGTGAGTGATAACGGCTGTGGAGTACTTGAACGTGACCTAGAAGCAATGAGTATTAAAAATTGTATATCTCAAGCGGACATTCAAATATTCATTTACGATTACTTGCAGCTGCTAAATACCACACTTCTAAAATTCGAGATTTTATCGATTTACGAAGTGTCGAAACGTTTGGATTCCGCGGGGAAGCTCTTAGCTCGCTTTGTGCACTCTCTGACTTGGTGGTAGTAACGAGGCATGGTTCTCAAGATGTTGGTATGATTTAAAAATATAAAATAAGGTATTTTAAAATATGCCCTTATGTTTCCACATACATATCTTTTAGGCACACGTATGGAATTGGATCATGAAGGCAAAATTAAAAAGCGAACACCCTGCGCACGAAGTGCAGGCACCACCGTCACACTCACCAATCTATTTGTCACATTGCCTGTACGACGCCGTGATTTTGTGCGTAACATACGAAAAGAGTTCAACAAAATGTGCCAAATTCTACAAGCATACTGTCTAGTTACGCGAGGTGTGCGCATAATTTGTACAAATCAAACTGTCAAAGGAAATAAGTTGGTAGTTATGCAGACGAACGGATCCCAGGAATATCTAGCCAACATAGCGGCCGTTTTTGGTAATCGGCTAACAACAGATCTTCTGTCTTTGAAGTCCATCTGTAGCAATGGACATGAGCTGACTGAGGAGAGTTTACGCGCCGAACTGCAGTTGGAACCTGGAGCTGCTGATAGCATGCAAATTACCGCAGAAGATATAGCCCAACTGAAAGCAGCACCATTTCAATTGGAAGGTTTTGTGTCCAGCTGTAGTCATGGTGCGGGACGGTCATCGAAAGATCGCCAATACTTTTATATAAATTCGCGACCCTGTGAACCAAAAAACGTAAGTGATGAGCTTACCCACTAGCTAATAGCTAAACAATAAAATGGTTTAATTTCTTTTAGATTGCAAAAGTAGTTAATGATACCTATCATCGCTACAATGGCCAACAGTATCCTTTTGTATTTCTTAATATTATAACAGCACGTTCTGATGTGGATGTTAACTTAACTCCCGATAAACGACAGGTTTTGTTAAACAATGAAAAAATCTTGTTATTTGCCATTAAGAAATCTCTCATCAATACATACGGCAACATACCATCTACATATAAACTTCAGAATTCAACCATAGTCAGCATGTTCAAAAAGGAGAACGGAAATGTTACAAACGGGTTGAACGAGTCAACCGAAGAATCGTCAGAAAGTGTGCCAAAGAGTAGTTCGCAAAGGTTCATGGACGTTTTATCACAGTGGAAAACAACTGGTGATACAGTGGGCGTAGCGTCTCGTGTCACTACCAAACGAAAATGCACTGATGAAATCGAAGTGCGCACACTGAAATTAAAGAAGATACACGAATACTTAAATAGAGAAAATTTAAGTCAAAATGCTATGCCGAAAGAGTTCAGTGCGATATCCGACAGTGAAGAAGATGAAAGCGACGAAGTAGCCAAGGACACTTTAAATGAGCAGAAGTCGCTTGACAACAGCATACTCGATTTAGAACGAATAGGCAAGGAATCTAAAGGTAAGTACAAAAAAATTAGCTTTTTGAATGAGACTCGCATCTGTCCTAATGAACACCTTCACTTTTGCAGAATTCGACTCGTTGACTGACAAAACTGTGAAACGCATTGATTGCAAGGTTTTACGAATAAAACCAGAGCCAACACTGCATTTCGTAGAAAAAAGAACAACTTCCGATTTTGTAGATGCAAACTCATACAATAATGACAGCAATGGTGACCGCGCAGATGACGATTCTATGTTTGCCCCTAACTCATCTGCGAATACAACTGTAATATTAGATGAAAGTATAGTTGATGCGGAATCTACTGCAAATTACTACTCCTGTGGAATTATGCGCATCACACTCGAGGAAATTTCGCAAAATATTAAAGCAGAGGAGAAACTAAAAGCTAGAGACCGGGAGTCTAAGAAAGCCAGATTGGAGCGCTTACGTTTCAAAAGTGAGATCAATCCAAGCCAAAATCAAAAGGCAGAGGAGGAATTGCAACGTGAAATAACCAAGGATACTTTCGCTAAAATGGAAATTATCGGACAGTTCAATTTGGGATTCATTATCGTCAAACTGGATACAGATCTTTTTATCATTGACCAACACGCCACCGATGAAAAGTATAATTTTGAGATGTTGCAACGTACAACAGTTTTGCAGTCACAACCGCTGGCTGTGCCACAGCCACTCGAATTGACAGTGGCGAATGAGATGTTGTTGCTCGACAACCTTCCGGTGTTTCAGAAAAACGGGTTTAAATTTGAAATCAATGAAAATGGTAAGATGGTATATTGCTCTTTAGTATTTCCGTAAAAGTGTTAGTTTCATTGGAATACATTTTTTTATTTTAGCACCTCCGACAAAGAAAGTGAAGTTGCTCTGTAAACCATCTAGTCAACAGTGGCAATTTGGTAAAGAAGATATTGACGAATTGATTTTCATGTTACAGGATGCTCCCGCAGGAACTGTATGTAGGCCATCGCGTATTCGTGATATGTTTGCATCGCGAGCATGTCGAAAGTCGGTAATGATTGGCACGGCTTTAAAAACCGCAACAATGAAGCAATTGGTTACGCACATGGGCGAAATCGAACAACCTTGGGTGAGTTGAAGTAAAGAATATACACAATGTAAATAATTTAATCATATAAGGCTTATATTATAAGCTTATAACTTAAGTAAGAAGTTCACTTAAACTACTAGGTTTCGCGTATATTCGATTTAAAACCCTTCGCCACCAATTGCACCACTTGTGAGGGGTCACGTCCTTTTGTTTCCGGTAGATAGCGTTTAGTTAGGATAAACAGCGCCGCACAGACAACAGAAAACGGTATGAATACGAGTGAGCCCCATGCATCCTGTAGAATGGGAAAGAGCATACCCACAGAGAAATTACACACCCAAGAAGAAACGCTACCAAGTGACATGGCCACTGGTCGAGGTGCCACTTCAAATAGTTCTATAAATGGAGCAAAAGTTATAGTGCGTTTATAGAAATGCTAATTCTCTTGCTTCTATTTACCGGATCCAATAAAAAATGGTATGGGAGCCAAACCAAACTGGAAAAAGAAAATGTAAAGAAAGATGCAAATAATGCAGCCATTGGCAAACCAAGGCACGTAGTCCTGCAATGATAAAACATAGGAGAATATTGGTCATACATATTTTCCTAATACTTTTTAATACCGTATTACTAATACTTACGATAAAGTACAGAAAAAGTGAAAATGCCATTAGCGCAATACAACAACAGAATGTTGAGAAGAGCATGAGTGGACGACGATTGAAGCGACCCATTAGATATGGGCCCATTAAAGACACAACCAAGTTGAGAGAACCGGCGCCCAAATTGGTCAACTCAGCAGCAGATGCGGTTAGGCCAGCTCGGAGGAAAATCGATACTGAATAGTAGAAAATCTGCAAAAAAAGAGAACAATATAAAGCGCAAAAGTGACAAAAATGTTTTTTTTTTCTTCAAAGAACGAGAAATGCACATTAGCTGGTTTAACGCTTTTTATAGCGGCAAACCCTAAAAATCATTGTTCTTCCTTGGAGAAAGTCTTTGCAGCAGAGTTGTTCCGAATCGTTTCGCTTTGGGCTGCCATTGAGTCCAACCCATATTTCTGCTGCATATGCCGGAGATGGCTCTATCCGGCCTCTACTTCGACTCTTGCAGCTTAAGCTTCTGGTTCTGAGCTTAGGTTACATAGCGAGTGGATCGCAAGGTATCTGGTCCCTTGTTCTTTACGCCATATGGCACCGTCGGCCTTCAAATCGCACAAAACGCCGGTGTAAGTATGCACTCTGCTCGGTGTTGCAGAACAGAATATATCAAAAGTGACTTCAGCCAAATGCAACTCCTGCGTTGGCTTTATGGCACTTTCCACTCTGCTACAAAGCTTTACTGACGCAAACATCGCGGCTACTAACAACACCCACAGAGGCTAGCGAAACTGGGCCAAGTAGGAAACTCCACTCCCTCATCCTCGACCAGCTTTCCTAGGAATATGCAACTCTGTAATTTTCACTGCAACAAATTCTAGAGTAACTTCGAGGAGATAACCGTTTTTAACGATCCTTCAAACACAGAGCCATACATATCGCCCATTATCTAATTACTTAAACCAGGCGCAACTTAGAAAAAGATATCAGTTTTCTAGACAAGCTAGAAAAACATATTGTGCCCTCTTTTTGCGACTGCCTCCAGGTTCGGTAGATAACCGATCCCTAGGACACAGATAATTTAAAATCTGCTAGTCTACTCGCCCTCGACTAAATTTTTTTTCCTAGTGTAAAATTTCTATTAGCATACTTACTGCGTTAATACCCGACAACTGCTGTCCACCCTGGTAGGCACAAACGATGATCAATGGCAGTCGTAGCTTAGGGTCAGCCAGGACAGGGCCATATCCGCTAACTTGGTCTTTTACATTCGCTTCGACTTCCATTTCAGCCATTTCCCTATTTATAGAAGCTTCGCTAACATCTCCGCGTAATGCTTTCAATTGCCTCCGCGCGCCTTTCTCATCCCCTTTAATAACGTATAACCATTTCGGACTCTCGGGATAGTAAGCCATTGGTGCATAGCAAATCAAGACCAGCACAACATAGAGGCTCATTGCCAAATGCCATTGTTCAGCGTTGCCGAAAACGCTACGTAAACTTAAAATTTGTGCTACTACAACACCAGCTGTTAGTCCCATTGGACAAAAGACGCCCAATACACCTCGCATGGAAAGTGGCGCCACTTCGGCAAGATACATGGGTAGGCAAGCAACGACTAAACCTGCTGCCAAACCAACCAGAAAACGGGCAAGGATAAGAGCCTCCACAGAGTGCAACATGCGGCAGGTGTAGAGGAGTACAGCTCCTATGATAAACAGACCACCACATGAAAGGAAACTGCTTCGTCTGGAAATATAGAATATAGAACGGGGAATGCAAAACGTTAATTAACGTAGTAAATAGTTTAACTATGTTATTGTTAAAACGAATTTTCAGAAATTGTCAAGCAAATGTAACCAAGTTAAAAGACGTATTCGCAAATATTGGGTTGCCTAAAAAAGTAGAAGTATGCATTACAAATTCGGAAATTTGTACGTTTTTTTTTTAAATTAAAGTTGGAGAAATATGTTCATAATTACCTAATTTTTTCGAGAAAAAAGATAGTTTATTCTTAAAATAAAAATTGGTTAGTTTTGATGTGAATAAAAAAAAAACGCATGTCGAGTCTGCTTCCTATTTTGTACTTCACATAACTGTTTAACCCTCTTTTTTGATGACGACCACAGCAAACGTATAAAGACTATGATTTCCGGGTATGTACCTCAAATATCCGGAACCTTAATGCGGAAGGTACCACTGCCCGGCTGGTTGATGTCCTCGGGATGACTAGGCTTGACATCACCCCCATCAAAGAAATGCGATGGACGGGTCAAGGCAAGCGTGGAGCCTTGCGATATCTACTACAGTTGCCATGTAAAAGAGCTCTAATTCGTTGTTGGATTTGTGGTAGGAAAGAGACTCCGTCGCCGATTACTGGCTAGCCACAATCCCCATCAAAGCTAGATTCTTCACTGTGCCCACGCTCCGACGCAAGAGAAGCATGAGGAGTCCAAGGATCTCTTCTATGAGCGTCAGGAGTGTACATATGAGCGCTGCCCCTGACACGATATAAAAATCGTGCTTGGAAATTTCAATGCCAAGGATGGGATCTTTAGGGCCACTGTCGGAAAATTCGGGCTCCGCGACAAAAAGTCCGATAACGGACTAGGACTGATCGACTTCGCCGGGGCCCGAAACCTGGTAATATGTAGTACTAGGCTCGGGAATAAAAATATCCATCAAGCCGCATGGCTGTCTCCAGAACGAAAAACGATAAACTAAATCGATCATGTTGTGATAGACGGAAGGCATGCTTCCAGTGTTTTAGACGTACTCGAACCACTATCTTGTTGCAGCCCAGATACGCACCTGCTTTTTTACAGCAAAAAATGTGCGCCCAATAAGGAAAGCTTAACGTGGAAATACTGCAATCAAAACATACAGCCAAGTTATTTGCCACTCGACTGTCACACCTGCTTACTGAGAGCACTCTTCAACAAAACGACATATGCGAGCAGGGGAACCACATTTCCCGCTCATTAGGTACCGCCGTCGAAGAAGTAGTCGGATTTCAGCGAAAGAACAACTGGTTCGACATCAACTGGAATCGACATTCCCCATTTGTCGATTTCAAAGCCGATTTCGACAGCCCGAAAAGAAGTTGGCTTTATGCCGCGATGACTGAATTTAGCATCCCTGCGAAACTAATACGACAATACGTTGAGCAATACCACCAGATCCGTCAGCCGTTTGATACTAAACGAGGTTTCAGAGACTCTCTATCGTGTGATTTCTTTAATCTGATATTGGATAAGATAAATAAGAGCCGCAGAAATGAACCGCTCAGGCATAACACTTTGCAAGAGCGTACAATGCTGGCATATGCCGACGACATCGACATTATCGGTAAATATAATGGCTACGTCTTTTCTGCCTTCTTAGGATTAGATAGAAAAGCAAAGCGAATGGATCTGGTGGTGGACGAGGGCAAAGCGAAGTACTTATATCCTGTTATCAAACAAACAGCAGAGGATACGCGGCTTGGCACCCGCATCACTGTTGGCAGTTTGAAAAACTAGACGACTTCGTTTATTTGGGAACCAATAATAATGTCAGCCGTGAAATCCACTCTACCAACAGTCGCTCTCTTTATTGACGCTCTAACCACCTAAGCGATTTTGGCCGAGTCCAAAACAGCACACCAGTCATTTCTCTTCTGTGTCAACTGACGCCAGCTGGAAATGCCTAGTGAATCCAAGTCCTTCTCCACCTTGTCTTTCTAACGCAGAGGCGGTCATCCTCTTCCTCTGTTTCCAACATCGCGACCAGCGTTAAATACTGTCAGAGCATTAGCGTTTCTGTCCATTCGAAGGACATCGCCAAGCCAGCGCAGCCGCTGTATTTTAATTCGCTTCACTAAGTCTATATCGTTGTAAAGCTCATACAGCTCATCGTTCCATCGTCTGCGGTACTCGCCATCGCCAACGCATAAAGGCCCGTAAATGTTTCGCAGAATCTTTCTGTCGAAAACTCCCAAGAGTCGCTTCATCAGATGTTTTCATTGCCCATGCCTCCGTGCAATACACCAGCACAGGCATGATAACCCAGCAAAAAATCGATAATCGCTTTTAGTGGTAACGTGTTCTAGAAGGCATAGCGTTATAATGCCTTAAAATTTTTTCGCTTCTTTTAGGCATTGCCGGTAACGCAAAGTAGAATGTCCTACAATATTTTATTTATTTCGCTTCTTGGTTTCATTGCCGGTAACGCAAAGTAGAATGTCCTACAATATTTTATTTATTTCGCTTCTTTGCTTCCTTTCGGGGAATGCCAAGTAGAATGTCCTTCAATATTTTATTTGTTTCGCTTCTTTGCTTCATTTCAGGGAATGCAAAGTCGAATGTCCTACAATTTTTTTTTCGCTTCATTGCTTCATTTTGGAGAATACAAAGTAGAATGCTACATCGTAGTCAGCTGAAAAATAGAATGAATATCCAAAAATTCTTTTTCTACTGTTACTTTCTGTGGAAATTTGTCCCGCATAAAAATCATGTTTTGCTTTGTTCAATTTGCAGCGAAGTTGAAGTCAGTCAATGAAGTGAAGTACAAGAGTGAGGAAGTACAATTTTAAGCTTAATTAAATATGCATGTATGTACATACAGATTTTTAAGTAAAATCTAAATACCTAAATACATACATATGTATGTATAAAAAACTGATTTATACAAATTTTAATTAATTTTAATCTTTTGAGACATTTTCTGATTTCAATTTAATATAAATAAGTATGTACTTATCTAGGCATTCTACATTAGTTTGTTTGTAAGGCATTCTTTGTTCGCTTCTCTGGATTCTGTTAATCCATGCGTTGTCCCTTCGTTTGAAGGTAATGCTGCGGGTAAGGGCTTACCGCCAATGACATGCCCATGTTAAAAGAAGGCCTTCTTGAAGCGAAAGGGCAAGCGATTCCCATCGCCCAGCTCGTTTCCACTTTCGTTTCTGTGGTAATCGTGTTTTTTGCTGGGAAGTGACTTATAGGCGTGATCTTTGTACGACGAGAGAGGACTTTACTCCTGAATTGCCTACTCAGTTCAAATCAGCACTTGTTGGCAAGAGTGATTCTGCATTGGATTTCCGTGCTGACATTAGGTTTGTTCGTCGAAAATCCAGCAAGAATTATCCAACACTCAAAATATCAGAGAGTAAGAAAAAATTCTCTCAAATTCGCTCTCATGTTGAGAAACTTGCAAATTTCTGCACGAACGCAAATTTGCAGGAATTTGCAAGTTTCGCTGCCAGCTGGCGTCCACGGTTGCATTTCAAACATAAAAAATTTTTATAGAATTTTTAAAATTCTTTCGGATGGCCAAAAACAGGATATACATGTATATTTCTTGTTGTTCTGACTTTCTTTAACATACATTTCAATTTCTTCATCGTACTAGCTGTCGGGTTTCTTAAATCGACTCTGGTTGCAATTGCATTCCGATTGCGAATACCATTTTTTTTCAGCCGAATTAAGTTCAAATCATTGGAATTAACTAAATTAATTATATCAACAATTATTTACTTCCTTTCTTCATAAAAAAATCGCTCGTGTTTATAAATTTTTAAATTTAACGAACTAATTTATTCAAATTATTGTAGACAAAAATGCAACCATGCGCCACAACCACATGTTTTTCGTGTTTGCAAATTCTTGCTGGCAAAATTTTTTCCAGCAAGAATTTGCAACATCTCTCCAAGAGAACTGTCACTTTGCTCTCACAATTTTTGAGTGTTGGATAATTTTTTGGTCTGCACGAACGCGATTTGGGCAAAAATCGTGATAATTCGTACAAATTCGTACAAATTTTTTGCTCGACGAACAAACCTATTATTATCGGTGTTAATGCTGGTTCTCAAGTAAACGAAATTCTCTACTTTCTCGAAATTATAACTGTCAACAGTGACGTGGGTGCAACGTCGCGAATGTGCTGACTGTTTGTTAGATGACAGGAGGTATTTCGTCTTGTCATCGTTGACCGCCAGACCCATTCGCTTTTCTTCGTTATCCAACTTGGAAAAGGCAGAACAGACTTCGCGGTTTTTGTTACCGATGCTGTCCGTGGCATCGGCATAAGCCAGCAATAGCTGATCCGATAGTGATTACCACAAAGAATTGGAAGCGTATGTACACGTACAAGTCCTGTTTTGTTTTCCACTTGAAAGAATTAAAAAAAATTATGTTCGAATTTCGAACTTCGAAATGCCAGCTGCTAGCGAAGCTTGCGAGAGTAAGATACCTTGTTCTCTGAATTTTGTTGCTTGCTAATTTTTTCTTACTTTTCCAAACGAACACAACTAATGCATATTTTCGTAGAATTGCTATAAATTCGTTTAAAATAAAAAAATAATAAATTTATGATGTCTATTAAAAAAAAAATAACAAATCCGCTGAGCTGTTAGTAAAATTGTAAAGGTGAATGTGCATCATAATTTTATTGTTTCAAGATTTCTGAAAAAATTCTTGTATTTTTATTCGATCAAAAAATATTTATTTCTAACAATTTCACAAAATACATACACTGCCGGAACAAAGTATTGGCACATCAAATTTTTCACAATTATGCAAAAGTTTTTATTCTAATATATTTCTGCCAATTTTGTATAAAAATGTGGTTCATCAATCAACAATAATTCCTAGATACTTAAAACTTGTACTTTATTATAATAAAATTGATTGGGCTACAAATCTGCATACTCAAAAAAATTCTAAAAAAATCTGATTAAAAAGTTGAAAATTTTCATCAAAATTTGCTGAATTTTCGCGAGTTTTGCACAAAGTTATTTTTATGTTTTATGTTGTAGAATGAACCATGTTTTTATACGAAGTTAGCGGAAAAATATTAGCATAAAAATTGTTGCATATATTGTGAAAAATTTGCTGTGCCAATACTTTGTTCCGGCCGTGTACATGGAAACTTCAAAGCCCCGGCTGCAAAATTAAATATTAATTGATTGCAGAATAAAAAGAGCCGCTTTCTATTTTTCCATTTCCTATAATTCTGGAGCTTCCAGCAAAAAAAATCTACAAATTTGATTTTCGTGTGTATTTTTGGAACATCCTAATGTGCATGCATACATACAGTATCGGTCATATCTACAGCACGGCATTTCAAAGTGATATTGTGTGTCACTTATGTTTATTTATTTATTTTTAAGAATTTTCAATTAAAATTTAGTTCATTCTCGGACAAACCCCATATATACCCAAGTTCAACAATTTGTAGAAAACTACAAAAAAGTGTAACAAATTTTCAACTAAATTTCAAACTTTTTTCTCGGAAGTGATAGAATTTTTTTGAGTACACAGTTTTTTAGCCTCTGCAATTTTAGTCTGATAATGTGCAAATTTCAAGTGGCTACGAATTACCGTTAATTTTTTAGAATTTTTTTTGTCGCATTGGCTTCCATATAATGAATAAGCTCAATTTATTTGTATATGGAAGAAAACCGCAACACCCTTGGCGAAAAAAATTCTAAAAGATCAGCGGTAACCGGTTACGTAGACCCGACTGTCGTGGGAACAGGTCCTTGTGACTGGTGTAAAATTATTATGTATGATAATAAAAGTTTCCACAGACAAAATTTGCTGTTTCTTTTAATTTTTTTCAACAGGTTACCGAAGTGTAGTAATTTAAAGGACATTTTAAAATTGATGTCGTTTTCCTCTTTTGATCCATTGACCCATTTCATTTTGTTACTTTATTTAATTTTGAGACAAATTTTCAAATGATAAGATTTTTCTCTCGGAACCTAAAGCTGCTAAATATGTATTTATTTGTATGTATGTATGAATGGGTAGCCATTTCAGTCGTAAAATGTGTGCTATTATAGCTCATAATCTTGACATTGATATCAGTTGCTCGACATTTTGATCTTTTTAGCATTTTATGACGTAGCTATTTTTTTTTTTTTTATCTATATGTATACTCATTTTATCATATTCTGGCAGCGTTTCGAAGATAGGTTTTAGGAATGCTGTTACTTATTCCAAGTTTTTTGATGCAGAAATGTTCCTAGAGCGTCTAAATGCATTTTTGTAGCAAAAAGACAATTAAAAAAAAAAATCCGCTTAAGTTTTTTTGCGGTTAGGGCTCGACCCGAAGCAGTTTTCCGTGCTTTTATAACAATTTTCAATAACCGATCCGAGTGGATCCGAGTTTTTTAGTCAGTGATACCGGATTTTTTAAGACAAAAAAAAATATAAAAAATAAAAAACAAAAAATTTACACTATTTTTCGTAATTTTCAATGCGTAAAATAAGGCCTTTTTCGAACTTTTTAGAGTACGCGTAAAACAAATATAAATCAAAATTTTTACAATTAAAAAAATATATGTACATATTTTTATATTATTACCTTCCAAATCTGTTAGCCACTTTGGCTCCCGTTAGCGATCCTATCGCGCCGCCCACGAGAAAAATTGAAACAATCGTCGACCACAAAATATTGATGCCCGTCTCAGTCAGGTGCCAGTCATAACGTTCTATCAGCGTTTGATTACACCAACTTCGCATAAACTACGTACAAATAAATAGCTCATAAAAAATATCTGTATCTAAAAATCTGCGAAAAAATAATGAGTGGCGACGCTACGCACCTCAGCAGGACTATTCATTACACCAACAAAGTAACCACTCGGCACAGCTGCACCGATTGTCGATCCAAAAGCAACAAAGGCGAGTTGTTTCGTCCATCGTCCTTCCTAAAATGGCAAGGACAATGAAGATTGAAGAGTGCAATTGCAATAGTAAACAATACGCCACACTTGCTTGCCCCGTACATTGCGCAAACTTTTGTCGACTAGTTCTTGTTCTTCATGCTGCTTCAAGGCCGGCAAACTCTCTTGCGATGCCTTCTTGTAGATCTCCGGTACCTCACACTGTGACGCCTCCATTTCGTTTGACTTTGTTCACATAATCAAGAATGGTTTTTAATATATATAAAGCAATTTAGATGCTACCAGTGTTTTTTTTTATCTATGCGAGCACCTCTGGATATGTACATACATATTTTATAAATGATATCGGCGTTAGATTAGCTCCTGTTTAATATCTGAGATGAATGTATGTGTGTATGCAGGTAAGCATGTACTTCAAAGATAACGTCGAATGTAATTATGTAGTTGTGAAAGTTAGATGCCATTGAAATAAGCGTTTCGCTATTAATTCATACTAAATTGATAAGCTGATGTGCTTGAGTGAAGTGCTAATTTGGTTTGACGACTAGGTATCCGGAGGGTAAGGCAATAAACAAAGCAAATATCTATTTGTTGAGTAAATAAAAGAATTATGTGACATTTATATTTACGTGGGGTGATCCACGATAAACAGAAGAAAAGTCAAAATCTCATTTTACTGAAACCGTACTAAATATGCTTTGTCATCTAATTTTGGAGCCCGTGCTATCTCGCAAAGTTCTCAGGCAAGACAATGTTTTTTTTCCAGAGGAGGAAGCAACGAATGCCTGAGCGCAAGTACCGCCATTGTGAGACTCTAGCCCAATAAACCTCCTACCGTCGATGTACCGATCCCGCAAGTACCACTGTTATGTATTTCACGTGGAGGGGTGGGGGGGCAGTTTGAGCAGGAAGTTCTAAGTCCGTTACTCCTCATATGATTCCACCCACCTGTTGTTGGTTTCGTATTAAACCTACCCACCCCATTGGTCCGAGCCGAGTAGCTCCCGGAGACTCCCGTGTGCATCACTGGTCTAAATGCATCGATCCAGATTGTAACTCCATATAAGAGTATTCGGGCTACCATCGGGCTCTGGAGTTTTTAGAGTTAGGTTTATGCCTCCTCTAAGGATCTCATCAGTGGTTACTGAAGGGATACCAATGTAAGCACGCTCCGTGGTCTTACGAGCATGTGCACAATACCCTGAACAGCCCTGATATATTTTTATGTTTTTTTTTTTCTGTTTCTTTAACTCTATCAAACGGGACAAAAAAACACGACCTGTAGATAAATGTTACCAACCTGAACTTTCAACTTCGTCTCTAAATTAAATGTCCAATTTGGGCTCTCTCTTTATCACTCGAAGCCTCCTAGTGCCCAGTTTCTGACGGTCGCCCATGGTGAGAGTGCTATAACTAGTTGCGGACCAAGCAAGACATGCTCTAAAAGCATAGTCCTCCGTATAAGCTGAGGCAAACCTACATTCTTAGAAGTAGAACGGTAAGCTTTGAGTAGGCAAAAGAGTTCCAATAGTTAGACATTAAACTGAAGTCCAAGGGATTTCATATGACAGAATTCAACGTTTTCTCCCTGGGAAACTTTGTATGAAAATGTTGCCGGTTGAAATTACTGCAACTGGATGATTTGGCCTACAACGTCTTCTCTTTTCCCTCAGGGCTCTAGGAAGTATTTCCTGTTTAAGAAACTCTTGAAATGATATAAACACTAAATGTAGTTAAGACTTCTATTTATTTGATTTGTTAAACCATGTTTCATGTATTTTCATCAATTACTACTACTTTTTGTCACCCCTCGTGAATAAGTACTTTTGTATATTAAGACGCATCACTCCATAAAAAAAAAATCGTTACTGTTTTCCATTCAAATTGTAAAATTTATTCGGCCTTATCGCGATTTTCATGTGAGCAAATATTCCCAAAAATTATAAAGCAAAACAAAAACAATTTTTCCCAATTTGTTTTTGTTTTGCATGTTAAACTATGGGAGCGATTTATTCACATGTAGTTGGCAATATGGCTGATTATATTTAAAGACTTTCGCCAAAATAATTCGGAAAAATATTAAGATTTACGTGAGCTAGGCACATTTGCAAATACCTGCAAAAACGAGTTTTTTTTATAAATAAAATTAGTTTTTAAACATATTATTTGCAGAAAATGCACTCAAATGATAGAAGAGTTTAAGCTTAAAAGAGGTCTGCATACAAATATTTAAAAGTTTTATCAATCGCAAGTATTTTCAAATCGGTCTAGCTCACAGCAAATCTTAATATTTTTCCGAAATATTTTGGCGAAAGTCTTAAAATATCAAATATTTTATAATTCAGGTGGAAAATCCGCAACATAATTTAGTGAGCCACCCTAATGTATATGTGTATGTACCTATTTAAGTATAAGTATTTTTTTTTCTGGATAAAAATACGTTCTTATTTAGAAATATGAGTGGAATTTCACGACGAAATGTATTCTGATGTGATAATTAAAGAAATTACTACTGAAAATAATTTTGATATTTAAATACAGATTTAATTTGTTTCACATATCTCAAGAATTGTATTTCATTTTACTCACACTCGTCTGCCATGGCCGGGAGGGAGGCTACTACTCACGTGCCGGTTGATAACACTACGCTGGGGGAAAAAAGTAAAAGAAAAATGTTTTTCTATTTAAGCATTAGCGATAAAACATATGTACAGTATCGGTCATATCTATAGCACGCCATTTCAAAGTTATATTGTGTGCAACTTATGTTTATTTATTTATTTTTGAGAATTTTCAGTTAAAATACAGTTCTTTCTCTAACAAACCCCATATAAACCCAAGTTTAACAATTTGCAGAAAACTTCAAAAAAGTGCAACAAATTTTCACCTAAATTTCAAACTTTTTTCTCCGAAGTGTTTGAACTTTTCTGAATACACAGTTTTATAGCCCAATCAATTTTAGTCTGATAATGTGCAAGTTTCAAGTGACTGAAAGATACCGTTGATTTTTTAGAATTTTTTTCGCCAAAGGTGTTGCGGTTTTCATCCATATACAAATAAATTGAGTTTATCCATTATATGAAAGCCAATGCGACAAAAAAAAATCTAAAAAATTAACGGTAATTCGTAGCCACTTGAAATTTGCACATTATCAGACTAAAATAGCAGTGGCTAAAAAACTGTGTACTCAAAAAAATTCTAACACTTCCGAGAAAAAGTTTGAAACTTAGGTGAAAATTTGTTGCCATTTTTTGAAGTTTTCTACAAATTGTTAAACTTGGGTTTATATGGGGTTTGTTAGAGAAAGAACTGTATTTTAATTGAAAACTCTTAAAAATAAGTAAATAAGCATATACGGCACACAATATCACTTTGAAATGGCGTGCTATAGATATGACCGATACTGTATGTATTTTGTAGATTACACCGCATATTGTGGGATAAGCTCAGCCCAACTGCTTGCGTACATTCTACTTACTTTTCTACTTTTATTATACTTTTTATACTTATTCAGTGCAACATTAGATTGGAAGCTCAAGTGGAAAACCTGTGCGGGTCGAACTGAAGGTAAATCGACTACAGAAAGTTTTCGAACAGTGTCGGAGAGCATTTGGATGCCTGGGTGTAGTGCTTCCTAGCAGCTGTCTAGGATTCAAGTAGAGCGCTTTTGCGTTATTTTGTTGCACTTCTCAGTTTTCATGGCGACAGAAGCTTTTTCTATAAAATCACCAAATTTTTTTCAATTGGTATAGATATTACAAATAGCAAAAGGAAAAAAACTGAGAAAGTGCCCCGTTTTCCACGATGAAATTCCAAAGAGGGCTATCCAGTGTCACGGCTTCGGGTTGATCTAAGCAGGCTCCTGCCTTCGCCAATTTATTAGCCTAGGGAAATGCTTGTATCCCTCCCCAATCGTAGAGATAGATCAAAACCTAGTTCATCACACTAGACACCGTTATCCATCTTGGATCCGTCGATGTATAGAGAGTTAGCCTCTCTTTCAATCACTCGCTCTCTTCTCCATTCTTTTCTGATTGGAAAAGCACTTGCACGTTACAGCCGAAGTCTAGAATGTCTAGCATATAATCTGTCTTCCCTCCTAATTGCATTTCATTAATGATCAACCTATCTCTGAGTCTGACCATCGATTTCATAGCCACTTCTTTCATATGAAGATCGATAGGGAGCAGGTGGATGATAGTATTTAGCGCCTACTGCTGTCTATATCCGGGCTACCATACCGGAGCGCCGTATGTCAATATTGATCTAATGATAGCGGCATATGTATGTGAATTCACATCACAAGTTTAGGTTTAGCCCCCAGATTCTCTTGCAAGTCTTTTTCGATTTCGTTTGCTATCCAGACCCATAAAAAATCATCATCAAAAAAAAA
>NW_023458561.1:29661490-29677640 GCF_013731165.1 Rhagoletis pomonella
TGAGTAAGAAAACTGCTTTCGACATGCTCACAGCCCCTAGTAGATCACATGTGGCCACAAAGTTAGCACAACAGTTTAAAAAAGCATGTGTGAACAAAGCCTCGTCAACATGTCCTAAATATAAAATTTTATGTAAAATACCACCATTGGAGCAACCGGAACGCCAACCTAAGGGCAAATATAGTGTAAATCATAATTTACCGCCCAGCAATATTACCGCGGCCGCAATGATGGAGAAAGCGCGCTCGACTGTAAATCAAACTTGCGAAGGCGTCACACATTTCCAACGTCCGAGTTGGCCCACTCAAACACAATAATGTCGGTATGAAAATTAACTCATAATAGTAGTGGGAATAATTTTTGAGCAATACTTCTAAATTCAAATAGCAATATTTTGTTATTCTATTGAAATTAATTTTACTTCTATACTCAACTCAAATTCTATTCAGTCAGATGGTTTGGTTTAGTGAAAATATTTTGACTACATTTATCTGCGATTGGGATACAAAAGTTTTTAATAAATCTAGCCATTAAATATTTTCACTGCAAACCATGATAATGGCGACACTATTGTAAATATTTAATGACATTATGAATACTAAATGTAATAAAGTAACTTAAAAATTACAGTTGTTTATAAGGATTTTTCATAAATCATTTAACCTTTGAATTTCTTGGGTATAACATAGACATATATTATATAGTCCATTGAAATTTATAAAGTTAAAGATATCACAAAACACTACTAAACACAAAGTCATACATTATATACAGTTTATTGATAACTTATACGAAATTTATTTGCATAAGTGTGTATTTATTTGAAAATGTTTCGTTTACTGTACACCATGAGGAACACTTTCGGATCGCTATACATATTACTTTTATTATTAATTTTAAATTCGTAGTTATTACAATTATACTTTTTTCGACACTCGTATTTCTATGTATACCTAACTTAATACTAAATAAAATTAACGATTTACTATGTATTAAAAAGCGTCTTATGATAGTGTCATCTCTTACAACGAAAACAGGATTTGAAAGCTCGTTTGATGGCTCGAACATTGTGTATAACTTGTTCCTGCAAATAAGTGTGTGAGTAAATAAATTTGTATATTATTATTTGTATTAAAATATATACACCTGCATCAAATTGAAACACATTGCAATGAGGGCCATACCAAGCAATAGGTAAACAGCACAAAGTATAAAACTAACCTCAACTTTGTCTTTATCGGCAGTAATCTGCAAGTGAAACTTGTTATTGATTGAGATTTCAAATAAATTTACAGCAAGAAACACAATACCACACGTTCGCCTGGTACCAAATCCCCGAAACCGATGCTACTAAGCGAGATAAAGCAAAAGTAGCTGCCGTCCAGGTAATCCCAAGCTTCCCAACGACTGAAAAGGATAGCACCAGCTAATATGTAACTAATAATTGAAAACATACATTACACTTTAGCATATTTCAAATTTCATTTACATACAACTTTCTTATTCTGTAACTAACCTTATCATTATGATCACGCAAACCGTTAAGGGTACCGTAATTTCGTCAGTATTCATACGTATTTCTCTCTCAATATCGGAATCATTCCCCTCTTCAAAAATTTCCAGCGCACTCATGCTCTGTGTTGAACTCTCAGTTTCTTCACTGTAGTAACTGCCTGAAGTGCTGTTACTGCTTCGGCTATCACTGCTCTTGCTGGTACTGCTGCTGGTGTTCGCATATCGGCTTTCCATGTCTTGTAGCTGTCAGTGAGTGGCAGTAGAATTATAAATGCTTAGGAGAGAAATGCGCATAGATTTGAGCTTTACCGCTTTTGACATGGCCAATTGTCGTATTTTACGGCGTTCGCGTATGATTCGACGGCGTGCAACGCCCGGACAAATGCGACACAAGCAGACTTTGGAGTAAATCCATTTGAAGGACTTGGCCAGGACATCGCCAATATTGGAGAGGTAGAGTAGGAAGAGAGGCATGCCGATGATCGCATATAAAATGGTGACTAATTTGCCCCAATCCGATTTGGGAGATATATTGCCGTAGCCTGGGGATTATTATAAAAAAATACAGTTAAATAAAATACATAAGAGCCTGAGCCTCCCCAGCATGACCTTACTTCTAAAACTAGCTAAATGCCAGTATAGAGTCGAGAATATATGCACAGCACTACTATAGCATTGACCGCCATAATCTCAGAAAAATGAGGGTCTAAACCAATGCCCACCCTGATAAATAATTGCATTGGATGGCAATCAGTGCTTACGCTCGCATCAGACCCCCTGCTCATTGTAGTCGACCACCCAAGAGTTTTGTCACATCCGAAAACCGTACGTACGTGTACACCAAGAAGGCTAACTGGAACGGGGGTACGGAACACAGAGACCGCAAATTCAACGCCCTTCCACCGCCAACATGTGCGCGCGTAGCGCAATATACGCAGGGTTATCAACGCAGCAGCCGACCGCTTCAATGCAGCCGGTAGGATCACTAAAATCCGGCGGGACCCGTAGAAATCGGCAGTCTCCCCGGATTAGGGGCATCAACAAGGACATTAGTAAACTGGTAAACGAACATAAACAGAAACGTGAAATGAGCACCTCAAACCCTGCTATCTCTTCAGCGGAGCTAGCAAACTGTGGACGACAGAAAAATCTCTCTCCCATCCGACGAAACGTAAGGATAACTTTGCCATTACATTCGGCAATACCACAACGTCGAATCCGCGCACCCGGAGAGAGACAAAGCCCGCCGTAGTGCGCTACGTAAAGCACGCAAACTCCGCCCCGAGACACACCAACGTGCATTACCCCTGAAGAGACGCAGGCAGCTGTCAAGAACGCCAAAGCATCCAAGGCGTTATGCCCTGACGGAATCTCCAGGAAGATGCTGAAAAGCTAGGACCTGCAGGAGTCGAGTACATGATAACAGCTTTCAACTTGTCACTGTCTACCCTGATCATCCCCGATATGTAGAAATTGGGTAGGATCATTCGCCTCCTTAAGCCAGGGAAGAAGGCGGACGCAGGAGACTCTTACCGGCCAATCTGCCTCCTATCCCCAGTGGGAAAGACAGTGGAAGCACTACTCCTCCCCAGCCTGACGAAGCATCTGAAACTAGGCGAACACCAACATGGATTCCGAAAAATTCATAGCACGACCACATCATTAAACGCCATCACAACACAGATAAGCGTAGGTCTGAACCAATGTCGAGCCTGTGAAGGGACGGTCCTAGTCGCGGTTGACCTGTCGAAGGCATTCGACACGGTAAAGTACGTGACCCTTTGCCAAGACGTCCTAAACTCCTCGCTTTTGGATCGGACGAAGCGGTATATATGGGTTTGGACGCCAATCATCGGTCGAATTCCAAAGCGTCAAATCCAAGCCCGTAGAATTAAACAGGGGATCCCCCAAGGTGGCATACTCCCTCCCACACTGTTTAACCTCTACATGGCAAAACTGGGGTTAATTTGGTGAGCTACGTCGATTATGGCACGAAAATGGCAACGGGCTCTAACATCGACAGGAAAATCAATGACTATCTCACCGATCTTTCAAATTTATTCACCGCGAAATCTACCGCCACAATATTTACCACATGTACAAAGGCGGTCAGGCTGGAACTGGACGTACACGTCGATGGCAACAGAATACCGACGGTCAATCATCCCAAAGTCTTGGAAGTCACGTTCGACAGCTTTTCTTTAAAGAGCATAAAACCTTGCTATGAAGTAGTTTCTCGTGGGATTCCACCATAGAAATCACCCCAATAATGCCTTATTTCGAAACGATCAGCCCCACGGCATGTAAGACGGCACCTGCGGGACTCGAAACACGACATTGAGCCGTGCATATACCACCCATTGGACGCAGAAAAATACAGAGTAACGCTTAACCACCTACACACCGGTGCAGTCAGGACGAGTCTCAGCTCCCGAGACGACAAAATCGTCCTAGGCGGTCGACCGCCGCCCGTTAATATCGACGAAGCGGAACTGCCGAGAGAGCCCAGGTGCATCTTAGCGCAATTCCGTTCCGGGTGGTGCCACAGACTAAACAGCTATCTCCCCCGCCTGAATCGGAAATGCTATGCCCGAGCTGCGTAGAAATAAACATTATGCTCTTTAGGGCGACCTACTCCTCGGCGTTGTTCAGCCTATGCATGGCGAAACTACTTTCGCTGCCGGACGAAGTCAAATTAGTGAACTTCAGACAATTGCGACGGGCCGAAGCATTGGCAGGTTAGGTTAGGTTATTGTGGCAGACCCTGCAAGGGGGATTAACTTAGACATTATTTAATTGTCCATTGTGATACCACATTACACAAATTCTTAGTACGGTAACTGTGTGTAAAATAAGAGAATCACTGGCTGCTCACAACAAAGTTCCGCAGCAACTGATGTCCACTCCGGAGAGCCCCTCGGGAGTGTTGATGAAATGCGCACCGAGCTGCTTAAATCCTAATCTATCGAATGCCGGGCAGCTGAGGAGGAAGTTCTGATATGATTCCACCTCATCCTCCAGACAGCAGCGGCAGTAGGATCCTGTGGCGATATTGAGTCGGACAATGTCCGGTCAGTAAACCTGTAAGAATCGATAGCTGGCGCGAATATCGGCGATCCTTTAAATTTCTTCACTGCCAGAAACCCCAGAACTCCTGCCGCGAAAACTGCCTTTACACCCACTATGTGGACTAAACAAATTATGATACATCTTTCATAAGTATTTGGCACTCACGTCTTTGTCTCACACCACTTGTCCACACCTTCTAAAATGGTGGGAAATGTTTTTTTTTATGAAAACCGAAAAAATTTGACCTATCTTTTGGTGGTATTAACGACTTCCGGTTTCGACCGAAATTGGGTTAAACTGACTGGAAGTAAATTTTTTTCAATTTAGATATATTTACATACATGTTTTTACCACAGATTCGGATTGTAAGCATAAAAATTCGAAACTTTTCCTCGAAACTTTTTTCTCGCAAGTGCTTTTTCAATCGTTAAATGACCGTCGAACTTTAACTCGTCCTGGAATTCTTAAATGAGTGAAAATGTTTTTTATTGGAAATCGAAAAAAATTGAATTACCAAGTCGAGGATGCTCTATCTATTGGTCGGAGGTCCATTTATTTAAATGGGATTTACATATTTTTACCACAGATTCGATTTTTGGCCATAAAAGCACATACCTTTTTCGGAAACTTTTCCGGTTTGGACCGGAAGTGGGTTAAACTGACCGGAAGTAATTTTTTTTTTTAATTACGTATGTATGTTTTTACTACAGATTCGTATTCTGAGGATAAGAGCACGTAACTTTTGTTTGAAACTTTTTTTCTCGGAAGTGCCTTTTCCACCTCTAAATGACCTTCGAAATTTAACTGGTTCTGGACTCACGTTGAAAAGTTTTGAAAAAGGCACTTCGGTGAAAACAGATTGTAACAAAAGTTGGATATTTTTGTCCACAGAATCCGAATCTGTGGTAAAAACATGTATATCTAATTTAAAAAAATGACTTCCGTTCCCTCCATTTTAGAGGGGTGGACAGGTGGTCCTAGACCCTGTACAATCGAATTAAATATGCACCTTACTTTGTTTGAAGCATACAATAAACTTGCCTTTGCAATCATATGGAACAGTAAAAACTCGAATTATGTCGTTTTGATTTAAAATATTACTCTACCTCTTTAGAACACTCACCTATAGTTGTAATAACCGTTAGTGAGTAAAGGAATGCACCCGAAAAGCTCCATTGCTTGTCAATGTCGGGATCAATTAACTTTTCATGCGCTATTTCTCGTTGAAATTGCAGCAAAATTTCATTTACTCTGCAATATTAATTTTAGTTAGTGCTAGATAATTGAAATATATTTATATTTAGTATCTAAGACTTACATATGTATATGTATGTATGTATACTTGTATTTATGAATTTATATTTAAAAACAACTTTTTCCTAAATTCTCAAAAGCCTACCTTTCCTTATAATATGCGTTCCCATAGAAACTTATGTTCTGTGCCGTTATATCCCAAATCTTTTGCGCGCATTTTTCAGTTGCATTGGGTTTTATCGTTTTATGTGGGCTAAGTCTTTCGTATTCGAATAATTCAATAGCTTGAAAAATAAAGGCACCTGTGAATAAAGGCACGTGGGCTTATGAATTATTTAGAAAAAAAAGTAAATAAAATAAAATCCAAATGCGAATACTCGTATTAACGATTTTCAATTACCTCCAATTGTATAGAAGATTACTAGTAATATGATGCCAACATTACTGAACATAAAAGCCGTAAATTGTCGACATTTATCTTTAAATCGTTCGAAAGGCGGTTTCTGTCGTTTGCGATATGAACTACGTCGTGAGGACATCTTCCGTAGACAGCTCGGGTTTGAGGCACCTCTATGCCGGAGGCAAGTTTAGGCGTGTTTTTTTTTTTATCTTCTTCGACGATGCTTCGTAAAGATGAGTTTTAGGGAGCGGATAACAACTGAAGACGACGAGCTGTACTCGGCTCCATATAGTAAGCGAGGCCGTTTATTTTTCGTAGCAGTTGACATGCTTTTCGGTATATTGGGTATATGAGTATCATTAGTCGATTATGAATATCCAGTTTAAAACTATAATTGGACGGCAACTGGAAGTAAATAAGTAAAATTATATGTATGTGTGTGATAAGTTTAAACTCTAAAAAAGAAAGTGCGAATAGCAAGGATATTCCTTGCTTATTTACTTCAATAGTGTCATAATCCAAAATAATTTAAAATCGAGTTAGGTGTGCAGAATTTACCGTTTTTGGCTCACGCTAGCTTTTGTTCGATCACCTAAGACATTTTGTTCCTTTACCAGCTAGTGTGAATGGACAAGGACTCATTCAACGTTCGTAAACATTTGACCAAAAAATATGCCGGCCCTCGGGCAGCCAATTAACCAAGTTCTCAAGGCAAAATCAAAGCATGCAACTACAGGCCGGCACCGTCAATCTACTTGAAGCTGGTGGTCGGCTTGTGTGAAAGTTCTTACACTGTACTCCGAATCTAGATTCGAGACATCTTGGCATTTGTTACCTTCTGAAACTTTTGTGGAAAATTTGTTTTCAGACAGAATATGTCACAACCTAATGCAAGCTCATTGAGAGCACCGTTATATAAAAATGAGTGTAGGTGCATACATACATATGTATGCGAGTGTGTCAGGTACTAAATTATTATCGAGGAAGCGTAAAAATGTACACAAATATAAACAATTAGGAAGTAAAATTTGTCGCTATTTTAACAAAAGCGATATAATGTCTTAAGTAGCGAAAAAGCACATATCTACATAGGTACATACATATGTATATGCAAACACTCCGTGCACACATATTTTGCTGTCGTAAGTGGTCGGCTGAGCTGTTCCTACAAGGATATACATATGTATGTATGTATGTACGTCGTGCAGCCTTCGAACCGCAGGTGGATTTTATGTAAAGCTTTTTCATGTCAGAATTACACTCGACGGCGCCCCAATCGTCTGTCGAGGATCAATCTTCAGAATTCATTTTTAAATTTCGAGTGATAGGCATCGATCCTAGGACAGGACCAGTCTTTTTTAGTGCTATAGTATTTTGCGGAGAATTAGAACGTTTCGTAATTTTGCGGATATGTTTAAGTGCTCAAAACTTATGCGAGTGCACATATTTTGTGATACAACCACAACGGCAGAAAGACAGGGAGTTTCGGTGGGGCCACCCCGACATATCCGGTTTAAGGGCTCACTGAAGTCAGCAGCGTCTGTTTACCAGTATGTGCGGCTGCAAGTGTGCCTGTCTTGGACCCAGTGGCTCACTATATAAACGTGTATTTGGTTGCTGGGTTTGGCATCAGCCCCGTAAAAATCACTTCCAGTGGAGAAATTCAGCAAAGCCTCGGATGAGACCACGCTTTTGATGACGAGCACGGCAAACGTTTAAACGATTACGATTTGAGGGCATGCACCTGGAATGTCCGGATCCTTAATGGCGCTTTGCGACGTCTACTACAGCTGCCACGTAAAGGAGCGCAAATTCGGTGTTGGATTTGTATTGAGAGATAGAGAATCCAACATAACGAGACAAAGAAGAAGAAGTCAGATTATGTGGCTTCAAAATAGTGATTCATATCCTGACGGCCTACGATCTCATCAGCCCCCCTAATAAATGCCAATCATTTATGAGTCTCGAGGAGGGCCAACTGAGTCCGCAAAATGGTTCCGGTCCCAAAACGCTCATCGGCCTTTCCTAGCCAGTTTGTTGGCTACTTCGTTACCTTCATTCCGCAGAGTACTAAATTAAATCGAGCGGAAATTATGTCTACTGGTCGAAGGAAATAATATAGATTTACATCGTCGTAGTACTAGGACTTTCGAATCTTGTATGTATCACAATTTGAAATCGGGGCTAAAATTAAAAATGGTTATGAACAAAATTTGATTTTTGGCCGTTTATAGGACGTGGTATAGGGTTCGGAATGGTTGGAGAGTAGAGCTTTCCACACATACACTCACGAAAAAACCAAGACATTTTATACTTAAATTAAACCCAAATAAAGAATTTCGGTCAAGAAAGAACGGTAACTCGAGAAACTCTCATACGGAGTACGATATTCCTATTACAATTTTTTTTTCTCGGCCATGAATTGAAGACTGAATGTATTTTAAAATTTAAGGAACTAAAACAGAAACATTTTTAGAAGGAAGAACATTTCTTTCCTATTTAAACTTAACATCAGCGATGTATGTTTCCTGTTATGGGAAGGCCTGATAAAATTGATGGTTTCACAGGACTAAAAGTGGTTCCAGCGTTCACTGGCTACTATTTAGATTCATATAAGATATCTAACAAACTGTTTGATGTTGGCCATTGGTATACCTATCGTGTTAATTTCAGGAGAGTTGGGGGGGGGGGGGGGTCATTTCATCAAGCATGCAATTAACCTCAATATCCTGCTGTCTAGACACTCATATGAGTTTTCCGATCGAAAAATATTGATTTTCAAGAATTTTATACCGTTCCTACGAAAAAATTTACTTTTCCCATATAAAAATACATGGAAAACTTTAAGCGCTTTGAGCGACCTCTATATACTTTTTGATTTAAAAATAAAAAAATAGGGGTATACTTTTTTTCGACATAGAACAATCCTAGGGGGTGAGAGCATTACAATTCCGACTTTACTGTTTTTGGACCACCCTAATGTATATACAGGCATACGTGTGTTTCTAATTGTTTATAACGTCTGGTTTTGGAAAATGGGCAACTTTAATTGCATTTTAAAATTCAATAAATGTCGTCACACAACCGCAACCATCAGGTGAATGAATCGTTAAAATGAATTTAATTATCAAGCAAAAATAAAAATAAAAAAATGTTGTGTGTGTACGCACAGTCCATAAGTGGAGTGCGTCATGAACTGGTAAATAATACAATGTGCATACTCGTAAACATTAAAATGTCTTTAAAATGAACATGAATGTACACACAACCATATATATGTATGTACATACATATATATCTATGCACGTACATATATGCACATACTTGTAGAATGTAGATCTGTTTTGGAAATCCACCACCCGGCTGGCGCAATGGCGCTTAGTTATTGCTGTGGGCGGAAGGAAGTAATGGGCCCAATGGCGGCAGTGTCTAACCAGTAATAAAATTGTTTAAAATATGTGCATACTTAAATTTGCATACTCGTATACACTGACATAAATCTATCAAATGCGTCACGTTCCGTCAAAAAGGCGGATAAGTTTTCTTTGTAATTCGTATTAAGGGAGTTCACGTTGAGTAGCATTTTAGTTGTAAAGTTGCTACGTAGCAATCAAGCACGCATTTTGTTGTTGGAAAGGCAACAAAACATGTGCTAGATTGCTAAGCATTTTGAAACTAGTTTTGGACTTTAGACTTAGAAGTTGAATGACATAATTTGTTACTCGTATTTACGGATTTATTTATCATCTCCTTCTTATTTGGCGCCAAGTTCAACAACGCGCACCAGTCGTGTCTCTTTTATGCCAACTGACGCCAATTGGAAATGCCAAGTGAAGCCTAGTTCTTCTCCATCTGGTCTTTCCACGAGCTGGTTCCGAGTTGAATACTAGCAGAGATGGAGCGTTGTTGTCAATCGAATGACATGGCTAAGCCAGCGGAGCCGCTGTCTTTTCATAAGCTGCACTACGTCCGTATAGTTGCAAAGTTCATACAGCTCGTCGTTAAATCGTTTGAGGTATTCGCCATAGCCGACGCGTAAAGGCTTGGAAATCTTTCGCAGAATCTTTCTCTCGAAAACTCCAAGAGACGCTTCATCAGATATTTTCATTGTCCATGTCTTCGCGCCATACACCAGCACAGGCATGATGAGTGACTTATAGTGTGATTTTTTACGACGAGAGAGGACTTTACTTCTCAACTGCCTACTCAGTCCAAAGTAGCACTTGCTCGCAAAATTGATTCTCCGTTGCCATTAATGGGCAGCAATTGTACGCTCTTGTAAAGTATTGTGCCTGATCGGTTCAGTTCTGCGGCTCTTATTATCTTTTTCATCATTAGATTAAAGAAATCACACGAAAAGAAACCTCCTTTGATATCAAACGGCTCGGAGAAGTCTTTCCCAATTCTGACGGATCTGGTGGTATTGCTCAACGTCATTTTACACAGCCGAATTAGTTTCGCTGGGATATGAAATTAAGACATCGCGGCAACTTCTTTTCGTGCCGTCGAAAGCGCCTTTGAAATCGACAAATATATGGTGTGTGTCGATCCTATTATCGCCAGTTTTTTTTCCAAGATTAGGCATATTGTGGATACCTGATCTATGGTGGATTTGCCAGGTCTTAAGCCAGGCTGATAAGGTCCAAACAGTTCGTCGACGGTGGGCTTCGGTTTTTCACACAATACACTCGACCAGACCTTGTAACCTATGCTTAGAAGGCTGATCCCGCAGTAGTTAGCGCGTATGGCGGGGTCGCCTGTCTTGTGGATTGGGAAGAGCACACTTAAATTCCAGTCGTCGGGCATGCGTTCATCTGACCATATTCTGCATTAAAGTTGATGCATGCACCTTATCAGCTACTCGCCGCCGTACTTGAATAGCTCAGCTAGCAGCTTTGTAGTTTTTAAGCCTGGCCAGTCGGAGTGTACGTACGACTAAAACACTGGAAGAATGTCTTCCGTCTATCACAACATAGTCTATTTGGTTTTTCCTTTTTCGATCGGGAGAGACCCATATAGCTTGATGGATGTTTTCATGCTGGAACCTAGTTTTACATATTACCATGTTTCGGGCCCCGGCGAAGCGATCAGCCTCAGTCTGTTCTCGGACGTTTCGTTGTGGAGACGTTTCGGAGTTATACTTTTTAAGTTCATACAAATATAAAAACTGAGTTTTATTTAAATCGGATCATATTTAATATTTCCGCCCACGAGTGTGTAGGGCATGGCAAATTACCAATCTTCACCATTTTTCCATATTCCATCTCTTTCAAGTGTAAGAAGAGCATAAAGGAAGTTTCAGTGAAATCGGTGCCCATTTACTACTTTTAGTCGCGGTTTGTATGGGGTCGTTACATAGCATAAGACTGCAAAATTTATTTTTTTTTTACCTTTCACAAGAGTGTTCTGGCGACGTCAACATCTGGAAATTATCCTTGATAAGAGCCTTGTGGAAACTGTCATCTGGATAAAACCCTTGATAAATCTACTCGAGCCCCTTAGGCTCGTTAGTTAATAGTGTCCTACTATCAGACAGATAGTTTTGGATGAGGAAAATTCATATAAGGTGGTGTTGCTTCATCAGCTATGAGTGGTTCGTGATTGTCAAAATTTTTTTCTTTCGCTAGTTGGTGAGTAAAAAGTAAAGAAATTTGTATCTTTTTCCCCTCCTCTTCATTTATGGCTGAAATTTGACAATTGTCCACTTAAAACAATACTAAAATACATTTAATTTTTGTAGTTGTAGAATCGAGATCACCTTATATGATCTCGTCTTGGTTTTGAAGAAAGTCGGAACTTTTCACGATTCCATGATACAATACCAGAACGAGAAGTCTGTACAATGGCGTTCCCTTAACTTGTTCCCGGATTTCTACATTGACATAGAGACGGGGGTATTTATGAATCCGGCATAATGTAAATGATCCATCACGTTTCAAGCAGAAGTGTTGCGAAAATTTTTTCCAGTACATACATTTATGTATATACATTTTTCAAATTTCGAACTTTTCTTTTTCGCGACACAGTTTATTTTGCATATATATTGTTACATGTTTATGAAAACATTGTGGTTGTCATCCGCAATACAAAAATTAAATTTAAATCAAGAATATAAAGAAACACATTAAAAATTAATAACGTTTTTATCAAAGGAATGCAAATGAACAGCTAATTGATGAATGCCAGGGCAATCTTCTTCTGACACTCAATTTTATAGTTGTATTTTATGACCGTCAGTTGTCGGGAAAAATAATTATGAGAAAAATATAATTTTTTTTTTATTATTTAAGTACTTGACCGCCTGCGTAAAAATATATTATTTAAAATTATCATATCGTTAGCCTCATGCCAGAAGCATGAGTCTGCAAATTTATCAGTTTTGAGTTATTGGTTTGACTTGATTAACCTTTGGATATACTATGTTATACCAAAACCCATAATACCATGCGTACACGGAGAGCACATATTTTACAATTGCAATTACATAAATGTAGAGTTAAGTCTCGCACAAAAAACTTTCAAACTTGATTTCACAAAATTTTATTTTTTTCAAATCAAATTTAGTGAAAATTTAAGGTTTTGAACCACTGTACGCTGTTTGTTGCTTTATGTGCACTGCAGTAGGCGGTCGAAAGTATTATGATTATTTGGATCATTTCGCATTAAGTGGACTTTTTCACACAAGAAAACGTCATCTTTTGCAAAAATTGGCAATTATGAATGATGAAAGAAAAATAACAAAAATAAAAATAATAATACTAAATAAAGTGACAGCTGCGTTCTGTAGTTAAGCTTTTGTTTTTTATTATTAGTGTATTTTATATGTAAAATATTTAATTCAATTAAATTTTATTTTCGTGTCAATGGCATAGTCGAGACGCTTTGTGATCTTTACGAGTGGATATATGTATATTATATTTAAATACATGCAGACGTATTGTATGTATGTATGTCAAGCTATACGAATTGCATATTTGTTGTTGAACAACAAAAATAATAAATTTCTAAATGGAAAAATATGAATTTCCTACAGAAATGCGACAGCTCGGCTACATACAGATGTACAAATGGCGATATATATGTACATACATACATATCTACATATAAGAATGTGTGTATTAATCTGGTATGGCACTCATGTCGGTGCCTTGCCAATCAGCCGAAAAGAAGAAAAAGAAAGGTAATTATTAGAACAAAAAGATCCAGCTGTAGCAAGCCTCCCAAAATGACATTTGGTATAAATTGATGGCCAGCAAGGGACGACAGTTGCGTGCGAGTATTGAAAAATGGTTTTGTGTGGGCGCGCATTTGTGGTAAAAATTAAAAAATTGATATACGAGTATTCACAAAATACAAATATCTTGTTTTGTTATTAATATACACACCATTCTAAAAGGAGGCATCACTGCACTAAAAGCATGAAGGGTTTTAATAAAATAACGAGCGCTGGTTAAAATGTCCCAAATGTTATGGAAGGTAAAAACCTATAGGCCTAAACCAGTGATTTCCAAAATGATCCAGGTGGACTGCCAGGGGTGGACGGGAGCCTCTAAACGAGGGTCTACGTTGGCGTGAAAGTAATGGGAATTGACAAGTTGTAAGTGGGCGTTTACGAAAATGTACATATCTTGTTTCGATAGTAAAGAAAAAAACTGTTGACTTGGCTTTAACTATCAATGTAGGTAGATAATATATATCGTCACCTGAAATGCAAAAAGACATAACATACATCGTCGCTGAAATACAAAAAGTCATAACTAATAAAAAATTCAAAATTCTGTTTTTGATTGATATGATGGATTTCATCGAATTACAACTCACACACAATTTTGTGAAAAAATAAATAAAAAATATTTGTCACGACTTTTTCCATTTCAGTTACTATGCTGTTACGTCTTTCTGTATTTTAGATGACGATATGTCAAAACAATTATAATTTGGTAATTTTTTTCCTTTTTTAATCCAAGGGCTTGAAATTTTTTTTCAATCAGGCGACCATATGGATCAGATAGCCTGTTTATTAAACTTTAATTTTCTTTCTTAAAACTTCCCCTATTTGTTTTGGGAAGCGTATTTTCAAACAAACTGACGAATAAAATTTCCATTTTCCTCCTCACTCCACCTAAATTCAAGAGCAATCAATTGTGATTTCTTTTTTTGTGAGTTAAAAAAGAAAGAGCACCATTCGGGTCATGTAAGGGTGTATTATCGAGAACCATTACTAAAATAAGAGATAGACAATAAGGCAACGAGATCTAGAAAAAATGAACTCAAAGTGGTGTTTAATTAATTTAGAGTACGTAGATACATACTTATGTATACCGTTAATAAAAATAGTGAAAAATAATTGTTCGAGCTTCTTTGTCAATTTGTTGTTTTAATACAAATGGAGATATTTGCAATTTTACGCCACTTTTCCATGGAAAATAATTTTAATTAAAAAATTTGTATGTAAAAAATACACTCTGAAGTTTGCTTTTGCCTGACGTTAGAAAAAAAAAACTTTTTCTATAAGTTTCGGATGCTGAGTGGACCAGACATCGAACCTGGGTCCAATCGTTGCGGAGCCCGGCCAATCAGCTTGAACGTAGTAAAAAAAACTACTTAATGACATTTCCTAAATTCCGGTCATCTGTTACCCACATCCGCTTGAGATACATTTGATCCATTTTTTGTTTTTTTTTTTTACGATACATTTTTTCATGACATCGTGGCAACACTGATTACTGCTATGATAAAGTAACTAAAATATTTTATAATAATACTACGTTTCTAATATATAAATTATAACATTGGGCGATTTTTTCAACAAAGCGGCAGCTCAGCGCTGAATTGGAAACACTATCGGCTTAACTATCTCAGTTTATTGCAACGTCATTTGTTTAAATTTGTCAGCTATTAGTTCGACAGCATATTCATAAATCCGTTTCTGAAGCTTAGTATCCAGCTCTTAAGAAAACGGTCAAGAAATGGTTATGGTTTGGGTATGGCACCACTAATAGGACCTTTACTTCGAATAGACAGCAAGAAAAGAGAGAACCAGAAGAACTTTTTGAGAAACTTTACCTCACCGCACTGCCTCTCTTGCCAACAAACTGAGTTGTTGTCGTGGCAGAAATGTTCCAGTGTGAAAACGACCAATTAGATTAAAATATGTAGATGCAAACTACTCATGGGTCTTTGTACTATAAATATGTATGTAAGTACGTATTTTCATTGCTTTTATTTTAAAAAAGCTTTATTACTTAAAAAGTGGAAAATTAATCCAATACAAAGTACGCGTACTTATTTTGCACAGCAAGAATTGTGAAATATGCGACCACCTGCTGTTATTCGGTAAATTTCAGAGGCCACAAACTGTGACTCCGAGCTTGTTAGAAATATTAGATTCTTGTATGCATTCAAATGTTTTTCTTGTACTACCTTTCACACTGTGACAGTGTGAGATTGGCATGCCCACATCTTGGAATTCAGCGCATTGTTATTTAGTACTGACAAGGTACCTATACCTATTTCAGCTACATTATTGAAATCTGTATCCAACAAAAGTAGTGTGTTTTATTCGTCGAACGAAAAAGGATGTGCCGTATCTCAAACACGAGAAAATACACTCAGCGCAAATTATTCCTAATATTTATATTGCAAAGCCCTTCAAAAGTGCTTAAACTCAAACATGAGATCAGGAAATATAACTGCCTGTGAATCGTAAAGATACTTAATACAAGCACAGATACATAATAGTAGTTTTCTAGTTAGAGGATATAATCATGAAAAATATATTTGCATTAATTGGAGATAAATCACACGAATTGATTTATGCAAACAAATCTTCCTAAATTTCCTTTTTTTTTTTGAATTACATCTCTTTTGAAGAGGGTGTGAATTTAACGAATATCATAAATAGCATTGAAC
>NW_023458561.1:29692640-29722314 GCF_013731165.1 Rhagoletis pomonella
AAAAAATTTGGTATTATTAATTAATTTCTCAGAAGCTATCAGGCATATCGAAAAGTAATGAATATACTTCGTATTAGGGTTCGTAATTGGTTCGTAAAATATACATATGTACGTATTAAGTGGAACCACTTTTTTAGCTGAATAATGGTAAATTACAAATATATCTAAAACTTATCTATAGAAAAAAACTAACTCGATTCTGTTCTGTGTTCTGTTTTTCTAGATCAGGTAATTTTCCTAAGATATTGCAATTTGTATGAAAAAAAATAAATCAAACTGGGAAACAACTAAAGTAATTACAGATTTTTGGTAAATTTTTTAAATTGTATTAAAGTCTGTTCTTTTACAAAAGAAATCAAGCTAATCAGGCAAGTTCTACAATTCATTTTCAAACCTTGCCAATTTAAATTCAATGCGAATTTGATTGAAATTCCCTCAGAAGTGAATTGCAGAACCTGCCTAAATAACGAAGAAAATCGATGAATAGGTAAAAAAGTTGTAAATGGTCAAATATAATAATATGAAATATAAAAATATATACATACGTACATTTCCTTTAATTAAAAAAAAAAATATTTCCGAAAAAGGTTAATCCCAAGAGGTTATATTTTATTTTGTTTTTTGTGTCATTTTAGCATCCCTTCAGTATTATTTGTCGCTTACGTTATAATCACAAATAAGGCTCGATGATTTTATATAAAATAATTATAATAATAATTTTAATTAAAAAACTCGAATATTATCGATTGCAGTTAAGTCACAGCTTGATTTGTACAAGCATCAGACACTAATTTTTCCGAAAAGAAAAAATTAAATAAAATTGCTCGCAAGGAAAAGCACACACAAGCAAATGCATGCAACTATGCACCTTTGCCGAGCACACAAATCATATTTTCTGACACTTAAGCGAGTGTAGGTAATGTTTTTCCGCATAATTAAATCGAATATTATTAGGTGCTTATAGTAAAATTGCAAAACCACTACGACTGCGAGTACTCTCGTACATAGCAGTCATGTGGGAAATCTATTTTGCCGGTCCTGCAGCTCATGACCTAGCTGATTGATCTGATGAAGCGTCTGCGTTCGTTAGCGAAAAGATCAAAAGCAATAGAGCCAAATAGAGAACAGTACCAGTACTAGCTACCAAAATCGAATATAGTACCTACCGAAAAGTGTGCTAAATATAGCATACATATGCAAATACTCAATTAGTTTACATCAACTATTATGTATATATGTATGTGCATATGTATGTGTATGAATGAATATTTTTTCATATATTTTTGGTTTTTCTCTAAAAGAAATATTGGCTTTTGAAACTTAGATGACGAAAGTGTATAGAACTGTATCAATAATACTGGAGCATAAAACAAATGTATGATAAACATATACATATATGTACATAAGTAAATACATATACATATTATGTACATGTAAATAGGCACAGTGCAATATTATTTTTATATTTGTAAACATAAATCTCTTTCGAAAACTATAAATTTTAATACATCTAACATTGCTGGCGTCTGAAGCGTTTTTTGCGTCATTGATGAATTTTTATTTAGACATTTATCTGTTTCTTTTGTAAATACATATGTATCTAGTGGAGATTCTGTTTACATATACAATAAGTTTTACGAAATATATTCGCAGTCGTTTGGTTTGGAAAGATTATGAAGCAAGTTTCTGCTTTATTACTATTCTTGTTAGTAAGAGGCTCTATTAACAACAGGAAACATTAAAAGCCAAAAAACACTTGAGACACTTATCCTCGACGGTTCTACATATGTGCATACTATATGCATAAGTATTTTAGTTGGCTTCCTTTTAATGTCTTATTTAAAAAAAAAATAACCAATTTTAAAGAACAGTTTTGAGAAGGAATAAAATACTCGTACCTTGCACTGCTCCTTTACCTTTCCTAGCCGTTTGATATCATATAAGGTTTCAGACAGTGTGAGTTCCTAACTTGCCCTCATCAATGTAAACAGTAAAACTAAATCTAAATCCAGCACAGCGTTGCCAGGTTGACGTTTTTAACGTCATTTGGACGTTTCTTGTATCCTGTTGACGTTTGGACGTTTTTTGTGTAAAAATGACGTTTTTTAACTTTCCAGTAATTTTTCTCTGTTACTAAATCTTGTAAGTAGAACTGTTTTTGAATTATTTTCTTAATAAATCTTTACAAGCTTTCTGTTTTGCAGCAGCTGCTTCAAAAGATATTTATTCTTCGGACACAGATGCAAACCAATTGTACGCGCATTTTTTTTGGATTCTTGGACAAAGGCTGGTTGTGTAAACACTTGAGGTTAGGAGTCTAATTGTAATGTTTGCAATTGCACATTAAAAGCCAAATCAGGAAGAGTTGATCTATTGCAACACGCACGCTCGCAAAAGCATCAAAAAAGCTGTAGCAGCATAAAAAGTCAGAAAAAAGTAGGCGACTTTTTTAAGAGTTCATTGAAAATGTAATGAACGCAAAAAAGGCTGAAATATTGCTATATGTACTCCTTCTTAGCAGAACGTAATTTAGCATTTTCGACAACCGACCCCCTAACCAAATGTCTACAAGAAAAAAAAATTATTGAAAATCAACGCGAGCATGTAGCCGCTTTAAACGTGAACATTATTCCCTGAAATTTAATGGGCTATCAAACTGCATACTCAAAAAAAAAACTTTTAAAAATCTGAACAAAAAGTTTAAAATATAGCTGAAACTTTGCAGATTTTTTATAATTTTTGCACAAAGTTTGAAATGTGGATTTGTATTTTGTTTGTTATATAACGAGCTTGGCTTTTATGGAAAAATAATTAACATTAAATTAACAAAAGAAAAACAGCCAAAATCGAATTCTAAATGTGCTCTGACGAAATGACATTTTAATATAATTTTACCGAGGTGATAGGTATATATGTACCTTTGTATACAATAAAAGTTTAATAAGAACAATTTTTTGTACATTCATTTGAAAAAGACGTTTTTGGGTAGGAAATGACGTTTTTTCAGACCAAGAGGGACGTTTTCTCATGCCGAAGACCTGGCAACACTGGTCCAGCACCACTTTTCACAAGAGCTCACATTTACTGGCTTACGGCGATGACAAGATTCTAAGGCTATGTTCAAACAGGGGCCTAATTGGCAATTAATAACCTTTTCACGAATTTAAGCCTTAATTGTTACCCAATTTATCATACAAAAATTCTATTTATTAATTGCCAATTATGCAATTATTAGTTTTTGCTTCTAACCACACCCACCCACCGACGTGTATTTCGATCCGGTGAGTCCGAATCTGAGGTCCGTTCGACTCGTTCACCCTCAAAATTTCGAGTTAATTGCGGAAAAATGACAAAAAATTCGCCATTACTGTATGGAGTAGAATAAACATGTTAACAGAATTTGTTTTTGCATATTTTTGTTTAAGTTTTTTTTTATTAATCATTACTTTCAGAAGTACTTGGTATTTACATTGTTATTTGTGATGTATGCAATCCTCAATCACATGGTTTTTTAAATGCAATTAAAAAAATTTATTACTTTAGTTGTTTCTGATTTAATAAATATGTGAGTTACACAATCAGTTTATCGTAAATTTTTAATAGTTTTATTTCATGGTATGTTTAAAAGCTTTCAGATAATGAATTTTTACTCATATTGATAAAAGTTATGAAAAAATCCCGGGATCCCGGGATTACTGAAAATGTATCCCGATATCCCGGGATCAAAATTTTCCTGAAATCTTGGCATCCCTAATTTACATACAAACGCATACATATGAATTGAAATTTATGATCACATTCATAGATATGTATGTACACAAAATATATGTATGCAATAAAATCATCAAATTCTGTACAAGAAGCCAGATAAATATTCGTCTTTTCACTAATCTTTGAGAAAATCTTTTATTTAGCCAACATTTTTAGTTTTATGATAATATTTTATTTTAGTTCTTTCATGTTTAGATTTGTGTGCGTTCATTTATAAAATTTATTACAGTTCATCACATTTGTTTTTTTATTATTTATTTTTTAAAAAGTGTTTTCTGTTTTTGTTTTTGTGATTGTATTGCCCATTGTTATCTATTATTTTACTGATTATCTTCTTTAACTTTTAAAAACATTCTTATCAGCAGGAATTAATCGTCGAACATAAGAAGGCAATGAGTAGATCCTTGTCACGTATGTATATGTAAGTGCATGGAGTTTCCTTAAGGGACAAAAATTTGGATGATTCAAAGCGAAAGTTGTGATAAAAAAATTTAAATTTTTTGTTAAAAAATATTGCACCCAAATTAGATAACTTTAAATACGGTAACTATTTAATAATAATAGATTGGCGCTTGCAATATGTTAGTGTTTGGCCGAGCTTCTCCTCCGATTTGTGGCGTGTACCTTTATGTTGACACACACATACAGTTTTACGCCGACTCCGCTTCCTAGAGAGAAACAGATTTTCCGATCGAAAAATATTGTTTTTCAAGAATTCTATCCATTTCCAAGAAACATTGTTTTTCCATTGTTCATTCATTGTTTTTTGATTGCAAACTTTTTGGTATAGAAATTCTAGGGGATGCCAACATTAAAATTTCGACTTTACTTTTTTTGGGCCACCCTAATAGCCATGCATATGTTACTTATCAAGCCATTTATTAGGTGACAGACGCAACCGGCAAATTTGTGACAAAACATGTGCACCAACAATAAAGTATGTCGGTACTAATTTTCGTTCAATGACTTTTCGCAAAAGAAATGTACGTATGCATGTATAGCTTTTTAAAACGAATGCGTATTTTCCAATTGGTTGGGAAAGAGAAACGTACAACTACGATCATGTTATGGTACACATACATAGCTATATTTTTGGACTACTTTACTAGTAAAAAATTGCAATTAGGAAAAAGCCAGACAGTAATTTCAGTTCTGATTTAAATTCTATAAGAAGTATGACATGCACATACATACACACTAGCGTGGACCGAAAATCCGCTTTTTTAGAATTTTGATTGGTAATAGCAAAAATATGGTTCATTATGTAAAAAAAAAAAAAAATCTGTCTGAAATTTGGAATTTTTTGGTCAATATCCTAGGCTCGCCAAAGTCTATCAAAGTTCAATATGCTCAAAAAATTAAAATTAATTAATACATTTTTTTACTGAAATTGCAATAATCTTCTAAAGTATTAGTTCTACATAATTTAGTATATGGACCTTTTTTGTAGAGAATCGCTAAGAAAAAATTTTTTTTAGTAGATACTTGAAATTTGATGGGCTTGGGCGAGCCTAGGATATTGACCAATAATTTTCACAATTCACACCGACATATGCATTTAAATAATTTTATTTATTAGTACTGTAAAACTGGTGAATTTATATGTCCTTAATAAATGTGGTTATGACCCAAATCCCAATGAACGGCATACATTTTACTTCACACTAAATTACTAGTAGTTCTGTTGTAAATTACAAATGCAAATACATATGCACATGTATTTACAAGTTTTGTATTTATGGGAATATACTTAGTATATGCATGTATATTTACATACTTTTGTATATTTACAGTTTCCAAACAAAACATTACATCTGGAGCAACGTATACTTTTGACTTTCTTCCGCGGCCTACATATCGACGTTTAAAGTACAAAACCGCATATCAACAAAATACAAAATCGCATATGTGATTGCATCAATTATTTTCTAGAGAGTAAAAATACTCATCTTTCAAAATGGTTCTCTTTTTTTATAAAGCAATCGCATTTCTGGCTAGTATATTTCAGGACGAATGGATAAGGATTGAGCCAAGAGCTTCGGTGAGCAAATCCAATTTTCGGCAAAAAATGTCCGTTACGCGGTTTTGTACTTTAAACGACGATATGTATGTGCGCTTGCATGTACGTTGTAAACAGTGGCGACAAAGTTAGTACGTCAACGATAGCACGTCAGCGCCGGAAAAGAAATGAGATGCCTTCAAAATTTACATCCTGAGGACGATGACGCTATTAATACATACATGTCTAGTAATAGCCAGTCTAGCTGAAGTGGCAGTGGATGTAGTTGCGTATAAAAAATAAATATTTGCATGAATATGCACATCAGAGGGTATTAGAAAAAAAGCTCAATTTGTTCTAAGCGATGATGAACACTTATTATTCGAGTATTTGAAGAAGGTAAAAATATTTTTACATTCCTAAAATACTCTCCTAACATTCATGTTCAACACCGTTTGGAACAAATAAAAATTTGTTGGCCCTTACATAACCTACAGCGGAAGTACTAGTATAGAACTAGTGACTTCACCAATTTTCGGGATACGAATACCGGTACCTCGCAAATCTACCATCTATCCACTGTCGTATTTAACATGGCGTTATCCTAGAAGGTGACAATTGACTACCGCTGCGTAACTAGTAGCCTGTAAAAGAACCACTTTTTTCGTTGTGGACTTCACAGATACTTTTTCATAATTTAAAATAACCGAAAATATAAATTTAAAATTATTGTTTTGCCTAATGGGATTCGAACCTGGATACTCTTGGCCGCAACTTATTGTAGTAAGAATCTATGTGCACTCGGCTACAAGCACAACATGATAACTAAAAACAATATTAAAAATTTCCAAACAATTAAGTTTTCGTTCAGAATTTTCACCATGAAAGTGAAGAATCTATAGAAATCATAGTTTTCGAATTATTTTTCCCATTTTCTGGCTGCTTCCCAGCTAGTCGAAAATTAGTTTGTTTTGCACCGCTCAGCGCGCTTGGGACATTTGATGTGAATGGCCCCATCCATCCATATATATAAACATATTGAATAGAAACCAAAAAAATTTAAAAAGTAGTAGTTATTGTAGAAAGGGAGTATCTACGTATAGCTTCATTTTGGTACTTTCAGTTTGGTTGCAAGCTCAAAGGTATCCCAAATTTCTCATTACGTTTTATCAAAAATTTAACCAATACAAGAAACTTCTTTAACACTTCCAACTTTATCGCATAAGTTACTCTTATTCATATCGAAATAGTTCCGAATTGCTGTATCGCTTTCGTTTCATAAAGACGTGAGGTCTTGGTGGAACAGTTCTTCCTGTAAGCGGATAAGAATTCGAAAAAGTAGCGATATCATCGGCGATGATTTTCACAGAAATGTCGTATCGAATTAGTAACTTCCGCAATAGAAAATGCTGGCATACATATGTATGTGTATGTATTACTGCCATGAACAAGACAGCTTCTCTTATAAATACAATCGCCGTTCGAAGTCGGCGTAAAACTGTTAAAAATATCCCGACGCCAGAGAGAAATACTAAGAACACAGTTGTACTTCAATATTTGGTTCCTAGTTTCGAGAGTTTTATTGATTTTTGTGTGTGTAAATTTTACCTTCGACGGTGTTATCACCGACACAAACAAGAATAACCATCATTTGTTAAAGTACTTTACTTGCCATCTTTGACGGTGTCTTAAGTTATCGGTCCTTTAATTTACGGGCGAAACTCATGAAACTCAAAAGATAAAACTGAAAAGTAAGATAATAATGAATACGATCGCTAGTGCTATTCGATGCACTTAAGAAAACACATTTATGTATACAAAAGAAGCACGTGTTTATATGTACCTACATACATACATACATACATGTTTCGATTGTGCATACGCATAGATTTATTTGCGTGTATTTTTAGTTGCACTTGTATGCCCCAAGAGTTCAAGTGACGTCATAACAGAAAATAAAAACAATCTTCTCTTAATTCAATACAGATACACATACATATGTATGTATGTACATACAGATGCTCTTGCACGCAAGTGTTTATCCATAGTAAATAAACTTTCTTTGGTTTTACTTAAGAAGACTATATGTACATATGTATGTATATGAGCAGGAGATTGCATATTTACTTGGTATCCATTTGATTGCTTTGATTGGCAGCAATTTCAATTCGATGTACATATGTAGTTATTTGATTTATTAAAATTTCATTATATTTACAATAAATGCATTAGTCTAATTTATTTTATATTTTCCCATTCATTTTTAAATGTTGCGGCTTTCGCTAGCATTTTTTATTTCAAACAGTTAACAACAGATTTCTTTATTTTTTACATATTTCTTTTACACACATTTAAGTATGTACATATGTATATATAAACATATAAACAAAGATAACTTTTTCCAAACTCACTATTTAACGAAATATTTACTATACACATTTTCAAAACAAATGATAAGGCTTAGGCTAAATTCACACTTAATAGCCGAAACAGATATTGTTAAGCGGTTAACCAAGGAAACCAAAAAAAAAAGAAAAATTATCGAACGCCTGCAGACATCCGCACCACTACCACGCCACGTTTTTCCGATGCCGATACGCTGTTGTTTTTCAACGTTCGCCCGAGAGATTGCTACTGATGCTATTTGGCCACGATCATCATTTCTAGAGTTCGAAAATTTTCTCATCAGCGCGGTGGTATTCCCTCGGTTTTGACGTCGTGCTTATGACGATTTTTTAATTGATTCCACTCAGGAGCGCCAAGGACGCTTCTGCGCAGATCTTTCCACGTCATTGAGTATTTACCTGTGCTACAAATGAATGAGTCGGCGTTTATACTTATTAAGTAAACTCAAATAATATTGGACTGTGCCATTCAAACTATGCTTTTTCTTTGCACAATAAATAAATAAAAAAAATCTGGCAGTAGCAAAAGGTAATCATGCGGGTTCAGTGGTTTGCTTCCGAGTGAATTTCAATCCCATTCAATTTGAATTCAAAGTGACATTGGTTGAAATTCACTCGGAAGTGAATTACATAACCTGCCTGAATAATCTACACCGTCGGAATGGTATTTTTTTTGTAGATGAGAAGAGTTTTTCAAATGCGGTTTCAAAATTAGTTGAAAATTACGGCCAAAATCGTCGTTTAAAAGTTTCCAAGTTTGTGTATAGTTGGGCTGACATCCAAAACGCCAATTGCTTTGCATACGTACAAAGTATAGTGTTCCATAACGCCGAACTACAAAATTTTGACGATGTTTACTTCTGTTGTTCTTGGATTTGACATGGGCATTCGTCTAAAATTCCGGCGTTGAAGACATTTCTTCGCACTCCTTGTCGGTTGTGTCAAAATCAACACTTTTGGAACGTCGGAACCGGTACTTACAAGTTGAATTTAATGGAACATGCTATCCGTAAGCTTCGCACAGCATCCAACGACATTCTGCTGCACTTTTCTTAAAATGAAAGCAAAATACCAATGCTTTCTGCGAATGCAGATTTACCGGCACAAAAGCTGGCATAGTACACTGAAAGAAACAAATATTAAAATCAATCAGAAACGTAGTTTGTCTTACTATAAACGTCAACGAAAGTATTGTATTCAATTCAACTATGCGCATATTAAAATTACCGCTTTCGTTCTGAAAAAGCATCCGTGAAGTGAATAATCAAGATAAAAGCCAAAAAAAAAAAATTAATTTTCATGTTGCCTGCAATGGAATTCCAACTCTGACCCCCTCTGGATCAACAAATTGTGGCAAGTATCTTTGCGCACTCAGCTACAGCCAGACATGGGCTTTCAAATGCTGAATTTCCACCAACACTACAGCACTCGATTTGTAGAACGCATTGCCTTGCAATGTCCTTCATTTCTCGATACAAGGTAATGCAAAATTGTATACCCTACTTTTCTTAGGACATCGCCCTGGGGAAAAAAATGCATTTTCGAATGTGAAATGGGTTGTTTTACTGATAATTTTTTTCGATTATTATACATTACATTTTTTCACTGGGATGTTCCACAATATTTTATTAATTTCGCTGCTTTGATTAATAGCGGGAAGTGCAAAGTAAAATGCTTCACCGTAGTCAGCTGAAAAATATAATGAATACTTAAAAATTCTTTTCTACCGTTACTTTCTGTGGAAAATTCCATGGCATACAAATTATGTTCAGGGCTGCCAACTTGGTTCAAACCGTGCCATTTTTGGCCCTATTTTATTTCAAATAGCGCTTAATTTTTCAATTTGGCACGAAGTGCCAAAATGGCACTTTGGAAAAATAGTAATATTTCAGTACATTTTTGTGAAATCCTCTGCGAGTACTTCTTTTTCTCGACTAAAGTTTTCTAATTTCTATAGTGTATACAACTGGTTTATCTTACTTTGGCATTGGAATTTTGTTTTAGGAATGTGTTTTTAATTTTAATGCCAGATGGGAAGAACTAATGGCACTTTTATTTCTCTATTTGGCACATTTTAGCACTTTTCTATCCTAAATATGGCAGTCCATAGCTAAGCATAGTTGGCAGCCCTGATTATGTTTTGCTTTGTTTAATTTTTCAGCGAACTTGAAGTCAGTCAAGGAAGTGAAGTACATGAGTGAGTAAGTACAATTTTAAGTTTAATTAACCTTCATCTGTTCTTCGCGTCGAAAACGACGCAAAAGCTATACAACTGTTATATTTTTATGAAAACGCGTGGCTTGAAATTTATTAAATTTCTCGCCTTTGAAATAATTTGCTCAATAATTTGCTTAATTTAAACTCATTTTCATTCTTTACAATTTTTATTTTTTAGGTTATTAAAAAAGTTACGTTGGCGATCCTCTGGCGTCGTTTTCGACGCATATGGGACTACTTTTTATTCAGAATTTTAAAACAAACTTTTTGTATGCAGCATTTTAATTAATTTTAATCTTTTAAGACAATCTGTATTTTCTGTTTTCAATTTAATATACAAAAGTATGTACTTGTCCAGGCATTCTACATTAGTTTCTCTGTAAGGCATTCTTTCTTATTTGTTTTATGAAAAACTTTTTATTATCTTAATCAGAATTACTCTGTAAAGATCTTTCAATGCCAGAATCGGCATTGTTGTTGCACCATTTGTTGCATGGTGTTATTATATAGAAATCTACTAGATACCTAAGTACTTAAGTATTTAGTTTTTAGCATCTCTTAAAAATCAAAGTTAAGTTTTTAGGCATAAGTACATTTATGTGGCCATTTATGTGGTTTATAATAACTTTTGCTAAAATTTCTAAATCAAAAGTTATCAAAACAAATTCTATGGGACTGAGAAATATTATTTTCTACTTTCTATTCCATTTATAAAAGCGTTGTATTTTAAAAAGTTCTCTTTTTTATATTATTTATTTTCTACTTTTTATTCTTGTCTGTATAAAATTTTGAAATAGATGTTAAAATAATTCGACGATATTAATAGATTGGTGCACACACATGCATATACATATGTATGTACATACAAACGAGCACCAATTAAATTCATTTAAAGAAATTCCGTGTCGTCCATTTCCGCTGTAGCGTACATAGTGCATAGGGCGACATCTACCTCTCAACCGACGAGGTTGATGTCTAGACTTTTTATAGGAACTTTGCAAAGCTGTCTGGACACACAATATTGAAAGTTGATAAAAGCGTTGTAATTGTAAAATTATTGGCAAACAAACCCGAAAGAAATAATTTTGTTGCCAGCAACTTGCTGTCAATATTCGCAGCAAGTGTCATAAAAAATTCGTTGTGGTTAAGTAATACAATTATTGGCGAATTATGCTAAGGTCAGCTTCTCAACTTAAGCTATTACTTAAGTATTTACATAGACATGCACATCACTGGTCCACGTATTGAATACTTGGTGCATTACCCCAATGTGTATTGGGTTATCAGTATCGGTTAAATATTGAATAAACAAGTTGAGCTAATTTTAAAATCGGCTCCACATTATTCCTGTTTTTATTTCACAACGTGCTTCCCGCTTATTTGTTTAAATATACAATATTAAGCTTTAATTGCATTTGGAATTCTTGGCAAAACGTGACATCGTTAATATATTTATATACGAGTAAGAAATACTTGAAACCACAATAACTGCACATGCTTACACAAAGATGTTTTGGTAATACTTATATGTACATTCATATGTACGTTTACAAGTGTTTGATAAAAGAGTAATTTTTAACCAAAAAACCAAATGGACTTCAATTCTCATAGAAAAATTTAAAATTACCGCTAATTTCTTCGAGATCCAATGATCGGATCTAAACCAAATTAGTATGGGACTACCTCTAAAGTGCCACTTTAAAAAAAAAAAAAGTAATTATAGAAATCGATTAGTGTAGAAAATGTAAAAAATTATCTGGCGAATTATTAATCTCCTACTTTTTTTGAAGTCGGTAAAAAAGGTATTAAAACTTTGTTTTCCTAATGGTTTTCTCTAACATTTTAGCGTAACCCAGAACATATGTATATATCGCTCATTTAATCAAATCGCGAAACTCGATACTCCCGTAGTAAAACTTAATACATATTTTGCTCTAGTGAGCTATTGATAATCAGCACAGCTATGAAATTTACAGAGTAATCAACCACATAGAAAAAGAGGTAACGGTAATATCTCCATACTTAACTCTATTATTGCATAGACATATATGTATATATATATTTATTTTTTATTTTTTTGATTATGACAATGATTATGATATGTGAGCGATATTAAAACATAGGCACATGTTTTTAAAAAAAATGTGTGTGGATCCCACGCGCAATTGAAGTGAAACTTCTTCTTCCTCTATTACCCGCATTACTATATCTATTACTAGTGAACCCATATGGCATTAAAACGTCAAAATTGAATTTAACATTTTAAACAAGTGGCAACTCTTTTCAAAACGCTTAAAATATTCCAAATATTAATCAGTGTTTAAAAGCGATAAATTTCATCTGAATCAATGAAAGGAAGCCTCGCATGGAACGGTTTCTCTAATTTCAAATTACCATGTACCGATAAAAAAATATATATCCTCAAAAATAAATTATTATAATCACAATTCTGAATGAGCTGTCAAGTTACTTAATAACATCCTTCGTTTTACAAACATTGTAAGCAATAAATAAATATTTATATACATACTTACTTAAAATTAACGATTTTCCCCGATTTCAAACTTTTTCGATAATATGGAATACCAGTTGTATGGCGCAACGCCTATTTTACACCTGATTTTGCCGTATTTTGAGAGACACCTTTATGCATATGGATTATCTGCTGTGCAAAATAAGGCTTACATAAGGCCTTATAATAAGAAATGATAGTCCATTCGGAATTGGGCTTACATAAGGCCCTGTCGGCGAATTCCTTATTTCTGTTTATGCCATTTTTTGGTAGCGAGTGTCACACGGCGTATACACAACAAAATTTAACTGAATCACTCTTATGTTCTCGTTGGTAATTTTTACTAAAAGCAAGACATATCAAACAGGTAGTAAGCATTAGAGCAAAAACCATATTTGCCATATTAGATTTCTTAGAAACATTCTGAGTATGCAGTTTTGTAGCCCATTCAATTCGAAGTGCAAATTTTAAGTAGCTAGGATTTACCGTTGATTTGTAATAGATTTTTTTTGGGAAGGTGTTGCTCATTTTCTCCATACAAAAAATATTTGAACATACTTTTTATGGAAGAAAATGCGCGAACGAAAAATTTCCAAAAATCAACGGCAATTTCAAGCTACTTCAAACTTGCACTTTATTATTCTAAAATTCAATGGGATACAAAACTGCATTCTCAAAACAATTCTAGAATTTGTTAAAACTCATCGAATTTTTTAAATGTTCTACAAAGTTTGAAATTTTGATTTACATGTTTTTTTACATAGTAAGTTATTTTTTTAAAAAAATAAATAAAAATTTTTTGAACAAAGCTAAGTTCCTTAAATATTTTTTTCCTATTTACATTCTCGCCACCGTATATACATATTGTGTGTATGCATTTTAGAGATAATTTTTCGTGTTTTTTCTCTTTGTTTTGTTTTAAATAAAACTATATTAAAAGATGTCATGTTATTTATTCTAACAAGTAAGAAAGTCTAAGTTCGGGCGGAGCCGAACATTAAATACCCGGCGCAAATATTAAATATATGTTTTTTCACCTTTCCGAAACCTTCCGCTAGATGGTAAGCCGGGGTGTATCAATTTTGAGTAAATTAGCGTCCTTCAATTTCGAAATACTGAAGTTTCAAGCATTTCTTAAATTTACCGTTATATGAGAATCGGCCGTTATTTTAGTCCGATTTCAATAATTTTCAACGTTTTGCTTACACGTGGCAAGTACAATAACCATACCGAGTTTGGTACAAATTGGTAGAACGGTTACTGATATACTTATATGTGATCATAAGTGGGCGGTGCCACGCCCATTTTCCAAAATTTTACCATAAACGTATTTCTTGGTAAAGAATTGTTGCAAGCATCAATTTTGAATAAATTAGCTTCAATCGAAGATTTTGTATTTCTCTAAATTACCGTTATATGGGATGTGGGCGTGGTTATTGTCCGATTTTAAAAAGTTTCGGCGATTTTTTATGCTGTACCAGGGCCAACAACTGTGCCAAGTTTGGAAGAAATTGGTGCAGCGGTTACCAAGATATACACATGTAACCATAAGTGGGCGTGGCTACGCCCATTTTCCAAAAATTTATAATATTCTTATTTTTCGTCTAAAACTTATTATAAATATCAATTTTGAGTGAATAATCTCCAGTAGTTACTAAAATATCGCAGTTTTCGTATTTCTGAAAATTACCGTTATATGGGAAGTAGGCGTGGTTATTGAGCGATTTTAAAAATTTTCGGCCATTAGATATGTTGTGCGAAGGCCAACAACTGTGCCAAGTTTGGAAGAAATTGGTGTAGCGGTTACCAAGATATACACATGTAACCATAAGTGGGCGTGGCTACGCCCATTTTCCAAAAATTTATAATACTCTTATTTTTCGTCTAAAAATTATTGTAAATATCAATTTTGAGTGAATTATTTTCAGTAGTTACAAAAATATCGCAGTTTTCGTATTTCTGGAAATTACCGTTATATGGGAAGTGGGCGTGGTTACAGTCCGATTTCGCCCATTTTCAATACCAACCTACCTTGGATTAAGGGAAACCTACATACCAAATTTCGTTGAGATATCTCAATTTTTGCTCGAGTTATCGTGTACACGGACAGACGGACAGACGGACAGACAGACATGGCTTAATCGATTTCTTTTTTCATCCTGATCATTTATGTATACATTTGTCTATATCTATCTCGATTCGTTTTGGCTGTTACAAACAACCGTTATGTGAACAAAATTAATATACCCTTGTGCACAAGTACGCTCGGGTATAAAAACAAAATTGTATGTTCGGAATCGATGCTTTAGAAATGTCCCGCTTTTTGGCCACGGAAACCTGGTCACCGTAGGTATAACGTAAACTTCAGCTGCAAGTCGGCTTGGGTTAATAATAAGAAAACTTTATATATTTGTTATTTAGGACAAAAGAAAGGGGTATGCGTATCGAGTTTCGTTTCGGGATACCCTAATGTACATATATTTTAACTCACATGCTTTTTAGCTTTAACAGACCTCTTATTTATTTTGTATTTATGGTGTCCTTTTCCTACTGTACATTAGACTGGAACGAACTTAAAAATTAATTGTAATAAATGCGAGTATTTGCAGTATATTTTTACGAAGTTTTTATTTTTTAACATTTTTTGCTATACATTTTTGTGGCAAAAATATCTTAAATTTTAAATGAATAAGCTGTGGCACAAAGTTTTAAATATGTCAGGTGAAAGGAATAAATAATTATTTACATGCATAAGTATGTACAAGAGACGTGCGATATTTAATTCTACAAATAATAAACTTAAAATTAAGCTTAAAATGTCAAACTTTAGTAACTGGATTTCCCATATACTTGTACTCACGGTACTGATAGGTGAAGTGTTTATAAATATATTCACATACATATATCACTCATTAATGCACCTTTGACCGAAAACCTTTGGACATCAATGGTTTTACGTCTGCGACATCTTTTCCGCGAGTCTCGGGCAGATAACGCCACGTCAGCAGGAAACAATACAGACACATAACAGCACACGGTAGAAAGGCGTAAGAACCCCAAACAGCCTCCAACATAGGAAAGAACATGCCAATCATAAAGTTGCCACTCCAAGAAAAGCAATTTCCCATGGACATGGCCACCGAACGCGATTCTACTTCAAACAGCTCTGCGCCGACAAAATAGGGAACAGGCGCCAAGCCCACATTGAAGAAGAATATGAACGAAGCAATAAAGACAATGCAAATAATGGGCAACCAGCTAACGCGATCCTAAGATGTTGTAAAAGACTTGGCTTAGTATAAGTTTAAGTAGGCATGTAAGTATGTAAGTATATATATATACATAGTATATGCAATAGCATGCTTACAATGTAGTTCAAAGCAAAGGCCATGCCGAGAAGTGACAAGCCACACCCACCGGAGGAGAACATCATCAGCGGTCGCCTACCGAACTTTTGCACCATCACAGGACTCACGGCTGCGAATAGTAAATTCAGGATGCCAGCACCAAAGTTCATCCATGTTGCAATCTCCAGCGAGAAGCCGCCCTTCATGAAAATTCTCACCGAATAGAAGAAGATTGCATTGATGCCACTCAACTGTTGGCACAATGGAAACGAGCAACAAATTACTAGCGGCAACAAATATTCCGGATTCTTCACCACCGCCAAAAAACTCATTTTCTCACTGGACGCTAAAGCAGCCAACTCTTTCATATCTGCAATTTCGGCATTCACACAGGCATCGGAATTTTTGCCGCGCAACCGTTGCAACTCCTTGCGTGCTGCCTGCTCATTCTGACGCATCAAATATAGCCAACGTGGCGACTCTGGAAACCAGAAGACCGGCAAAAAGCTAACAACTACGAAAACAGTATAGAAACTGAGCGCAAACTGCCATAGGTCTTCGGTGCCGAATACTTGTTGCAAGCTGAAAATTTGTCCCACACAAATGCCGCCTGTCACACCGATGGACGTGAAAACTGCCGCACTGCCACGCAGATGAGTAGGTGAAATCTCCAGCAAGTAAATTGGATGTACTGTATAGGTAATCGCGGCTGCAATGCCAATAATAAAGCGTCCGATCAGCAGCATCTCAACGGAGTCTGTCATGCGACAGAAGTGTAAGAGGATGCCCGAGACTGTCAGCAGGAATGCACTGACCAGTAGTGATCCCTTTCTGTAAATAGTAAAATGAGCGCAAAATATAGTAAAGAAATTATTAAGAAGCGGAAAAGATTAAAATAAGTGTATTTGCTAATGGTACGACAATATTTCGACTTCAAAAATTAAGATTGCACTGTGGGGCAATTTTAAGGGTCTTCTTTAGTACATTAACAAATCAATGTCCAAATGCTAGTTTCTTTGCATGTTATTGAAACCCGAGAATGATTTTTTTCTACCTATATTTTTATGTATAAATCAGGTAATTCTTATCTCCAAAGACTTGCATATCGTAAAAGTAAGCAATCAATTTTTTTTTGAAATTTTTTAACCCTTTAACTGCTCCGATTACGGCTCTTTTTGATCCTTGCTTGAAGCAGTTAATTAGAAATATCAGCTTTAACCCAGTAACCCAAAAAAATATTTTAGTTGAAGGATTTCACTGAAAGACCCAAAAGTACAATAACCTTATGACTGATGTTAAGTGGGTTAAACGACTTACTTAGTCGAAATCGACTATTTTCATTATAAATTTCAGTCTTTTCGTTGCCCGTTAGTAAAATTTTCTGCTTAACACTTTTGCTGAACATTTTAAACCTCTAAATACCGTTTTTGTTGACTGTCATGGAAATTCTTCAAATTGAAAATACTCATTATGATAAGTAGGTGGCAAAGGGTTAAATTTTGTTTACGAAAAAAGTGTACGCTAAATTTGAATATAGTAAGGCTTCGCGCACAAGTTCTTCCCTCATATTCCTTCGAGAAAGGACTGGGAACATAATTCGATCTAGGACCTTTAATATAAACCTACAGCCGTCTATACGTATGGTCCTAAATAAACTAAACCCAAGACCTCTCATTAGACCTCTGCTTTAGGCTGCCAAACAGTGCTCGCGGCCATAAAAGAGGCTGTACTTTGGATAATCGAATCGTCTCTTAACCTGCCTTCAGTAATCATATACACCGATACCAAGCAGTTATTAAGTCACGGGTTTGCTTTCAAAGCTAGTCAAAAAATGCGATAGACCGTAAAAAATTCCTAAAAGAGTTAGCTTCAAAGCATGCTACCCATATTACGCGGATGTCAGGTCACAGAGACAGACATGGCTTAAGCCACACTTCGTCAGGTAGGCAAATATAAGATGGTCGGAAAAATCCGCGTGTGGGACAACTCGACAAATCTGGCCGAGCTTCGATAAGCAAAAAGATCCGACGCACTCATTTGGTTAGAACGCCCTCTACTAATTTACTTAATACTTTAAGTTAGCGTCAACTTGCTTGACGAAAAATATATTTGTGGTAGCCTAAGAAAACAACAAAAACAAATATGTAGTAAACGAATATTTTCTTTACCTTCCAAAGCGATTACAACAAGCGCCAGCGAAAAATGAACCAAATATGCCACCTATAAGAAATATAGATACAATCGCCGACCACAGCAGATCTAGCTGAGAGGGACTCAGTTCGACGTCGTAACGTATTACGAAGGCATCTAAGCACCAGACTTTAATATACTGTGGAAAAGAGCGTATGTATAGAAAACAACAGTTAAATACATAATAGTTACGCAATAAAATTTGTATTTGCTTTACAAATTACATACCTCAGCGGGTGTATTCATAACACCGAGGCAATAGCCTACAGGTATTGCTGTACCAAAAGTTGTTGCTACACATATCAACGCCAACAGTGGTGTCCAGCCTTTGCGATGCGTCTGGAAAAAATAAAATGTTTTAGTTTGCGTTGGTTAATGTTGCTATGCAGTTAATAAAAATTAATAAAAAATTTAAAAATAAAATTTGGCGATTACACGTTTGCTAAGTGTTTGGCCGAGTTTGTCCTAGAAGATGTTATGTGTGTCTTGATGTCTTAGAACTACTTAGAAGGACTTGTACTTTTAAGCTACCTCCGAACCGTATTTTTATAATTTTAAGCAAAAAAAAACACGAGTTAAATTCTCAGATATCGGATCTAAACCAAATTAGTGTGGGACCATCTCTGAGGTACCAACTTTCCTTAAAAAAAAAAAGAATTATAGAAATCGGTTAACGTGGTCCAAAGTTATGCGGTAACATATGTATAAAAAATGTTCCGACGAATTGCAAACCTCCTCCTTTTTTAAAGTCGGTTAAAAATAACTTTTATTTACGGTGTCTGAATTTGGAAAATATGGGAATATGGCTGACTTTTGCTGACAATTCGCAAAACTAAGTTCCTATTCGGCATTTGAACGTTTTGTGGTGTCAGTTTTTCATTATTCTTTATGTCAATGGAATCAGGTTTTGGATAGCATAAAGAACCGCAGGTGAACAATATGTAGACTAGTTTTTATCCGTACAGTTTTTTGTACATACTCTATTTACCTAATAAGAATTACATAAAAAATAACGCAGCTGGAAAAAGCTATTAAACTTCTTTTGCAAATTGCATCCATTCACCCGCAAAAAGTGTTGTCAATAAAAACAACTGGAAATGTAAAGAGCTTCATGTGAAATAAAATTCTACGATAAAGGCAATTATCTATTGCCAATATTATTATTTTATAATCATTGTCATTTGTACATACTTATGTTGATACTAGCAATTTAAAAAATTATCGTCATAAGTATCTGCAATTATACAAACATTTGTATGTAAGTATGTATGCATGCAAGTATGTATGTATGTATATCTGTCACGAGAGAAACAAATTGAAATTTTGGCTCGTGCTGCCTGATAAATCAGCTATCGGGTGATTAAACTGTAAAAATATCATGCCCTAGGTAGTACGAGTACGTATTCTATTTAAATAAAAAATGTATTTGTTTTATTGTGCAACAGACATGAATTGTTCAGTCAATAATCTGGGAAAACAAATGCACTCAATGCCGGACTCACGTTTTTGCAACCGTTGAATTACAATTGGTTGAGTTGAATATAACTAATACTTGAAGGGCAATTAGCGAGGTCGCGAGGTGGAAAAAAGAGCAATTAACTACAATAAGTACCCGGCAAATGCAATTGTTATTAATTTTTACAAGAGCAGTTTGAATATTGTAAATATTTATGATCCATAATCAATCAACGAAGCTGTGAATTCGCTGACCACATACAAGTAAATACCTCAAATGCTATTTATACATGCTTATGTACATATATGTGCATTAGGGTGATCTGAAAAAAAACGAACCTAACGAATTAATGGCTTTAAAAGGACCTATTCACTGAGAAGAAAATTCTCCAAATTGGATATATTTTTATTTAAATTTTAAGGAATTTAATGCGGTAAAAGAATATGCCTAGAAAAATTATTACCGCAAACGGTTCAATAGTTATAGCATTTTGAATGAAAAACTATTTATTCATATCATTTAGATGGAAAATTTCGAATACCAACCGACGCACAGTGGTTCAAAATTGACATTTTGTGTCCACAATTCACTGGAGCCTTAATTTTTCACTCAATATGATACGTTTTTTTATTGAATGCTAATAAGATTTGCAAGAGACCGTTGAGTCCGACTTTAGAGGTTTTGTATTTTTGTATCAAATTTTTTAGTGCAAAGTGCAAAAAAAAAACAGAAATTTTGAAGAAAATCGATTCTTCTGTACTAGTTAATAAATGTTAAAAATTAAAAACTAGTTGAAAACAAATAAAGGTTCTCTCATTAGCTTTCATTGAAAAAAAATTAAAATTTCTTCTCAGTAAATAGGTCTATTTAAGAACATAAATTCGTTGGGTTAGTTTTTTTTTTGATCACCCTAAAATGCGTAGACATATTATTGGTAAAGTAAAGGGAGTTAAACGGTGAATCTAGACATGCAATGTTGGCAATTTAATTGTGTGTTAAATAAGGTAGTTATTGTACAATAACAAAATGTTGATTTAATACTTGAATGCTATAAACATTTAAAGCGTAAAAAGCAGTATCTCTTCTTTTATTCTTACATAATTAACTTTATGAATACAAGTGTGTAGTAAATTTATGTACATAAGTATTTATATGACAAAGAAATTTTATTGTAAATTATTTATTCCTCAAATGCGTAAAGGGTATGGCATTAGGGCGTCTATGACATCTGGTACATATTTACAGTCTAACACCATTTAAGCGTTTAAAAGCAAAAGTCGTGTTAAGCTTTTAACAGGGCTTACTTACAGCATTACATATGTACACTAAAAATATGGCAATTGGAAAAAGACGACGATTGCTAATGCGATACCGGGAACAAAAACGACAACGATATCAATAGCGCAATATGGAAAACGTAACGATAACGGCTTAGCACGCCGTGGAACAAGCGTTAATAGTTTGTATGTAAATTTCAGGGATCGTAATTATTATAAGTAGGTAAAATAATTTAAATCAGTATTTAATAATTATTTTGAGATTTTTAATTTTTTTCGCTCCAAGTAATAATTACACTGGTCAGCAGTGGTTTTTTTGCCTAAGCGCGTAATTTAAAGTTGATGTGTTCGTACCTTCCACTAACATATGTACATATCAATGTTAATAAAATCGAATTTAATTAAATATAATTGGTTTCCCAAGCGGAGCACAAGACGTGTTCACCGTCGTAAAATCTTAAGCTTAAAATTTTTGTATGCAAAAAATAAAGGTTAAAAGGGTTTTATGGGAGCTCATTATAAATTGTTTTTATCAGTTTAAAACATTTCGGTCTAGTTAGAAGTCCTCTAATACCATTTTAATCATTATTTTACATAAAAAAATTTCAAGCTTAAGATTGTGAATCCCCTAATTGTGAAAACCCACTTTGAAAAAAAAAATACATGTTTTGTAATTTATTTATTTTATACTTTCCTTCATAACGTTGTGCAAAAATGTATTCATAAAATGCACTTGCTAAATTTGCAGTACGTTTTAAAAATCTTAATTACTTAACGGTGCATTTTTGCTTTTAATTAGCTGTGATTTAAATAGAAACTACAAAACGTAGTAATTATCAAAGGCACTGCAGTTTCGTACAATTGTGTGAATGTATGCGCAAATACATATGTATGTAAATATGTATGTACTGTTTGTGTGAGTTGAATAATGAAGAAATCATTGAGAAAATTTAAATAATCAGTCACGGCAGACCTTTTTGTAAACTTAGGAATGAATAGAAATTAAAATTTGTCTGGAAATTAACGCTTAAGCTAAGAGAAATCTCTCCAACTCGTCTAATTGAGTTAGGCAAATGTGATATCGTTACAAAAGCGTTCCTGTGTTTACTAAGCTTTGGGCATCAAAACTCAGTTGCAGTCCCTTCAACGCGTGATAGGCTGCTGAGTCTCTTGGTAGAGAGTGTGCCGAAATGTATCCCATTTAATTAACAGTGAAGGTTAATCGTCCGTTTGTGCTATTTATTCCTAGAGAAGAGTTAAGGGTAAATACTCAATAAGTAGATGTCGGAAAACTTGGTAATTTCGGTAGAAATGTGGCTAGTCTGCACAACATCTCAATTACTAAACATAATAAGATTTTTACTTAAAGATTTTATTAGAATTGTATCCTGAACTTTTATCATATTTAGCATTGATAAAATATTTACATATGTACATAGGTATAGTGGTATTCTAAGGTCCGAGTGCTTATCCAATAGTTTTGAACCACAAACATGTCCATATCTTTTCTCCGGGTCACCGGGTGTAAATACGTCGTCTTAACTGTCCCACAACTTGCCCATTAACCTTCTCTAACTCTATAGCTAGTAAAAAACCTTCTGCAATTCGGAGGCGGCGAAAAACCACGAATTGTCGGCTGAGTGGACGATCGCCTTATCTCGTCTGCCGGTGCGGGGATAGCACGTTTTCGAACCGGCAGCCGGGATGGGACTATCTTTCACTCAGCCGTCGAAATGAAAAGAGAATCCCGTCAAAACAGTTAGTAAACTGCATTAAGTACCTACACTTTACAAAAAAAAAAACAGATTTTTTTAGTCTCTCTCTCTTTAGTACTTCTTAAACATGGTCCCACAAAAAAAGGTGATTTCAATAGATAAGTGCTTATTGTAATTTTGACACAATCAACATCCTTTTTTCTAGTGCTGTCAAAATTTCTTTTTACACTACTTTTGGAAATGCAAATAGTAACAATAATACTTTATTTTAGTATTAAGCTTCTTCGAGATTTTTTTGAGGATTTGTGTTTTCAAAAGGATTTTTAGAGGGTAGTTCGATAAATCATTGACGTTTTTAATTTCTTCCCTCGCCTCTTTTGAGCAACTTGTTGAAACCTAATGATAAACGAATTGGAAAAATACTGAACTAAATATTTCGAGTACAAGGGAGATTCTGCTGAGGAAAAAGGTACCTATTGTTTTCCAAAACCAAAAAAAAATTATATTTTCAAAGAGATACGGATTTTTCAAACTTGCCATCTATTAATAAATATATTTTATATAGTGCGGACCATGATAAAAATATTGTAAGGTAGAACCGCTGCACAGTGGTTAAAAGCTGAAACTTAGTTTTCACAATTCACTGAAGCCTTCATTTTTCAATCAATTTGATACATTTTTTTTAATGAAAGCTAATAAAATTTGTTTGTATTAAATTTTTTAGTGCAAAGTGCAGAAAAAGTAGCAATTTTGAATTTTGAAGAAAATCTATTCTCCTATTCCAGTTAATAAATTTTACATAAGAAAAATGAGTTTAAAACCATTTATTATATATTTATAAAAAATTTGAAATGTTTTATAAAAAAATTCAAAAAAAAAATAATTTGTTACTAGAAAAATGTTGGGTATACAGTTTGAAAGATTATTAAATTCTAGTATAATATAGTGCAATTTGCAAGTGGATAAGAGTTCGCTGTATAGACAAATTGTAAAGGCAATTTTTCAAATAAGGCAGTGTCAAAATCTTTCTTTTCGCTCTAATTACTTCACCTGCAATGAATACAAACAAACAAAAACTCAAAAATCGTGTTCAACTGGTCTCTTGCAAATTTTATTAGATTTCATTAAATAAAAAAAAACAAGTAATTTTTAAGCAAAAAACAAAACCGACTTCAATTCTCATATAAATACATATACATATATATATCTCATGATCTAATGATCGGATCTAAACCAGATTAGTCTGAGACACTACCTTTCCGATGCAAAAAGAATTATCAAAATCGGTTGACGTGGTTAAAAGTTATGCGGTAACATACATACAAAAAAAAAAAATATTCCGACGAACTGATAACCTCCTCCTTTTTTGGAAGTCGGTTAATAAGAATTTCTTTCCAATTCCACAACAATTATTTGATCATAACCATTGCACTCAATGTCCACCTTAAACCAGTAATTCCTGGCAATTAATTTATTTAGATTTAAAACATCTTAAATTACGTTTAATTAATGCGTAGTATATCGGTTTTCATAAATATAGACACGTTTATGTACATACATATATGTACATATGTATGAGTAAGCTCACTTTTATTAGAACAGGAACGGATAACAATAACAGTGCTCTTGCGATAACGTGAACTAATTAAAACCAAGGGATTTCACGTGATTAAGGCAGAAAATACTCCTGACCTAATATATTTATGAATGCTCTTGTAATATTCCCTTTGAGAACTTACTTTTATTGCTTTGAATCAAGTTTTGTTTGGCAAAGCACATCGCGAAAGAGAAACAGAACGACCGACTTAGTTCGGTGGCATACAAATTTAGGTCACTTGTAGGTATAGAAGAACAATTTTATTATAGTAGGGGATTCCCCAAATTCGGAAAAAGCCAAATTCCTTAGCCTTATATAGAAAAACTGACCAATTTTTTTTCAAATTTCAAAGTAGTCACTATTAAAAAAAAAAATGTGTTCACGTTAAGCGGTGTTCGCGTAATTGCGAGTGCACTGTACCTATAAATAAGCGCTTAAGCATACTTTCCACATGCATTGATTGCATGTAAACATCCATTAGTTATCTAAGAAGGTTCACTGAACTTTAAAGGCGTTGAAAAAAACTTTGAAAATGATACTGAAATATAGTATAGTATATTGGAGCATAAAAAAATATATCTATAGTATGTACACTAGGGTGGTCCAAAAATGCAAGTGGAAAAAGTAAAGTCGGAATTTTTATTCTCTCACCCCCTGTAGGGGGGATTGTTCGATACCGAAAAAATATACCCCTATTTTTTATTTTAGAATCAAAAAAATATTTAGAGGTCGCTCAACGCGCTCAAAGTTTTACATGTCTTTTTTATGGGCAAAATAGAAATGGTATAGAATTATTGAAAATCAATATTTTTGGACCGGAAAACTTTGTTTCTCTTCCGAAGTTATTTATTTAAATTTTTTGTTTTTTTTTATAGTAACTATATTTGTAGGTCAGCCAAAACCCCGATGAAATGCTAGAAAATGCATAAATAAAAAATCTTTAGTATTAAAAAATGGTTAAATAAACAACTAGGTATTGTTATTGGAAGTCTCCTAAAGAGATCCAGAGTTTTCCGATCGAAAAATATTGATTTTCAACAACTCTATACAATTTATACGAAGAGTGGTTTTTTCCCATATAAAACCTATAAATATTTTTTGATTTCAAAATAAAAAATAGTGGTCTATTTTTTCTAATGCACACATATACCTTTGGACTACATACTTCAATCATCGATTTTAATCTACCTATGAACATCATATACATACATAATATATGTACATATGTAAGTACTTGAGCTCTTTGTACTATTTACCAAAACTAGCCGGTATGATAGAAGATAATAAGTACCTCATTGCTTGAATGCTCTTCAGATTGCGGGTAGTGATAGAACTCGATTAAAATTACTGAAATGCTTAATTGCCACTCGCCTGCTACCAACCATCAGCAATCTATTCAATGAACCTAATTAAATCACTTCAATCTACATTTCCTTGAGAACTACATATGAATTGCAATGGAGTTTTTTTTTTACAAATTAAATAATTTTTAAAGCCAATAACAATCAAGATATCTTGACTACATTGGTATGTGCATATATAAATATGTACACATTTACATTGATTAAAATTTTTTCATAGCATTATATTTAAGTACATTAGGGTAGTCTTAAAAACTTTCAAATTAACGATTTTTTCAGTCTAACCCCCTTAATCGGTAATATCACGGTCACAGATGTCGCAAATAAATTTTGATCCCGATTGGTGACGGTTAAGGCGTGTCGCACAGGAGGTAAAGTACAGATTTCTATAGAGACTAAAAAAAAATTACAACAATTATTTTTTCATCTAATAACCAAAGTCGATACTACCATAGTCGAAGATACCGCATATAAAATTTGGTCACGCATGGAGTCGGTTAAGACGCAAGAGAGTCAAAGGTCAGATGCCTCTATGGACTAAAAAAATTAAAAATATTTTTTTTTTTTCATTTAGTGCCGAAAATCGATCCAAAGCACAACAATTTAACAAAATTATTTTACAGTGCCAGTCAAGATAAAATAAAGTAAGTAAATCTTACAGATTGATATTGTAATCTTAAATTGCATATATAAATAAGTCTATGAACTATGAATAGAATTTATGTAATATTGAAGTAGGCATGGATAGGCTTTCGAGATATTTTCAATTTCAGTGTGTTAAATCCTGATCTGTTACAAACAAAATCAACCAACTAATGAACAAAATCGATGGATAAATAAAAAAAGAATAAGTGTTTAAAATAAGCAAAGATTTTTTGTATGAAAAATTAGCTGGAAAGAATGCCATGTACACATGAGTAAAACGCTTTTCTTTTTATTTATTTATCGCTTTTCTTCGTTAGCAGGCTTTCATACAAAAGCAAAAAATTTACAAAGAATTCGTTATTTTTGCCCCTGTTAATGTTTGATTTTTTTTAGTCTTTTCAGCAAAAAAACAAATTAATTGGAATATTAATTAATTTTTCAGAAAATATCGGGCCTATCTTAAAGTGATGTATAGCTTTCATTTGCCGTATTACGATTGTTCAATTCGTTAGTAAGATATACGTAATAAAGCTGTTTTTAGATGAATAACGGTAAATTTCTAATATATCAAAAACCTATCCATAGAAAAAAAAATAAAACGATTTTCGGAATAAGAGAGCAATTTTATATAGGAGTTGGATAGTGGCATCTGTTAAAAAAAAACGATTTGTGATCCAGTGTTATTAGTACCATCTTTTCTTAAAAATATACCCTCTAAATTTTGTCTTTATACTATGTACAACCCCTAGCCATTTAAGAACTGCCTCCATGCTTCATAATGGTTTACACCGGGGAATATTCAGATTTTACCAAATTGGAGAAAAGAATTATACATAAAAGGCTACTCATGTACGCATTTCTTACATAACCAAAAGACTGTATAGAAATACGAAGGCAACCTGTCTAATTTTGGGATTTGACCAATACGGTTTAGCAGAGTGACGTTGACCATAACTTCTTGCTCTGATCGAATTAGGCCGAACATAGTGATGATCGATATTTCACTATCAGTGATTTTTTCACTGTGAATTAACAATCACTTTTGCTATAAGTTACTGCTAGTCAATAGTTTGTGTTGTGCTTTTGTTTCTTTGTAAATTTTGTTGGTAATTTTTTGAATTGCTTTGAATTTTATACAAAGTTCGAAAACTTGATACATGTTCACATGTATATGATACTTGTTGTAGAATGAACAATGTTAGTTAGTACAAAAAAAAATAATTAATTTAATAAAAACAACTTTAGCTATAAAAAATACGAATATTGTAAAAAATTACCTTGTTCTCAATTATGCTCCGCAGTGGATGTACATATCGTACACGATCTTCAAAAGTGACACTACTCAAAATTTGGCATTTTTGAAATTACGCACTAAAACTGTACACAGAGCATTTGCTTACCTTTCAGCAACAGCTGGAGCAAATTTTTATTATAATTTGTTGAAAAAAACCTAAGACAAAGTTTTCCTTGCGCATATGATCGGCATGTGCTAAGAAATAGTTTTTCGCATTTTCTGACGAACGTGTAATTTTGAATTGTGTCACCTCTGCAGATCGTGTGCGATGTGTAAAATTAGCAAATGCGTTTTATGTTAATTTATTTTTTTCCAAAAATTAATATTTTTACCATTCTTGAAAAAATCGAAATAAAATTTAATTCAATTTTTGAAGCGTTTTAAAGTTTAAAATTTTAAATTAATTTCTGTAACGTTTCTCTCTATTTCCGCTTCAAAAAGCAATCGCAACAGCACTGCAATATTACGTAGAACCTCTTCAAGCCCTTCAAGACCTAACAACGTGCGGGTGATTTCACTACGCATATGTATAAGTCAGAATCATTAACACCCCAAGTTCAAAACGATATTGTTTTTCACCTATTTGTAAGTATTTATTTATTTTATTGCGTAGGCAACTGGCTGAGTCAGCTGGGTTTGTCGGTTCGAATGCCGCTGAAGAAGTCTGATGAGGAAATGTTGTGATTTCCGAAATAGCTATCACTTCTACCATTGTTGTTGCTTTTCCACAATCGTGTTTCATTAAACACGGCCTCAAGCTCAATAAAAATTGTTAAATTAAAAAATTGTCTATTAACATACAGTTCATTCTCTAACAAAACCCGTATAAATCCAAGTTTAAAACTTTTTAGAATTTAAAAGACTTTCAAAAATGTTCATCCAAACTTCAAACTTTTTTCTCAAAATCTTAAATCACGATGTTTATTTTTAAAATTTAAACCGTTTTAAACCGAATTCATTTAGTGGCAGCTATGAAAAACCACATAACAGAAGGTATCTGGTTTTAATTCAGAAAATTTCCAGATGGCTAAATTTTAATTTATAATCAGTAAGTTTATGTTATTTTTTCAAATCAGTTTCTTTTTAACTTAAAACTTCTCTTTACAAAAAATTTTAATCTTTTAATGTAGCTTGAATTTGCGCAGAGAGTGGAGATCCTTCATAGAGGCATAACATCTATCGTGGGGGTCTCATTTGCGAAAGCTTTCTTGTGCCGGAGTTGGTTCAGTACTTATTATTTGACTGGACAAAAATTCGTTTCGGTTTTTTTAAGGCCTAGCAGATCCTTAAACGACTGGGAACTTTTGCAAACGCAAAATCTTATATCTCGGTTCAAAATTACTCGCGGTTCAAGAGCAACACATGTAGAATAAGAACCGATTTTACGCAGATATAGAGCTATAAAGCTTAGTAAAAACTTACTAAAATTTCTTTATTTAATTTTAGTCCAAATTCTCTTGCACTAATTTTATTGCAAAGGGGTATTCTTTCAGTTTGTCTTTTTCAGCCAATTTACACGATGACTTTTCATCCTGGGTAGGAAAGTCATGCATGTCGAGCTTGTTGGCAAGAAGTGTAGGGAAGTCAGCGGGGTAGGCAAGCACGCACGGCCTGCGAAATCACTTTTTCGTAGTTTTACTTTGAGTTCGCGATTCGCTCCGCTTTAAAAATGAGGACGAAAGAGTTGATCAAAGAAAATTTGACACTTAAATGTCAAAAATAAAAAACACAAGAAACGCCGAAAACCAAATGTCATCGTGTAAATGCACGAGGACTTTCGAAGACTTTTTTTTTAACAGGGAATGTGCAAAAAACGCAGGCTGAAAAGTCGTCGTGTAAATTGGCTCTTTCTTTCAATAAGGCCAACACTTACCTCGCTTTCATTTTT
>NW_023458561.1:29727314-29735499 GCF_013731165.1 Rhagoletis pomonella
CTTTGTCCATTGCCTCTCTTTTTTGCGAATTTACACCCAGTTGTTCATCCCGAGTGTAGACAGGTTCTTCTGCACTTGGTCCTTTCATTTTGTTCGTGAGCATCCTTGCTTTCATTGCCCACCCATAGGTGCCGAGTAGAAGAATCTTTTCACCGGAGCCCCGCCATCCATACGTACAACATGCCCAAGCCAGGACAATCGTTGTACTTTAATGCGATTAACAGGGCAATTCTGGCAACTATCTTTCAACTCAACAAAGTCTTTTGAAAGACAAAAGGCTTGAAAGCTCTTTACTGTCTTTCGAAAGACTAATTGAAGGACGTGCTAACGATGAGGTCTTAGCGATATGCTGTTCGCTTTTTAGCCATAGGCAGTTTTTTTTTTATCAAATTCAATTAAAAACAAAACAATAAAACAAAAATAAATAAAATATATATTTTTTTTAATTAAATGAAACTAAAATATATTTTTTGCTCTTAAAACAATATATACGACAAATTTTTTTTTTCAAAAATAAAATCTAAAAAATAAAATAAAATTAAACTTAAATCGAAAAAATTATGTTTTAAAAAGAAAAAAGAAAAGAAAAATTAAATGTAATTAAACAAATATTTTGATTTTTAAAATAGTAATATCTAAACATTAAAAGGTAATTAAATTGAGAAAAAAATTGCTGTAAAAACGAAAAAATACATAAAATAACTCTAAATAAAAAAATATATTACTCTATTTAAAACAATAAAACCCAAAAATTAAAGGAAAATTTAATTAATAAAGAAAAAAATAATTAAATTAAAAAAAAGTTCCGCTGCCCGAATCTCGAATTCAGATCCTTCGAATGGCACGCCCGTGCTTTGCCCACTCGGCTATTGCGGCTGTTGGAGCCACGCAAACTAAATGATGTACAAGTGCTTTCTATCAAAACAGCTTTTCATGAGAGAGTTTTTTTCTAGGAATTTTGTGCTAGAATAGCAAAAGTCTTTCAAACTATCTTGCCATCTGCCTTTCATTTATTATACGCAAGACTTTTTACTATCTTATCCAGAAAGGCTCTGTAACTATATCAGCGATGGGCAGAGAGAACTTTTACTCTACACGCGCCTACATAAAATGTATAGAAAGCTTAAAAAGAGCTTTGCCCGCGGGCAAGACGGTGCCCATCACCGAGCTATATCCAATTCGTTAAAAAGCTCATACATTTCATCTTCTTCGATACCCATTGTGCTTTTGAACAGGGCAGTCGATTTTGCGTAGAATAGTGCTCTCGTAAACACCCAAAGCTTTGTCATCTTTGTTCGACATCAACCACGTTTCTGCGCCATTTAGAAGAACGCGCATGACGAGAGACTTGTAGAACGTGATTTTTGTTCGTCAAGAGGCCAAAGTAGCACCTGTTGGCAAGAGTTAATCTTCGCTTGATTTCCTGGCTGACGTTGTTGGAGGTGTTTTTGCTGGATCCTAGTTAGACAAAGTCCTTGACCACTACAAAGTTATAGCTGCCAACGGTGACGTGTATCCCCAAATGCGTGGCTTGAAAATCAACGAAAAGATAATCAGTATTCATTTGCATATCCAGTGTCCTGTCTAGGATTTGACGTGCAATGAAAATCTGTTCAATTGTGTACTTACCACGTCTGAAACCACTCTGATTAGGTCCAGCTTGACTCATGAGGAAAACGATACTCTTCATACAATAAAGCGTAATAACAACTAAAATTTAATTAAAATATATACATAAGTCTTGCTACACCATTCATTAGAATTAAAAAAAAAAAATGATCTTCAACTTGAGCAGCAATAGCGTGGAATGGACGTGAAGTATTTATATTGAATCAAGTTCAAGATCTGTTATACAATCACACTAAGAAAAGGCTATTGCATAGCAAATACACATTTATTTAAATATGTATGTATGTAAGTGCATGCCCTGCAGAAAAAATAACCCACTTGTAGTTAGATTTTTCATGGGATTTTCGATAAAATATACAACTTTTAGTTAACTACAAAATGCAAACTTGAAACTAGTTGAAAAGTAATGCAGGAGTAATGCAAATGTAATTGGCAAGTTTTTTTCTTTAAACAAGTTTCTGTTTAAATATCCTTATACAAATTTTTCTTTGAATACGCTTTTTTCTGCACTTCACAAATACTTTTTCGAATTCATGACAAATAAAATGAAGATCGAAATTTTATATTGCCTACAATTTTGAAGTTATTTCTGACGGAATTCGAATATGGGCCCACATACAGCAGAACCTATAAACAAATATGTAATGTTATATAAAGTAAATAAATAAACAAGTACAAAAATTAAAAAAAAAAAATATGTATTATTTTTCTTATTGATATTTTTTATGTCGAAAAGTAGTTAGATACAAGTTGGTTGATATCTAATGCAGAGGTAACCATCCTTGACTATTCCGTCGACATCGCCACAGAAATATAGCTATCTTTCGTCAAAGAAAATATACAGACAATAGTGACCTTTAGTTCCTATCTAATCAACTTCAAGTTAACTTATAATTAGTTGTATTTCCTGCAGGGTACATATACATACGTGCATCGAAAAGCATGCATTTAGCCTCACTCAATCACAGAGATTCGTCTTAAATGGTCGCAGAGATACAAATTAGTACATTAATGATAAATATATTTAGCCTTCTTAGCGATGAGCTCGCATCAGTGGCGGATCGTGAGCTCGATTTTGGAGGGGCGATGGAAATAAGAATCAAAAATTTTGTACGCTCAAGTATGGTAGACATTTTATTTTATTATATTATATATTGTTTATAAATGAATTAATGCTTTCGACAGAAGCAACATTTTGACATTAAACAAAATGGTTTTGAAAGCCAATGTAGTTGCCTTTCACGGAAAAATATTGCCATTGAGCCAAAATTGCTCCTTGACCATAAAAAATTGGTCAAAAATAGTGTTATTCGAAAAAAAAACATGCAAAATCCAACGGATTTATTCCATAAAAAAAAATTTTATTTTTTTTATTATATTGATATTATAAATTTTATCTTATAAATGTAAAAACGATTTTCCTCGACGATTACCCGAAAAAAATGCCAACATAAGTTCTTTAATTTAAACCATTCCGCGACTGTAGTCAAAATTTAGTAAATACAGTTTAATACACAAATACACAAAATTGATTGCTCTTTAAAGACTTGTCGGCAGCTCTCAAGAAAAATAAAAAATTCATATAAGATCACGCACAAGATATGGAAAAAATATATATTTTCTATCGAAATTTCTTAAATCAAATTTACCAACCGCAAAGTAATTTTCCTAGCGACAGAGATAATGAAAAATATTATTTGTGATTTTTCTTGAGAACTGCATACGGGCCTTAAAGAAGAAATATAGAAGTTACATGTTCATGAAATTCAAAATGGCTATTTAAGATTCCACCCGAACATCGGATGAGTATAAAGTGATCAAATCTTGCTTCATATCAACTAGGAGTTAAAGTACACCCTTTCCTAGCTACGCCACAGGCCGAACGTCTCCGGGTATTCTTCTGCTATTAACTTACTAATTACAGTAGTTTTAAAGTGTTTACTTATCGGATAACGAAACAACTCTTGTTACGTCGACGCCAAACAAAATCTATGTAATAAAAAAAAAAATGGTTTGAAAAAATTAAACACTTTAGAAAACACCTATAATTTATTTCTTTATGATCTCATACACGTAGCTAGCTGCCTAATTAACGGAAAATAAAACATAAAAAAAAATTAACGAGTATCTAGTTGTATGTACATACATATGAACCGTTTGTTTTAAGAGTGGCATAAGTCAAAGAAATCGAGTTAATGATAACCAGGGCCGAAAAGTTTAAGCTTTTGCTTGGAATTGCTTATTTTGCTTATTCAGGGTTTCCAAGCTTTATTTTAACGATTATGCTTATTTTAATGTATAAAGCTAAGTACGGACCTTTTATAAAAACGGTCCAGAAATAAATTGCGATTATTTCGTGTGTGTGTGAATAGTAGTGCCCAAGGAGTTTTGATATATTATATTTTATTTTATAGCCTGCTGTCTCAGTTTTTTCTTACGAAATATTGGAACAGGCATATATCGTCGTTTAAAGTGCAAAACTGCGTATCAACAAAATGCAAAACCGCGTATCAGCAAAATGCAAAACCGCGTATGTGAAGTGTAGAAATTAGTTCCTAGAGCGTAAAAACACTCATATTTTAAAATGGTACTCTTTTTTTTATAAAGCAATCGCATTTCTGGCTAGTGTATTTCAGGATGATTGGATAAGGATTGAGCCAAGAGCTTGTGTGAGCAAATCCAATTTTTGGCAGCCAATGTCAGTTATGCGGTTTTGCAGAATGACAATACGCGGTTTTGTACTTTAAACGACGATATGTATTTCTGTTGAAAACAAGGGTGCTTTGTACTCTTCAAAAAAACAAACATTAGTAAACCACCTCGAACTGCTTAAGAAAATTTGGCCCAATAAATTCTGTGCCATTTATTTAAAGGGCGTTTTTTTTATTCGTCGAACTAAAGAAATGTTTGCAAACATTAATATAAAAACAGATTTGATTTTTATCGTAACTAATCGTAACTTCAGCTGCATTTCTGCTTGGATACAAAAATTTAAAACCAATGGTTTGTCTCTAAGGGAAGGCATTGGTGTTATTGGAAATAAATATTAAAAATAATTTATTTCAAATGGAGAATAACGAACGATCATTTAAAAAGTTTAAAACGTACTTAAATTTTGTGGTTTTGCGAGCATGTTTGCAAGCATATTTACTAGTATTTTAAGGCGCTTAAAATCGATTTTTTCTTGCTAATTTTCTTCGGCCCTGATGATAACACCAATTACAATTTAACGGTATCCGTCCATTAAAAAAAATGAAATGAGGTTTTGTTCAAGAGAAGTTACTAAACAGCGTAAAATATGGGCATTAGAGATAAGATTCTGTATAGGTTTTGAAAATTTCCTTAGAAAATTTCCTCCTTGAGTATCATTGTAAATTTGGAGTATTTATTTTTGAAAATGTACGTTCAAGATTAATATATATACGACCAAATCCTTGAATTAAGTCCTTCTACTTGAATAGCTTAAAAACATAAAAATAATTAAAATTCCTTCTTCTTTTATATTTTTAAATTCTAAAGATTTTTATTTTAATATTTTTTTGAGCTTTGTACCACGATTTTTGTTTGTTAGTGAAAATTGAAAAAGTAACAAAGTGTAAGAGCTAGAAGTTGTAGCAGCTATTTCGGAGATGACTACATCTCCGCATCAGACTCCTTTTTTCGAGACTTCAGCAGGGATCGAACCCGCATCATCAAAGTCAGTGAGATATGTACACCCCGTAACCTCTTATTGCTAATGCATTCCCTTATTCAATCCCAAAATTTCAAAATGTGCCTAATGGACTGTAAAAATAGTGCCAAAAAGGAGATGAAAATGCCACAAAATTGAAATTGCTTTCTTTTAAGGCTTTATAAGAACCACATATATATTTTCAGAAATATTATCTATTTGTAATGTACTTCATTGAATTATTAGAGTAAAATCATATTAAAATAACACAATATTCCAATTAATTTTATTAATTTTTTATAATGGCCCTTATTTTAATTTTTAAGTGATTTTAATATTCTCTTTTCGAATCTATGTAAGTAAATTCAAAATTTGTATGGCTCACTTCATTTCAAACGTTTTTTTCTTTTGTTTTGAAAAAAATATAAAAATTAAGTTGAGCGAAAATAAAAAGCAAAGCCAAATAAAACTAAAAGAATCAACATTGAACTGCGTCAAAATGAAAATAAGGAAGCATGAATTTCGATGTGAAGCAAAACTCTCTGGGAAGACAATACCTGTGAATAATTGTACCATGGAGTGTATCAAGGCGAATTCATATAAGGTGGTATCGATTCAGCAAAGATATTTTTAAACCAAAGCTTTCATTAATCTCTTTAGATTGACATCCATATCTTAATATTTCATAAAACTTGGGTATAAGTTAACTAAACTCAACTTTTCAAACAGGTGGCAGCCCTCTTCAAATATATTTTTTAAATTTCAATTTTCAAATTTTCAGAAATAAAAAGTTTTCAAGCCCATTTCGATTTCTTTTAATAACGCAGGTTTACAAAAAAAAGTTTATGCATATTAAACCAATCTTATCCTCATCCTCATGTTATTCGACATGCTGAATACGAATCCGAGGTCCGTTAACCGCCATCACGTCAGGTTCGTGGTCAGTTGAAGGTCAAGTAGGGAAAAATTCATTGATTAAACCTGAAAATTCATATATGTATATGGAATTTTAGAATCGCTGAACCCGCATCAGAGGTCTGTTAATCTCCATAATGTCAGATTTGAGGGCATTTGGGGTTCAAATAGGACAAACAATTTATTCAATAAATAAATAAAATATAAAAAAAAAACTTTTTAATATACCACGCTTTTATAAATGGAATAGAAAGTAGAAAATAATATTTCTCAGTCCCATAGGATTAGTATTCATAACTTTTGATTTTGAAAGTTTAGCACAAGTCATTGTGAACAATTAATGAGACTGAAAACGAAAAGCGTGGGGCGCACACAATACAAAGCATTAAATTTAGTTGACAATAGTCAAACTACATAACATGGACCTAAAATTTCGACAGTGAAAGTACAAAATTGAGATCGATTTTAAGCGGCCGTTATTCATATACCCACATAGATACATACAGTAACAGGATGACCGAGCTTTTCCCGGAGTGCAAATACCTTTTAAAGTTTACAAAATTTGGATAGCTTTAAAAAAATATTTTGGAAATAAACAAAAAAAAATTGAATTTCGATATCTGTTAAGTAAATTCCTTACTCTAAAATTTAGGTGGAAACCCTATTCCGAAATACGCTGGAATGAATAGTACATATCTGGAGCGTATATGCAGTATGTAAACATAAAAAATGTTGATTGAAATTAACAAAATAAAAGTTTGTATTACATAGCAGGGTGGCAAACCTGATGGAAAATATTTTCTAAGCACAAAGTTCTCAACAATACATTTCATTTGATATGCATATTGTCATGTTTTAGATAAATTGTGTAGAATCGAAAATAATGGCAACTTTACACTATTATCCTAAGAGATAACATTTCGTATATAGGGAAAGCATTGTTTAAAAACCTTCTCTTTTGGTACCCATGAATAGTAATATTTTACCCTTTTTTCTAAACAAAAAAAATTAGATAAATCAGCGATTCAAAATAGCTGGCAACCCTACTAAAAGCATTTTTGAGTTAGGGATCTTTAAAATACCTTCCATTTGATACCCATGTTATGATGTTTTAATTAATTTGTAACTAATTTCGAATAGGTGGTAACATTATACGAGTCTTCTCGGAGATAATGCTTATTCAGATAACCATAAAATCCAAAACATTATCTGTGTACAAAATTTCATGTAATTTGTTAGAGCCGTTTCCGAGAACCTTATTATATCTTATATATATATATATATACTAGCAGACCCGGCGAACTTCGTCCCGCCCAAAATTTTTATATATTTTACTGAAACTTTTTGGTCCAACATTTTCACCAACAATTCACGTTTACGATTTTCATTGGCACATTTGTCTGCTAAGATTAAGGTTTGGTGGTCATTTGCCGCTTTAAATAACCTACGGAAAGTGTTATATCCGTTCTTGAAATTCTCCAGTTGTGCGGCATTCCATAGCACGGTTATTCGCAAAGCGAAATAAATTTTTTCCTCTTCACTCCCTGGCGGCAACAATGACCCGGTTCTATAGTGAATGTCCTAGAAGCTTTACAGTATAGTAGGTGGCAATTTCAAAATGGGCGCGAATCATTGTTCTACAGAAATGCAATATACATATACTTATTTCAGACGAAATACCTTAAAAGTTTGAACGCATAATAATATTGGAAAATCACATCCATTGGGCCAATCGCAACGCAGAAGCGTTCGATATACTCAATGGTGCAACAGGTCGATTTAATCTGACCTTCACGGCCCCTTTTCTCACTTGGCTATTTTTAGTAATAGCTCGACTTCAGCACCACTTGGCAGCACGTTTTTGCAATAGTATTGCATACATATTTAAAACATTAGCCAAATCGGATCATAAGGTTTTTAGTAATAACCAGGGTTGCCACTGACGAAAAAAAATATTTACCATCCACTTGA
>NW_023458561.1:29735599-29777265 GCF_013731165.1 Rhagoletis pomonella
AAAAATCTACCAAATCTGGGAAATATCTACCAATAACTTTTTTTATACTTATTTTAACAAAAACCATAGTTTTGTTATTTTTTTATTTATTTTAATTGAAACTATAGTTTTTTTTTGTTTTTTTTTAGTTATTCCAATAAGAATTGAAATTGTTTTTAAGGACTTTTTATTTAACTAGTTATACGGTATTTGAATTATATTATTTGTTGGCATATTCTCAGTTTCCTTCAACCAAAAGCGGAAGTGATGAAACCAAAGGCAACAATGAAACTTCATTATTTGAAAAATTTCAACTCGAGTTGTTATAGACAAATACTGTGACTTAAAAAAGTGATTTTTTATGTAATGTTCGCAATATTTTTCGAGTAAAATTTTTTTATTGCTATATTTTTATTGCTATAACTAAATCTAAAAAAAATCGGGGATTCAAACTATATACAACATATACAAAAATTCCAAAACATTTCGTCTAAATTTCGAATTTTTTAGAACAATTTAAGGTATGGAGTTTTAAAGCAAATACTATTTGAGTATAGCCAACAATGTGCTGCTTCAAATTCCCGTTAGTTTTATTTTTATTTTTTTTCCATAAATAAAAAATGGCGTTGATTTATTTTTATTTTGTGAACAATCATAAGGCGTAATTACATATGTACCTGTCCATTTTTTCTTTATATTTAAATAATCATTCAAAATATTTAGGCAATCAAAATTCCAGTAAAATTAGTTTTGAATGGAGCGCGATATGTTCGCCATATATCGATATACATTTATTATAAAGATAATTACGTATAATAAATCGGGAACGGAAAGTTCATCAAAAATCTACCAAAATGAGAAAAAATTTACCTTTTTACCAACCCAAATTTTTTCTACCAATTTTGGTAACAATTTACCAAAGTGGCAACCCTGGTAATAACTCAACTACAGCGCCAACTGTCGGATTAAATTGTGAAACTAAACCATCCAGAGACCCACTCAAATACACAAAAAGTTTCGTTAAAATCCGTACAACCATTTAGGAGGATTTCACTCACAAACACACCTACAGAAGAATAAAAAAAATTCACTCAAAGATAGGTAAAGGTCGGTACGTTTGTAGGCCTCACACCCCTTTTCAAATAGCCCAAATTTTCTCCATGAGTATGGGCTTGATTTCAATCATTATACATATCTCCATACGAAGTTCCGGTACTGTACCATGAATACTTTCAGAGATATGCAGTATAAAAATTCGATTTATATGGGAGGTTCCACGCCCCCCTTTCCAACAGCTGCCCTCTTTCTTCATGAGTATGCGATTGACCAAGTTCCAGAACTCTACCATGAACACTAGGCAGTATGAAAAATTCGGTTTGTATGGAAGATTTCACGCCCCCTTTTCCAATAGTTCCAATTTTTCTCCAAGAGTATGCGATTATTTTCGTACATCTCCATACAAAACTCTAGAACTCTACCAAAAAATTTCCAGAGATAAGCAGTATGAAAAAATCGGTTTGTATGGAAGATGTCACACCCCTTTTTACAATGGCTAAAATTTTTCTCCAAGGGTATGCGATTGATTTCGTATATCTCCATACCAATTTCCAAAACTCTACCATGCACACTTTCAGAGATATGTAGCATGAGAAATTCGGTTTGTATGGGAAGTGCCACGCCCCCTTTACATATAGATTTTTTCAGCCTAAAACCATCCTTGGGACACGTGCGGCAGGTGGCAGTTTCAAAAAAATCGGTTCAGCCGCTCTCGAGCCTTGCGAAAACTAACAAACGGCTTTCTAAATATATATTAGTTGAGATATATTATATATTATAATTATATTTTGACAGTATCCCTTGTTTCTGATTGGCGCAAAAAGATCTTGCCTAGTGACGAATTCGCCCCTTGATATGGTCGTTACTTAAAGCTATTTATATTCGAAATTGGATGAAAATTGGAAAACAGGAATCTATAAGCTTATCCAGGCAAAAAGCTACCTACGTACCGAATTTTAAGCAAATCGGACCATAAATACGATTTCTTCGAACAGATCGGTCCCTGGTCCACTTCTCGGACAAAATGGATCATATATGCTAAAAAGGTACCTACGTACCGAATTTTAAGCAAATTGGACCGTAAATACGATTTTTTCGAATAGATCAGTCCCTGGTCCACTTCTCGGAAAAAATTGACCATATATCCTAATATATGCTAAAAAACTACTTCCGTACCGAATTTTAAGCAAATCGGACCTTAAATACGATTTTTTGGAATATATCGGTCCCTGGTCCACTTCTCGGAAAAAATTGGTCACATATGCTAATACATGCTAAAAAGCTACCCGCGCACCGAATTTTAAGCAAATCGGACCGTAAATTCGATTTTTTCGAATAGATCGGTCCCTGGACCACTTCCCGGAAAAAATGGGTCATATATGCTAATATATGCTAAAAAGCTACTTACGTACTAAATGTTATGCAAATCGGACTATAATAAGATTTTTTCGAATAGACCGGTCCCTGGTCCACCTACCCGAAAAAAATTAAAATTTTTTTAGCCTAAAACATGGTGGTTACCGAAAGCTATTTGTATAATTTCATGAAAATCGGACCAGCCGTTCGCGAGATTACCTGTTACAAAAAAAAGGGACTTCTCTTTATATAATTAGTATAGATATATATATATATATATATACAAGAATTGCTCGTTTAATGTAATAAGATATATTACTTTTCATATCAATTCTAGTCTACTACAGGCGCCCCACGCCTTTCATTTTCAATCTCATAAATTGTTTATAATGACTTGTGCTAAAATAGTGCTAAATAATAAGCACTTATAAGCACTTATTTAACTTAAAGCCAGCCCTTCGACATAAGCTACTATTCCATAGTATATATAGATTATTGGCCTTATTCATAAAAAATAAAATAGGTTTATAGTGTTCTATAAAGTGATATTTTCATACAAATTTTCGATTTATAAAGCAGTTAACGTCTTCTTTATTTTGTTATGAATTTGGGTATATGTATAAGATATAAGATATATTGATAAGAACATATGTACAAGTTAGATTACAAACAGTGACTATCAACAAAACGCAACGTCATTTGCTTCAAGTGGACGGATTAAATCTGGAAACTCGATGTTCCTCACACGTACATCTTCACAAAGACCACTCAACAGAAAAACTAAACTTCTTCCCTATGCGAAAGTGCTTCTTTTCTGACAATTAGTGATGTTCTAAATTGTCGGTACCCAATACTTTAAAAAAATGGCGGTACCCAATACTTCCTTTTCGGTACCCGATACCGATTCCATACACCAAACTTTCGTCATAATTTGTATACGTACATTTCAAGTTTGGAAAAAATATATATTTTATAGCTATTTTATATGACATCGCCTTAAAACCCAAAAAGTAGCTACAAATTTGACGATGCTTTCTATGTATGCAGTTAAGTGAACCAAGCATAATGTGGGCGGCGAATAAGTATAACAACCAATTGTTAGTTCTTGAGTCAACACTATTTATTTGTAATATCTATGGTAACCTTATATCAAAGGATGTATTACGATTTACTTTGTGCCGATGACCGTTCCAATCGAACTTTCAAACTTTCAAACAAGCGGCGGATGTTAATCGAGCGACGAAAGCATTCAGATCCAAATGATGATGTGGAGTAACTTATTTTTTTACGAAAAATTAAAAAATATTTACAAAAATTCAACCATGCCTGTTTTATATGTGCATAATATTGTAAGATATCAATTATTTTTAATTATAAACTATGAGTTCATTGTTTGTAGTAAAGCTTTATAGAAAAACTGACCGTATACACCACAGGTTCTCAAACTTTTTTTCTCGTAGACCCTTTTCAAAAATTTACTGGTTTCGGTAGACCCACTGCTGTAACATTTCTAAATATTTCCAAAGCTCGTGAAAAAATTAAATGTCAAGATTAGATCCAACTATGTAAATTCGCATCGCGGGTGAAATCAAAAACTAAACTCGGAGTGATCAAAATAAGACTAAAATATTTTCTTTCTATAAATTTTGATTTCTATTTATTAAAATATTGTACTTAACAATAACATTTGCAGGTTTTATGAAATAGAGCTCGTAAATGCCTAAAAATACTTTCTCGCTGTGAGGAGTTATATTTTTTAAGAACACTCGAGCCCTAGCGTTATTTACATTATCTTCACCATAAGCTCATCAAATGTTCGGCTCACTCATTACTTTGTACGTGGAGTATTTGTAAAATAGTTTATTTGTATTGATGGCATAATTTTTATTTTTATCGCTCCGAGTTTTAAAGTGAGGCGAAAAATATTTATCACTCACATTTTTAAAACACAAAACTTAAAACAACAAAAGAAATTTCGGGAAATTTAAATTTATGATGCTTTAGAGAAGCCTCCATACCGACTTTTTATTTTATATCTGCCATATAATCTATACGCAAAATGTGTATACAATTATAGTTGTACTCGGCGTTAAAACCTCCATTAGTCCCTACATTATTCACGGCGAGGTTCCTCTGAACCGCTTTTTAAATCGGTACCGAGCATCGATCAACACTTAAAAGTATCGATTCAGCACATCACTACTGACAAAGATTTCAGATTGTGCTTGTATTAAAACAAATGCGCCTAAAATTATTTACTGAATGCTTGTGTTATGGGTATACTAGTTAAATTTTTATATCCGAGCGCACTTGTGCACAAGGGGTATATTAATTTTGTTCACATAACGGTTGTTTGTAACAGCCAAAACGAATCGAGATAGATATAGACAAATGTATACATAAATGCTCAGAATGAATAGATAAATCGATTAAGCCATGTCTGGCTGTCCGTCCGTCAGTGTACACGATAACTCGAGCAAAAATTGAGATATCTCAACGAAATTTGGTATGTAGGTTTCCGTTAATCCAAGGTAGGTTGGTATTGAAAATGGACTGTAACCACGCCCGCTTCCCATACAACGGTAATTTCCATAAATACGAAAACTTCGATATTTTAGTAACTACTGAAGATAATTCCCTCAAAATTGATATTTACAATAATTTTCAGACGAAAAATAAGAATATTATAAATTTTTGGAAAATGGTTTTGGAAACTTATGGTTACATGTGTATATATCTTGGTAACCGGTGCACCAATTTCTTCCAAACTTGGCACAGTTGTTGGCCTTGATACGGCAACTAAATGGCCGAAAATTAAAAAAATCAGACAATAACCACGCCACATCCCATATAACGGTAATTTAGAGAAATACAAAATCTTCGATAAATCAGTAAATATTAAAGCTAATTTATTCAAAATTGATGCTTGCAACAATTCTGTACCAAGAAATACGTTTATGTTAAAATTTTGGAAAATGGGCGTGGCACCGCCCACTTATGATCACCTATATGTATATCGGTAACCGTTCTACCAATTTGTACCAAACTCGGTATTTTTATTGTGCTTGCCACATAAAAGCAAAACGTTGAAAATTATTGAAATCGGACTAAAATTACGACCGCTTTTCATATAACGGTAAATTTCAGAAATGCTTGAAACTGCAACATTTCGAAATTTAAGGACGCTAATTTACGCTTACCATCTAGCAGTTGCTTTCGGAAAGGTGAAAAAAAATATATTTAATTCTTGCGCCGGGTATTTAATGTTCGGCTCCGCCCGAACTTAGACTTTCTTACTTGCTCTTATTTGTGTGTAATGGTGTAGATTTTTTATTCTGTCAGACAATTTATAAGAATTAAAAACTTGAATAAACAGTATGCGTGTATGTAAATAGATATGTATGTACAAATATATATACATCAGTGAGTTTGGCTGCAAATTGAATGCGAGATTTTATCAATTGACACTTGTGACAGATTTTTCTTGCCTAAAAATCGCATGCACCTGTCAATTTCCGTATTCGCTAATTTAGCATCTCATGAAAACGCGCCTACACATCAATCTCGGTAGAAAACACAAAAAGATCCCTCTAGTTTGGAAAACCTAAATATTACTGACTATTCCTATTTTCTTTCAACAACAATAATTGCAGCTATCTAAGTAATATACTGCGTTACTAAGTACGTGTACTAGAGGCACAAATATAAATATATTTACACATACACACGTAAAAGCATACATATACACATGTGGCATGCACATTGTGAGTGCATTGATACGCGGTTTTGTACCTTAAACGACGATATGTACATCCAAATAATGAGATAAGAAAAACATTGCCACTAAAAACATGCATGTGAACCAACGTACACACACACACACACATACATATGTAAATACCATATCGCTAGCTTAGAGTGAAAAGTTGCTAAGTCCCAATTTAAAATTTATGCAAGAGAGGAAAAAAACTTCTAAAGCCATTTTCTTCCAGTATTTTGTAAAATTTTGAATACAGCATTTTGCCTGCTTAAAGCAAAGCAAAACTCCCTACAAATTAGACGAATTCGATCTTTATTAAAAGATTTTGTACTATTTTCGACTTATCGAAATTTCGGAGTTTTTTTGGACTTAGCAAATTTTCGTTTCAATGAATATACACGAGAAAACATAAAGCAAGGACCTTTATCCTTTTCAAAACGATGCATTTTGAATTTTTCTAGACTCCTGTATCAAAATATGAGTTTTCATAAAAAGCGGACTTAGCAACTTTTCACTCTAAGCTAGCGATATGTATTTGTACATCCAAAAACCTGGGTTCAATCGCAACCATGCGGCTAATAAAATGTTTCATCTTTTTATATAAAGAGCGATCTCGTATTGAAAGTTATCCAAAATTGTAGCAAATTGTCAGGTTTCGGCGTTCTTAGGGCTGATGATACCCGGGTACCCGATTACCCGGGGTTTTTATTATCCGATTTGTCAGGGTACCCGGATAACATACATATCGCTACTTAGGGGCGAAAAGATGCCAGCTCCACTTTTTCCAAAATATAGTTTTAGATGCAAAATGACAGTAATGCGAAACTCCAACTTATTTTCATCTCTCCTGAACAAATTTCTTGGCACCTTTTCACTTTAAGTTAAAGATATGTTTGTGTTGGAATCTTACTTAGACGCATGCATACATACATATCGATCCGTAATTGCGACTTTATCGTAAGCGACGAATTATTGAAAACATTTTTTTTTTTTTTGCAAATAGGTTAAGCTCTAAAGACATCGAAAACGACGTCACCACACTACACGACATTAAGGTTTCATCTACATAATCTAAACGCCTTGTCGACGGCGCCATGATTTTTTTGAACGCGGCAGCGACATCATGAATTTGTTTGAGTTTGACATAAAAGAAGAGGAAGAACCTTATCTGTCGCTAGAAAAATAGAAATAGATCCAATCTGGCCACAGCTACATTTTTGGCTAGTCGCAGTGTTGCCGTGTTGTCGCCAAAATAATTATCTACATAAGAGTACGTGTTAAAATATTTTGACAGCTGTGGTCAGTAGCCCGTCGTTTCCAATGTGTTTCAAGCTTTACAAATACTAGTTACAACGTCCTACAAAATCACAAACTTAGAATATTTACCGCTGCGAGAAAAAGCAAAATGAAATTTATCGTTTGCTTTGTTTTACACTTTTGCGTTCCAACAATTTTATCGTAAACGACACTGTGTGTACAGAGAACTATATTGTAAATAGCAGTTTGAGCTATAGTTTTAACCAAAGTTACATCGGCACTTGCTTCAAAATCAGCTTCTTTCCCTCATCACGTGCACCGCGGCTCGTCTAGCGTGGTATTTTTTTAAACTCTTTCTTAGCCAATGGGTTATAAGATTTAAAAGCATATCAAAAAGATGAAAAACAGACACCTAACGGGGCTTATATTTCAAATTGTATGCATTGATACAGAAAAATTGCGACTGAATTAGAATTGCCATCTTACAACCAGCTTATACGGCCATATAGATTCACACTTTCGAAATTATTTAATTTTGCCGTTTATCTCCTTTCAACTGCTTAAAAGATTTTGATTTTATCCTTTTACTTATCATAACATCTGCACTTCAGCATTTTTTTTATAAAATTTGATTTTAATCTCTAGATTAAAAGTTTTCGTTTAGCCATTTTTTCCCCAACAATTAGTTTTAAAACACACGACGAGTCGAGAAATATAACAACTGATTTCGAAACTTGCCAAAAATCTCCAAAGATTTAGAAAATAAGTTATGCAAAAAAACTAGCCCCATTAGAAAACTATCATTCAATAATGTTGTGTCCAGTTTAAGGAAGAATCAAAAAAAAAAAAAAACACTCCGGTAAAATCGCAAATAGGTATCGATATGTATATATTTTGAGCCTCGAAAATAAAGAGGTTACTCATACGCTCTGTTCGACAACCTAAATAATATGTGAACATTCTATTTGAAGACTTTCCAAAGTTATTAAACAAAAACAATTACGATTTTTTCGAGTGACAATGAAAAAATGAATAATTTCGGATTTTTTTCACTTAAAAAACGTTTTAAGGCTAAACTTGTTCAAATACTTGATTTTTTGTTTATTGTACTTGTTTCTGGAACTACGTTGATTGCAATAAATGCAGGAAGAATGCTTTACCGTTTTATTCTGGCGAGAGAAGGGAGTGACACTAAAAAAAAAAACCACTCGTGAGTTTCGCTCATATGTTTGAACATTTTTGTATATGTATGTATGTATGGAGCAAAAATTGTGAATAAAAGTGTTAAAGCATTTGCGCTTCTCACGTGTCAACTTTATCCTTCACTCTCACTAACTTATTTATGTAGCTTCCAAATGGTAGCAATTTGCTAATACCTTGTCATCAAGGTGACATACTACTTTATCCAACCAATATAGATTATTTCCAAAGCTATTTATTATACACCTTTGTATCATGTGCTGCGGCACTTCTCAAACCCAATTTATGCATTGTACATTAAAGAAAAACAACCATTTTTATACAAACTATATTTGTCTTGAGTAAATAGTTTTTATTAAGGTAGTTGAGTTGCATTTTTATGGAACACTGTTAATTTTTTCATTTTTGACGGAACAGTTATACTAGCATACATACATATGTACATATACAAATATTTATGTACATACATTTGCAAAGTTCTTATTAGTATGTACATACATATCTGTGTATACATACATACGTATAAACTTTTCATTTACAGTTTTGCATTCATAGGATTCAAAGTCAACAGATATTTTATATTTTCATATATTTTCCCTTGCACTAGCGCAGGTGCATACATACATACATAGCTTCATGTTTTATAGTTGCATGCAGTCGCCGTAGCCAATTAGTTTCTGCTATTTTCTTTTTCCTTAAGGATAAGGCTTTTAAACAAATTTTAGCTAACTTAAATTTAAACAATTTTAAAATTTAAAAACCCTATCTAAAATTAATTGTGCGTACATGTAAATAAATCAATGTCATTTGTAATTAAAAAAAAAAATAAAAACACTGTATAACTTATTAAACATAACCTTACACACATATCAATTGATTTATCACTTTGTCATGGTTGCTGCACTCATGATTTACTTCACCTTCGAGCGGAAACCTTTGGCAACAAGTGGCGCCACTTCAGACGGATCACGACCACGCGTCTCTGGCAAATAGAATTTCGTCAACAGGAAGAGCAGTAAACACGCTACAGAGAATGGCAAGAAAACGAAAGCACCCCATAGATTCTGTAGCGATGGAAATGCCATGCCGACTGTGAAATTACAAACCCAAGACGACAAGCTGCCCATCGACATGGCCACCGATCGGGGAGCGACTTCAAAGAGTTCTGGAAGAAGAAAAGACGAGAAAAATTACATAATCCTATATATTTATTGTGATTGTAATAATAACACAGGGCAACACTGATTTTCGACCCTATTAAGCTGGCATTTCAGGGTACTATTTTATATATATATAACGAAAATTTTAAAGTTAAAGTTAGAACCTTTCCCTTAAATTAAAGTTAGAACTTTCGAATACTATCCCGTTATCAGCACAAAAATTTTTTTCCATTCTTTTTGGCCAGTAGGGCGGGGACCATTCGTGTACTCGGGTACTCGGTTATCCGGTTAATATACGTTCTATTTTGTTATCCGGATAATCTGGTTAGTATCCGTTAATTTTACTAGCCGGATATCCGATAAGTATCCGTTAAGTTTTTGATCCGGATATTCGAACTTATTATTATATCAGATATTTGACTCAAACAAGTGTCCACTTAGTATTTTTTTTTTTTAATTTTCACAATTCAGGGTTAAATTTGTTAATTTTTTATAAAAATGTTGTTGATACTTTAAGGGCTGTTTGCAGCTCTCAAGAAAAACGTAATGTTCATATACAATACAATAATACAATATACATTCAAATACATTTTTTCTAACAAAGTTTCTTAAATCTGTTTGCATCGCTCGAGAAAAAAGTCCTCGTATATTTATTTCATTAAGAAGATTTACAGCAAAAAAATAGTACTTTTTCCAGCTATGGAAATCTTGAAAAATATTTGTTGTATTTCTTTTTTTTTTATTTGAGAGCTGCGAACAACCTTTTAACGAAAATATTAAAGAAAAGTTTCAAATTAATATAGAGTTTAGAAAGATTAAACAAACTTTCATAAAAATTTCGCACTTTTCATATGGCTTCTATGCGTAAATCGAAAGCGCGCGCATACGGTTAGAACCATTATCATCTCTGCATCAATCAATACCATCGGAAATCTGTTTACCAAACTTCAAAGATCGATCCCAGTGTGCTGAACCGGAGTTTTCCCTACAACACTTGATGATGCTCTGAATGCACAACTAAACCTATCGTTACTTAGGCTGGTTTCTCCAACTCAACTTAACTTACTTTAGCCATTTTTGGACTTAAGTCAAAAGTTAGCCTACCTTTTACACAGCTTGTCCTTGACTAAGTCCAAAAAAATTGGCTAAACTAATTTAAGTTGAGTTGGAGAAACCACCCCTTAATGTCTTTATCCGCGGTGAGACTCTTACGGCCAACTGCGGGCTTAAAAGAAATGGGTGCTTGTATGATACAGTGTAGATTGAGGCGGGAATTACTGGAAGAAAATGCCTAGGCAATAATGTCTTCATTGCCACCGGATAGCAGCCACGATTGCCTCTACTGCAGAGATATAAGAAATGCTTAGTGCTACTGACCTAGAAATGTTACCCATTTAACGGGCAATTTGCTTCGCTTCCTTAAAATATGTGGCAATCATGCGGACATATCACTTCTAAGCAAAGGTCATTCATTTAACGCTTAGGTATGGCTTTGTTGTGTATAAATAAATCTTTGAGCTATTCTTGGAGATAAATTGCCAGTCGCTCTAGATTATTTTCAATTAAGCCTGCAGTGTGATGCGTTTAAAACTTAATTAAATTCAATTGTGGCGCGCACAAGTTCAGTAGTAGAATGCCAGAGATTCGTACCGCGTACGTTTTTTTTTTTTAATTGTATTGACTCAAATGGAGCCGGAAATTGCTTGAACAAAGTTGTTTTCCAATGCGTTCAAAGTTCGCGGTTTATTCGTATAGGCCAGTATACAGCTCTCAAGGAAACGGTCAAGAAAAAGGTTGCTATTATTTCGGGAATTTCGACATCTGATACTTCATGTCACAGTATTTTTCTGACAGGTTATGGAAAATAAGAAGACACATCATTTCCCAATAATATTTGCATTAGTAATTTTATATGAAATTCAGATTTATTAAGGCAAAGAACATATCTAAAATCATCCAAAACTATTTTAAATATTTATAACTCTTATTTTATAATCAAAATTTTAAAAACGTTCCTACTTTTGGCTACTTTTCTCTTTTTTTAAAAAATGTGAATTTTCTATAAAAATAGGAGCGTTCCTTATCTCCCAGAAATAGTCAGAAAAAGTCCGAAGTAGTCAGATTTAGTCCAAAAAGCGTTCCTTAACTCGAAAATGACACCAAAAATGAGAGAGCAACACTCAGTGAGAGTGACTCTCATCAGTCCGAAGTAGTCAGATTTAGTCAGAAGAATTTTTTCTGGCAAAATCCTAAAAGTGTCAAACTCAACTAAATTTAAATTAACGGAAATTAAAGAATACGCAAAAAGTGAGAATAATCCAAAAAGGTAAAAAAAGGGAATTGAAATTGGAAGGAGGCAAAAAATAATTGATATAGTAAGTTTTTATTGTGCTTGTGCTTGTGTGAATGTGTTTGTATATACATTTCCATTCTTATTTGACGATAGTTTTGCTGTTGCAATTCTTTGGACTAAAAATTTGGTTTTTTGCGTTCCTTTACTTTTTCTGTTATTCTCTTTTAGTGAGCGCATTTTGCTTACGCTCTGCCATTTTGACACTTTTCAGACTTTAGTCCAAAAAGATAAGGAATGAACCCAATGCATACCAAAAAGTTTTCGAAAAATCCTGAATAAAAAATTTTAAATTTTTGTGAAAATTTGTTGACTTTTTATAATTTTTGTACAAAGTTTGAAATTTGGATTTATGGTTTCTCCAACTCAACTTAACTTAGTTTAGTTAGTTAGTTTTCGGGCTTAGCTAAGAAGAGGCTGAATAAAAAGTAGGCTAACTTTTGACTTAAGTCCAAAAAATGGCTTGACTAAGTTACATATCGCTAGCTTAGAGTGCAAAGTTGCTAAGTCCATTTTTTTCAATTGTACAGGAGACACAAAAAACGTTGCTAAGTAATTTTCTTTAAGTATTTTGCAAAACTTTGAATGCAATGTTTCGCGTTTTTCATTTACCCTTTATTAAAAAAAATAATAATAAAAAAATCGGCTTTTTTACAAATTTTGTAGATAATTTTTTGACTTAGCAAATTTTCTACTTTTTTCTTAAAATTTTTTTGTTGGACTTAGCAAATTTTCCATGAATTTTTCCAATATGTACAATACGAAAAATCCATCTCGTAGGTACATTTTAAGAAACAATTTGTTAGAACAAATTGTTTAGGTTCTTTTAAAAATAATAATAACACAAGGGAACAGTGATTTTGTTGCATCAAATGTTAAAGCTGTTTTTGATAGACTTTTTTCTGCTGATTACTATAAGTGACCATCAATTCGACGTACAGGGATGGTATTTTCAGAGATAGTACTCGAGATTTCTGGCTTTAATTTAAGCCTAATATCACCTTTAGTTTCTTTGCTATGGCTTCTAAAATATTGCAAAAAACGCGATTTTTTGACACTTTGACCTCGTTTTTTTTTCAAATCTAGAGCTGATGGAGACTTTATACTTACGGATTCGTAATCAGCATAAAAAGGTCTATCCAAAACAGCTTTAACATTTGATGCAACGAAATTGTTTCCCATTTTTGTTCCCTTGTGTAATAGATTGGCGCTTACACATATGTTAAAGTTTGGCCGAGCTTCTCCTCCGATTTGTGGCGTGCGCCTTGATGTTGTCACACAAAGGGAAGGGACTTACAGTTTTACGCTGTTTTTCTTTACAGAAATACACTCGGAGGTTTGCCATTGCCGGTCGAGGGGCGACCGCTGTTAAGGATAAACCTTCTCTTCACTGAATAGGCACAACTTCTAGAAACACTAGTTTACTTATGTTTATGCGTACAATATAAAAATTGCAAATATAGGAAAATTACAAAAAAATTTTGTTAAACATTTTTTTTTATTTTAAAATAATCTATATATAATTGCTCAGTCATACGACTTAGTTAGGGCGATCTGGTGTAGCTACAGAATTGCGTTGTATATCAAATTAAAGTGCAAGCTGCAATTGCGATTACCGTGTTTGTCACAAAAGTAAAATTGGCAGAAAAATTAATAGTGAGCAGTGTAATCTATAGAAAAATATTTACCAAATATCCGTGGAATTTTGATTCGGATTCGTGTTATTCATAGTTTCGAAATTTATTTCGCGAAAGCAAAAAATAAAAATAGCTTAGATCACTTTCTTTTTTAAACACCTAGGATATCACTGACAAATTTAAAGGGCCCAGGATGACGGTAAAATTCAAAATTCTAAAAATTTTTTGATGCGATTTTTGAAATGAATGATCCAAATTAGCCGGTATACATATTTATGTATATTAAAATTTGTAGAATCAGTACTTAGTAGAATTTTTGTACTGAAAGTGTTAAGAAAGCTTTAGCTTAAAAGCGTGATACCAAATGCCTTTCACCATGAAACGGCGCCAATTTTAAAAGATTATTGCGTCTCAGACTACGGCTAATAAAGCCCTTGGTCGGATATTGTGAAAGGTTGGACTATACCTTAAAAATTACTGTTTTCTCGCGGGCCACTGTAGAAGCTATGAGTAGAGTAAGGCCCTTTGATAACTTCAAAATTATCTTGGGTTATCAGGTCTCCAGCAATACAAGATTAATTGTTGTCTTTCGCGAAGTTCTTTAAATAAATTTTGAGCTAAATACTGAGCTATATTCATGAACATCACGTTTTATTTTTTACTTAAGTTTAAATACTTAGTATCTGCAAGTATTTCTTTAATGCATTCACCCGAATTTCGAGGGGGTTATTACTAGTTTGTTTATAATCTGAATGATTTTCAACATATTATTATCATAAATCTGAAATAGCAAGTCTCGCCTTCAATTTGGTAATTATTACGTGCCGATCGAGTAACCTTTACCAAAGTTATATCGAAAAACTTAAGTGGATCTCCAGTTTTTTTCTAAAAAAAAAATCTCTGCAATTTTATAAATAACCTTTAAATGAAAGAGCCGGATTACAGAAAAGTATGCCAGGGAGTGTCTTTTTTCGTTTAAGCTTAGTATCCAGCTCTTAAGAAAACGGTCAAGAAAAAATTGCCATTATTTCGCGTGTGTGTCCAAGGAATTTTGACATTTTTTATACCTCACAGCCTGTTGCCTCACTCTTTCCTCAAGAAATAATGGAACGGGCATATATTTCTGTTGCAAACCTGGGTTGCCTTGTGATCTTTTTTTCACAAAAAACTTTAGAAAACCGTAGTAGAAAGCGTACTAAATTTCTGAAGAACTGCGTACTGTCTTAAGGAAATTTGACTCAAGAAAATTTCTTAGCCATTTCTTGTACGTCATTTTATATGGAGTTTTTGCTTTTCTTAAGAGCTGGATACTAAGCTTTAAGCTGAATGCAAAGCAATATCGTCCAATTGGCGAGTCCTCAAAAGGATTTTCCAGGATATGTTAAAGACTATTGCATTGCACCTACCTACAGTTACTTTTTCACATAATGGAATTAACTAAAATATTTATGTACACTTGTTGCACGTCCCCTACTTTCATATAACGGCAAATTTAGAAACCACGAAAAATGGACTTAAAATGGGCCCTAATTGTATTATGTTAATGTATGCAAATACTTATATTTATGCTTGCAACTACTATTAACTTGTCAAAGGATTACTAAATTTAATAACCCTTAATTTGATATATCGTCCTGTTTATAACAATTAACGCATTCCATAGATATTACAAGCCAAAGTTTCATTTTCCAAATTCCAACACTTTGATTCAATTGCGCGGGCTAAATATAAGTTTTAAATTAATCTTTCTTGACCAATAACAATTGGCTTAGACCTTAGACATCATAATATTACTATTACAACGCGGTCAAATGCCTTTTATTTTCCCTCATACAAAATCGACCCAGCCTAATATACATATGTACATAAATATTCAAAAATAATGTTGTTGCAAAACCCTCAATACAAATCGAATTCGATAGCGTAAAAAAAAATATTCATATTTTTTTTGGACTTATCAAATTTTCTGTGACTACTTTCGACTTAGCAATTTTGCACATCAGAGAATAAAACGGGTAGAAATAAAACAAGTAGTTAGATCCTTTCAGAAACGGTGCATTTTCAATATTCCTTGCTTCCTGCATCAAAAACTAATTAATTGTTCATAAAAAGTGGACTAAGCAACATTTCACTCTAAGCTAGCGATATGTTGAGTTGGAGAAACCTGCCCATAGTGTTCAGCACTGGATTTAGACTAGGTGCACTCGAATTTTGAAATATAAATTCAGATAAGTGCATATTTATTTATGTAATGTTATTTAAATATCTAAAGCGTTCTAAATTTTACTCGTATTTTTGATAATGGGCCGAATTCTTGTTTCCGTATGAATCGAAAATTTGAAGTTTTTGTTCAGAACTCTATTTCGATTAGTACGAAAACAAGTATACGGCCTAATAATTCAAAGTAATTCAGTTATTGACTATGGACTGTGCCTAAAACTATGCCACAAGAATTTATTTTATGCAAACACCACTGTTTGCTCACACATTCATCCAGATTCTTTGGCATTTTTTATTTACGAGATTCTATGCTGTAATCCAAAGATTGCAGAGAGTAGAGATATCAGTATAGCTGACGTGATTGGACTGATCAAAGTAGTAAATATCATGGTAAAATATCAGACAACTGTTTAGTCGAAGTTTTTACTACCAGTATTAGGAAAACAAACGTGCTTATATAGTACATATGTATGTATGTAAATATTCGTATGTACATATGTATGAATAACTATTTATGTGCACGCCTTCAATAAATGAATCTTTGTTAGAAGGTGGCAGACGGCCAGCAATCTGATAATTGCGCATTTCAAATAACTGCGACGGGCGACACAGACAGCCCAGGCGTTAATAATGACTCGCAATTCAAACAAAATCGAATCAAATTTCCACAGTTGGAGAGGCCAATGCCTCTGCAGCGCAGCGCTTTAAATACACAAAACACATATGAGCGGCTAAAAATAAAACGTGACTTTCGTTGGACGCCGCCGCAGAAATGTTGACAACGTGTCACTTGCAAAACAAATATGTACATATGTATGTATATGTATGTGTGTACATACGTATGGCTTGAATCTTCAAGCCGCAATCACGTGAACAGAAAGGCTGTGAAAATAAAGCCTGCGATTCAATTGAATTCAATTAAAGAAATAAACTTAATAAATAGTCTCAGATGGCGAAGTAAGAATAAGCGCCGTTTTAGGTCAATAGTTTCATTTCATTACTGGCTACATATGTAACACCAGCAATTAGCGAATAAACCAATTTCCATAAGTCTTAGGGCACAATTAAACGATTTCGTAAATATACCAAGCATGAGCAGCGTTGGCAGAACTCCATAAGCAAGAGCAAAAGTTTTGCCTGTGCTTCCCATCGCTGAAATAGACATACATATGTATGTACATATGTAGGTTAAGCTGGATTGGGCGGCAGCCCAGAGTAGCACTCACTTAGACTCAGGGTCCTTTGTGATACCGCATGAGGTTTTTTAATTATCCCCATTCCCCTGTAAAGCACTTGGTGCGTTGAGCGTTTCTGGCTGGCCAGAGTGTTTTGCCAATGTGACAGGTCGGTTCTATTCGCCATCTTTCATTGTCAGTTTCTAAGAATTTTTCAATCAGTAGAAATTAGCATGTTTGAAAAGGGATGCCGAGGGGTAGATATCCCTTATGTCTGTATCAGGCAAAGTCGTTCCATGACGCGCAAGTGCGTCAGCCTTGCAGTTTCCCTCAGTGTGGCAATGGCCAGGTACCCAGACAACGTCTGCACTGAATGTCTCAGCCAACTCGTTGACAGATCGGCGGCATTGAGCAACTACTTTTGAAGTCAGCGACATATTTCCTAGAGATTTAGTTGCCGCCTGGCTGGCAGTAAAGATGTAGATATCATGACTAGGAATCATATCACACTGTACCAGTGAGTGATGCGGCCTTTGAGATGAAAATTGGTATACAATACACATTTGTACATACACATGTACCTGAGAATAGAACTGCCAATATAAAACATACTACATATCCTCGCTACCATGTCAAACTATCGAACGTGAAAATGGGTATTTTTCAGGAGAGCAAAAAAAACGGCTGTAAAAAATGTTGTTGTATCACTCTAAACGCATGCGCAAGGTATCGTAATTAAAAAAGCATTTTCGCACATTCAATAGTTTGTTGTATATTCCAACTTAATTTTCGGAAAAATGGGGCCTCTGAAAACTCTGGGCCCGGGGAGAAACAGCCCTCTCACCCCCTCTCGTCGGGTCTGGGGATTTATGTATATATGTATGTACTTACATACATATATATACAAAAACGTTAAGTCTTACAGTTAATTAAATTGTCATCGTACACACCTGAACCAATGAAGTATGGTATGGGACCCAAGCCGAACTGATAGAAGAAAATGTAGCCCATAACGCAAACAATACAGAACATCGGGAACAAGCTGGATGTATCCTGCAATGAAATCATTCCAAGATTAGTTTAAAAACAAACAAAAAACTGATGCCAGCCATCAAAAACTCACGATATAGTACAAAACAAAAGCGATCGTAAAAAGGAAGCCTGCACAAATACCGCTGGAGAACAACATCAACGGACGACGATTGAACTTTGACATCAACAATGGACCCATTAGGGACACACACAAATTAAGGCAACCAGCGCCCAAATTCGCCCATTCCGCATCGGCTGTGGAAAGTCCAGCTTTCTCAAAAATTGATACAGAATAGTAGAAGATCTGTTAAAGTATAAAATTAGCATTGCCTTTCTAATACGAGGAATTATGTATATTTAAATTCCCTTACCGCATTGATGCCAGACAACTGTTGACCGCCTTGAAATGCGCAGACAATTATCAAAGGCAGCAGCAGGGACGGATCACATAGCACCGAAAAGAAGCTGCGTGTTTGCACTTTAGTATTCGCTTCGGCTTCCATCTCATCGATTTCATGATTGATCAAAACCAATGCATTGGGTCCCTTACATAGGCGACGTAGTTCACTGTGAGCCAGCTCGTGATCGCCACGTACAATGTAAAGATATTTCGGACTCTCCGGAAAGTAGTATGCCGGTAGGTAGCATACTGCCACCAACAGGATGTAAAAGCTTAAGGCATAGTGCCACAGCTCCTCCGTACCGAAGATATAACGCAAACTAAATACTTGCCCCACCACGACACCACCAGTCACACCAATGGCGCAAAAGACGCCAAATGTGCCACGCAGTGGAAGTGGTGCAATTTCTGTGAGGTACATCGGCAATATGGCTGTTGTTAGGCCAGAAGCGAGACCGACTATCAAACGGCCAAGTAAGAGCATTTCCACAGAGCCGGCAGCGTGGCAGAAGAAGAAGAGAATCGCACCAAACGTGAATAGGCCGCCACTGATGAGAAAGCAAGCTTTTCTGAAATTGAAAAGAAGTACATACATATGTACATAAATACGAAAAATAAAATCTAAAAAATTCATAGAGTTTGTAAGTTCGATGAAATATCATAAAACTAAACCAAACAAATAGCAAACAAATAGCAAACAATTAAAGTTGTGGCGCTTGTGCCACACTAAGCAAGGGAAACTACTTTCGATTCAATACTTGTGCATTTCATTATGCATAAATTTTTATAAATTTAAACATTAGTATCTAACGAATAATTAGTGTTAATCAGAGATGGTGAAAACGGCCTATCAGCAGCAACGGAAATGCTAGGCTGTCCGAAAGTCTTTCTTTGTTCTTTGGGTGGCGGGAGTACCGACTGACATGAACCCACCTCACCTACAGGGGTGATCGGTAGATAAAATTCTTATAAAGTTCTGAACACATTGAAAACGACGAGCTACCGACCACAGCTTCCAATTTGTCATCTTTATTATCTAAGCGCTTTGTCGATGGCGACATGATTTCTTTGAACGCGGCAGCGACATCATGAATTTGTATGAGTTTGACATAAAAGAAGAGGAAGAACTTTATCTGTCGCCAGAAAAATAGAAATAGATCTCATCTGGCCACAACCACAGCCGTCGCGTAGCCCGGTCGTCGCCAAAATAATTATCTACATAAGAGTACGTGTTAAAATAATTTGACAGCTGTGGTTTGTAGCTCGTCGTTTTCATTGTGTTCGGGCTATTACAGTTATTAGAAAATGCTACATATGTATGTATATACATAACAAATTTGGCCTATTATCCAACAAAAGCCATATAAATTCTTAAATTTTGCACAAAAATAATAAAAATTCTGCAAAATTGCATATTAATTTTCAACTTTTTAATCAGATTTTGCAGAATTTTTTTAAAATGCAGTTTTATTAAGTTCATTAAGTTCAAGCATAATAAAGCGCATGTTGAAGTTTTCTGAATTTTTTTTTGTGACTGAATTGAAGAAAATGGGTATCCAAAATTCAACGCTATTTTGTACCAACTTTTTTTACTAAGATTTAATAGGTTATAAAACTGCATACTCGAAACAAGTTTAAAAAATGTTTAAAATTTTGCAGAAGTTTTATAACTTTTGCACAAAGTTTGAAATATGAATTTGTTAGATAATGAGCTATACTTTTATAACAAAATAATGAATATTAAATAAACAAAATAAAAATAGCCAACATTTTTTTTAAAGATGCTTTTAAGGACTATGAAACTGAATAATAATACTCTCTACTCAGCTTCGGCGAGAACATAATTTCCTTAGCACACATACCCGCATTCTTTTTCTTATATTTTTCGGTTATTAATTTGAAGTTAGAAAAGCATCAACATTTTAGCAAACAAAAATTTTGCGAATTTCGCAATTATTCGCAACGAAAGTCAATCTGAAAAAACGGAGGCCATTTCTCGACCCATCGGTCTAAATATGACCTAGAAATATAAATGCCACTCCGCCTTTTTCTGTAAAAGCTTTGCTGATTGCATAAATACGTCACAAAAATGATTCTGAGATAAGTTGCGTGTTTTATTTTATTATTTAACACCAAATAATTTTGACCAGTTTTACTACGCAAATACTCATCTGTGCATCGCTAAAAAAATAACCTACAAGTTTAAGTAGAAATTAAAACTGTAGGTCAGTAACTAACCTGCCGAATTTATTGGCTGCATTAGCCCCTCCAAGCGAGCCGATAGCTCCGCCTATTAGAAAAATCGATACCACCGATGACCATAGCAGTTCTAAACCGGAAGCACTTAGGTTAGCACCATAACGCGCATGCAGTGTTTCATTACACCACGCCTTTATAATCTATACAAAAAAAAAAATAAAAAATAATAAAACGATAAATAAGTAGATAATCGAAATGAAGGCATTTAATAAACAGAAATGTGCGCATGCTAATCATAAACATACTACACATGAACTTACCGTTGCCGGTGCGTTGATAACACCGATACAGTAACCAACTGGAACTGCAGAGCCGAGTGTGGCGGCAAAGCCCACCAACGCTATCAGGGCGCTCCATTGTGGTTTCTGTAACGAAAGAGAGCATTTGTACATAATATATGTCAGTAAAAAATAGTTCATTGAAGAAATTACAAAATAGAGTGAGTAGATTGGAACGAACAAAAACTTCAAACTAACAATTAAATATAAAAATTAGCTGTTCCTTAAATTTGCGTTTTTTTGTATTAATTCACTTATTTCTTGGCATTTCAACCGCTGCACTACAAAATGTTTATTTTACTCTCTAATTGCCGGGCCTACATCGAGTTCTCAACACTGGCGGAAGAGGAAGAATGAGTGCAACTGCTAGTACTATACAAATTTTCTTGCAGGGTATGCAATTGCCTATTTAAAAACAATGAAATAGCTTCTTATCACAGAAATACTTTTGCGATTTGAATTTCAAATATTTATGAGGTTAAAGTTCTGCTATTAATTACGTACCATTTTATAATTAGCAAAGTCACATAACTTACGAGCTATCAAAGTAATGATTAATTAAGTAAATAATTTTATAAACAATAAGAGGAAATAATGTCATTTACGTAAATGTTTTGTGATTATCACGCGCTGTGACGGTCAAGACCCATTGCAAATATATGTATACACACACTCACTATCACTAATCTGATAACTTTATTGACCGTTAAATTTTCCGCTAAGGCGAGGCAAATAATTGATAATTAGTATTAATTAAATAACAACATCAATTACTAATTTATCAAACTTGACGGATGGAGGGAGCAAATAAATCAAAGTTAAGTATTGAGTAATTGAATAGTACACAAGCGTTTTACCAATTTAATTTTGTAAAAACTAATAACTACAACAGCGAAAAATTTATAAAAGCTATAAACAGGTCTATTCTGTGCTGGTAACAATAATTTTTGACGGGTCACTAAAGTTCCTGTTTCAGCTTTAGTTAATTAAATTTTGAAATTTTTGAACAGGCCTCTAAATAGAGTAAACTATTGACACGTTCGTATGTGAATTTATTAGAAAAAATTGAGATTTATATGAGGGATTCAAAATCAATAGATCGCCGTTGTTGTTCTTAGAGAATGACGCCCTGGTCTTGAAACCTTCCGTAAGTCGCCTAACTCTCTGGTAAAATTTTCGGGCATTCTTCCTGTCGGCCAGCATTTCAAGCTCTTCGCACTCACGCTCCTCACGGGGGGTTCTCATCCGAGGATTTACCTTCCTTGTTCATTGTACTTATAAAAATGGAAAAATTTTTTCATTCTGGAACGAGCTACCGTCATCCCCTGTCACGTTTGGTTTGGAGATACTGATAATTTAGTTCGATTGAAAAGTTTATCCTTTGATACTTTCTTTGTACACGAAAAAGAAAGAACAAAACTAAATATGTATGACCGTAAGTAATTAAATACTAAGTAAATTTTATGAATCATCCATGATAAGTCAATCAAAGTTCATGATACAAATGGATATTTATGTATTTATTTGCTTTTATTTTAGCCACATATTACCACCTATTTTTCTGATTCCAAGTATATCTATATCTATGTATGCATGCATATTAAGGTGGTTCAAACAAAATTTAAAATGTTAAGCTCTCACCCCCAAAGGGTTGTTCTAAATGGAATAAAAAATAACCGGATTTTCATTTTTTTTTTTTTTGTTAAAAAAATATATTTAGAATTACCCTCAAATCCCATGAAGTCATCTATTTTATACGGCAAAAAACGCATACAACTGTTTTTTAACATTTCTTAATACTAATTACTTTGAATATATCCCCATTGCATTTTTTGCATTCATAGGTAATAATGTATGTATATTAAGCTATATGGTCAGATAGTATGTATGGATATATCATATCATATCATGTAGGCACAATTTTATTTAATATTATAGTTTTATTTAATATTAGAGCTGTTTTATCCATTCGTTTATTACCTATTCTAACTTCAAAAAATTATAATAACTAGTGAACCCTCCTCATGGCGTCAAAACGCCAACATTTAATTAAATTTTTAAATAGGTGAAACCCTATTCAAAAACCTCTAAAAATATTCCTAATGATTAATCTAAACCATTTCTCCGTGATGAGAGGTCTCGCATGGTGTCGGTTTTCATTTTATCAAATTTCAAGTCTCCCTTTTATCAAATTTCAAGTCTCCCATGTATACATATGTACATGTCTACATGTAGAATCCCAGTTCTTTAATTTTACTTCTTATTTTGGAAATTCGAAATAACGGTGCAGATAGAACCCCTTTAAAAGTATTTTCAAACTAAAATCTTTCGCCAGGCATTGTTATAAATTTTTCAATTAACAGATGAATTAAGTTGAATTTAATTTTTTTAAGCACATGGCAACTCTCCTAAATACAGTTTAGAAATAAATTATTTTCAAACCCATTTCGATTGATATCCATCTTTTGACAATCCATTTAACTTATTAAATAATTTGAGCTTAATTTTTTCAACAAAAAAAAAAAGTTCAATCTAAAGATCTCTTAACGCTCGTTCTTTTGATAAACATATTTTAAAATTTCATGTAACTTATGTATAACTAAACGAAATACCACTTTCAAATCAGGCGGCAACCCTCTTAAAAATTATTTTCGAACTAAAATTTCCTTAAATATTTTTCGTCTAACATTATCATAAATATTTCAAGTAACTGATGAATTAAGTGGAAATTTATTTTTTAAACACGTAGCGATCCTCCTAAATACAGTTCTTAAATAAAGGATTTTAAACCCATTGCCAATGATATATATCGGTTAGTAATTCATTTAACTTATTAAATAATTTTAGTTTAGCCCTTTAAACTGGGGCAACCCTCAAACTCATCAAAAATGTTCTAAGTTGTCAAACTAAGTTGGGGTATTCACAACGGTGCCGTAAGTGTCGTATTGTTGTATGTCGTAAACCTTAAACGCCTAAAAAATATATTAAGGGGGTTCGCAAAGTACCATCAAAATCATATTTTGAATTTTCGCAGTGGTAAAAAATAGTTGGTTGTGGTTTCAAGTTCTCTAAACATTTATTTATGCTTTTAAAGTTTACGACATACAACAATACGACACTTACGACACCGTTGTGAATCCCCTAATAATAACTTGGGTATAAAATAGTTCAATTGGGCTTCTCAAATAGGTGGCAACCCTATTCAAAATATTTCCAAACTACTATTTCCTTAAACCTCTTTTGTATGACACCCATATAGTGATACCTTATTCCTTTAATTACAATTTAATTAAATTTTTTTAACATGTGGTAAGCCTCCTATACGTAGTTAAGTTATAAAGCCTTTTAAAATCATTTCGATTGATACCAATATTTAATAAATGATTTAACTTTTTAATTAATTTGAGCTTAATATCTTAATAGGTGGCAACTTTTTTCGAAAAAGTAGAACCTTCTTGAACATCCACACCCTAAGTCCTTTAATTTGGTACCACACTTTTGAAAATCGAACGGACGGTGCGGATCTGAGGGCATTGATTAGTAAATAATTTGAGTTTAATTACTTAACTTAAAACCAGTTTGCACGTCTACAGGCCAAGCGCTTTAATTTGACACCCCATTTTTGAAAATCGAACGAACGGTGCAGAGCTTTTATGCCTTCGCGTATTATATATATACATAGATAATATTAATGTAGGTCGACCCAATTAACAGCTTATGGGAAGCAGGTCAGAGTAATGGTAGCATGCAAGAAATACAATGCCAAATACAACAAAGCAGCAGACAGTGGGCACTTATGTTAGTAAAACACACATGTTCGTTCATATAAATTATACTTTTGCTACTTTTCTAATACGTTCTAATGTATATTTAGTAGGTACACACGAGTATATACAAAAATAGCATTTACATATCCAAATACATATCGTGTAAGAGAGCTATAAGTATCCACAAATGCGAGAACTACAATCTGCAGACAAATGCATACGCATTAGCGTGGGCCGAAAATCCGCTTTTTTAGAACTTTGATTGGTAATATACCATTCCTGCACCTTGACCATAAGGTTACCTATAGTCATTTATTTAACAGCTAACACTGATTTTTACACCATTTTTGACGATAAAAAGTAAATGAGTATAGGTGACCATTAGGGCAAGGTGCAGGAATAGTACTTTCAGGTATGGTAGTCTGTAGTTCTAGCTTTAATTTAAGCTTACGTGTAAGGTTCTATCACCTTTTGCTTAATTGCGGTAAGAACTCAAACTTTCCAAAATCAGTTATTCCTGTTCAACAAATAACTATATGGGCTGGTTTCTCCAACTCAACTTAACTTAGCTAAGCCAATTTTCTCGACTCAGTCAAGAATAAGCTGTGTAAAACGTAGGCTAACTTTTGACTTAAGTCCAAAAGTGGCTAAACTACGTTAAGTTGAGTTGGAGAAACCAGCTCTAAGTGACCATCAAGCAAAGGTGCGGGAACTTGCTTTAATCAAAGCCTAAGTGGAAGGTTCTACCACCCTTTGTTTCTTTGCTAGAGCTTCTCAAATATTGCAAAAAACTCGATTTTTGACAATTTGGCCTCGTTTTTTCTTAAAATCTGGAGCTGATGGTAACTTTTTGCTTACGGATTCGTAATCAGCACAAAAAATCTGTCTAAAATAGCGTTAACATTTGCTGCATCAAATTTGTTTCCATTTTTGTTGGCCTGTGTAATAAGTATTTTGAAATAGCATGTTCACACCTTTCGAACTGTAAAACAATGACTCAATTCGATTGAAGATTTTTTTGGAATTGATCGGTTCTGGTCCACCTATCAGAAAGAATATCAAATATGTTAACCCAGCCAATAAGCTACCTACGTGCTAAATTTCAGGTAAATCGGACCATTTCGAATAGTTCGGTCTCTGACCCACTTAACGGAAAAAATGAATCCTATATGCTAATCTAGGCAAAAGGCTACCAACGAACCAACTGCATTTTTTTAAGCATAGCTCGACCCCTGCGCCAACTATCGGAAAAATTAAAACTTTGTGCACTCCTTCTTCTAAACACGTTCCCAAAAAAGCAGCATCCATTCGAATCGGTTATGAAACATTGGAGAAAATTGTTCCCAATTGATTCAAGCTCCCAATGAATTTCACAATTATCCGAAATTTTCCCAGCTTTCGTCGAAAAAAATTCAATTTGTTTGCCTTCTTCCGAATTTTTCCGAGTTTTCCACTTATAATTTTCTATTTTTCCATTCGAATGCCATTCCGAAGGAATTGCACACAAAATTCCATACAAAAAAATCAATTTTCGATTTTTCCAATTTTCCGACTTTCCCGGAGGGTTTTCCCAAAATTTTCTTTCGTAAAAACCTTCTCCTGGCAATTACGAACAACTAAAAAAATTTAAGCGAAATCGGCCCAACCGTTCTCAATTGATGAATTACTATACATTTTTCACACCATTTTTATATCGTCGTTTAAATTGCAAAACCGCGTATATACAAAATGTAAAACCGCGTATCAGCAAAATGCAAAACCGCGTATGTGAAGTTGTAGAAATTATTTTCTAGAGCGTAAAAACACTCATTGGTTCTCTTTTTTATAAAGCAATCGCATTTCTGGCTAGTGTATTTCAGGATGATTGGATAAGGATTGAGCCAAGAGCTTGTGTGAGCAAATCCAATTTTTGGCAGCCAATGTCAGTTACGCGGTTTTGCAGAATGGCGATACGCGGTTTTGTACTTTAAACGACGATATACATATATATAGATAGGCTGCCACTAGCGTTGATGCAAATTTTGGCTCTGTTTATGGCATGTAGCATCAAGTTTGTCTAGATTTCGGCCGTTTGTGTGCCGATTTCGTGGCGAATATTGTTCTAGAGGGTCTCGATTATCTGAGGTATGTTTACGTTCACCAAACCCTTTAAGTAGACCCACAGAAAATAGTATGGACCGTCAGATAGGGCAATCTCGCTGGCCAACCCAAATCCCCTACTCAAGAAATCAAACAGCCTAGAATAGTGTTCTGGTAGCTTATACCCTTAGTTATAGGCAACTTTTTTTTTGACAGAGATCCCATTGAAAGTTATGTAGAAAGCTGTTTTTATTTTTAGAGTCGACTTTAATTTGATTATAACTAAGGGCCAATAAAAAAAATATAATTTTATTTTACTGCCAACTGAAAAAGTTTTAGAGTCTTCAAATGGGAAGATATTTTTAGCGCCACCTTGTACATATTCAGCTAAACAAGCAAACTTATCGTCGCTTGACGCGCAATTTCTTGTATACGTACGGTGACCATAAATATATTTTGAAAATGCAGGACAATTTTCCAAAAAATTTACCTACATATAATTGCGTAGTATAAAATAACAAAAATATACTACATATATACATTCCTCGTCATTTGAATAGCGCACCCTTTTTTTGATTTTTTACCATACAAAGTATGCTTGACAAAATTTTTATATGGAAGAAAATGCGCAGCACAGTCAACAAAAAAAATGTGGCCCTATGTTTATTTTTTTTAATTTTCAAAAATTTTTTAAATGGGATGTAGATGTAGAATATGCTATATTTTTATAAAAAGTTAATGAATATTAAACAAACAGAAGGAAAACTGTACCGACTAAGTATTAAAAGGATGCCCTATTCAAATAACGAAGAGTGTATATTTCTTAATTATTAATCCAATTTTAAACTTTAAACATAAATCACATTTGCTTCATTGGTATTAATCTTTTAGTAATAAATATTTACAAAATTATAATAAGGCATATTACATATTACTTTTACGAAATATGAACATCTGTAAAGTAAATTTTTTAGGCAAACTCTGGGTCGCTGAACACGAAAAAAATACCCATGGTTTCAAAGAAGTGTTTTCGAGATTGGTTCGAAAAACGTATTTTTAGTACTTTTTCAGTTATTCCTCAATATCTCATGAACCGACCAACAGTTCGAAAGGTATTGATGGGCTCTTTGCAAAAATATTTTTTTTTTGTGCAGATTGTGTCCCGTAACATCTACATTTCTCATCAGATTTCATTTTGGTCGCTTGTAACACTAATTATTTTCATCGAAATCGGCAAAGTAATATATTTTTGTAAGAGGACTGCAGTTCGCTTATGTTGATTGGATAATTTTTTCATGAGATATTGACGAATAGGTTCAAAATGTACCAAAAACACGTTTTTCGAAAAAATTACGAAAGCGCTTGTTTGGAAGAAATTTGGCTTGGGAAATATTTTTTTTTCTTAAGCGATTACCAAAAAAATTTGTAGAAGAGTTTTATCTATATATTTGATGCTGGTCTTCAATTTCTCGTCATCCATTGTTCATAACCGTACAATATTTAGAACGCATTGACTAGTTGAACCTTCAAAACCAGCTTACCCTTATGTAGTTATCAATTAGTTATCGACACTGCTTTTATTTCGATAAGGAAAAGTTAATTTTAAAATATCGAACAAAATGCGGGAAAAATCAGTACATTTTGGGGGTTTTCTGTTTTGAAAAACAACGCAGGACAGACCTTTAAATAACAGTACGGTCCTGCAAAAAACAGAACGGATGGTCACCGTATGTATACGCCAAATGCAATAACACGTACATATCGTCACTAAACACGAATAAAGGCGCGTAAAAAAATTTTGCGAAAAAAGATGCTTATGAAAAACTTCGGCGAAGTATGTTAAGAGTTTTTTATGCGTCTTTTTTCGCCGTCAACTTTTGAGCTCGCGCCTTTATTCGTGTCTAGTGACGATATATTGTAGTCTGAAAATTTCACAAAATAATGAAAACATGATTTTTTTTTTAAACTTCGCAATGGATTACCCTCCAACATCTGACAACAAGAACCACTGTAATGCCGGTCACTGTGGAATCGAAGGAAAGAAGAACACCGACGAACTGGTATACTATTTTACGACCACAAAATCCTGTCGAATCAAGCTTTCTAAAAACCGTTTTTATTGTTTTTGGTCAATATATAATGCTTACATTTGCGCATTATCTATTCAACTCATGTCTACAATGTGATATTTAGTAAACATGTAAGTAGATATGTAATAATGTGTTTATGTACATCGGTATGCAAATGTACCCACATTGACCGCTTGCAAAAATAAATGCATACTAATGTATGCATATTAAATATTTGAGGACTTTCGATGCAACAACTTATCTGATTTTATTGGAAGCTTTAATTTTCGATGAAAGAAATATATTTCGCAGATAAATTATTTTAGCATTGTTGAATTGTTTATTAAAGTCATATCAAGTTAAAAATTAGAATTAATTTAGAGTTTAGTTATTGGAAACAAATAACAAATGCATTAAAAAAATATTACCGAGCAAGAAATAAATAGTTTTGCCATATGTCCACAGATATTCGCAAGTTTGTACTATCGGCATATACATATTTATGTGTGTACATTAAAGTCGTCAAAAAAAAAAAAAATTAAATGTTAACTTCTCACACCGTAGGATTTTTCTAAATGGAAAAAATGCCCGCATTTTTTTTTTGTTTAAAACAATTATATTTAAAGGTTGCATGAAGTTTTTTATGTATTTTATATGTACAAAAAAAAGGATTTTTTGTAGAAACGGTATAGAATGCTTGAAAATAATTTTTGGTAGGGAAAAAAATGTGTCTAAAGTTTTTAAGTCCTATTTAAAGGCCTCAATTTAAGTAAACAGAGTGCGACACTAACCGCTCATTGATACTTTGAAAATAAAATTTTATAAGAATTGCCTGAGTTATTTATAATAATTATTTGGTGCTTACACATGTGCTAAGTATTTGGCCCATGGTGAAATTATCCAAGGTATAGTAATAAGAGCGAGAAGTAAAATTTGACACTATCATATTTGAAAATGTGTTGAAAAAAAAAATCAATAAGATAAGCGAATGTCAAGAAAATACAGAAAATAAAGCGAGAAAGCTGCTTTATTACTACACCTGTTTTTGGTTTCACCATGTCTTTGGCCGGGCTTCTCCTACAATTTGTCGCGTGCGTCTTGATGGTGTTACACAAATAGCCTCTCCATTGAGTTTTACGCCGCCTACAAACGGCAAATGGTTGTTTATGAGAAGCTTTTTTTCATGGCAGAAATGCACTCGCAGGTTTGCGACTCTTTTGTTGGCGGTATTGTGCATTTTTCTCCATACAAAAACATTGTCGAACATACTTTTAATGGAACAAAATGCAAAGCTGCTTCCTAAAATTTTGCTAAAAATTATTTTAATAAATTACATTATTTGTTTAGAATTTACAAAAATCTTAAAATTTCAATCAAAAAGAAAACTTGGGAATATTCTATTGACGTCCAAAGGCAAAGTACCTCCGCTTTTCGAATTTCAATTTTTTTTTGTTGCCGCTCAACCCTAATATACATACATGTTCATATGTACATACAATGAGCCTGCAACACATGCTTACTATGAAGCACTTGACCTTTAAGCGTCACAAATCACACAAACAACAAACATACCTTGAGTACATCCGTTGCCTCGTGCAAGGACAATTTAGTGCCATGAGTTAGTTCAAATTTTCTCGACAGTTGTCCATTTTCAGGATTCAGACGTTCACTTTGTTCAGACATATTTAACTCCATTTTATTATATTTAATTTAAATTTTTTGTTATTATTATTTTGCAAGTTTCTTTCTTATGTACATATGTATGCGTGTGTGTATGTATATATGTAGATATACCGCTGTCGCTTTTGTTTTTATTTACAATATTCGTTAATTTTGTTGATTTTCTCTATCACATTTGTTGGTGCGTATAACTAAATAAAACATGCGCGTGAGCTCGCCTCTCTTACTTTTGCTTGTTGGCTGTCTATTTTTTTTTTATTTTACTTTTTCTTGATTGCTGTAGCTGCTGGCGTTGATACAAAAGGTATTTACCACATATTTTTAACCTCTATTATTGAGTACAAAGGGCTTTTAACAATCGACCGCTGTTAATTTTGTGTTGTATAATTTATATAATCGTTGTTTACAATTGTACAAAGTACGTACTTTCAGTATATTATATGTATATGTATGTATGTATGCTAATTTTATTCTGGTGTCACTCTCTTGATTCAAGGTTTTCTTTGCTTTATTTTTTCACGTCCGCATTACAAAGCCTCACACGTAAGATTAAACAAAAATATATTTTATTAAAATAATATAAGCATTCCTGGCAGTAGCCCACTATATTTAATTTTGTTTTAAGTTTTAAATATTTTCTCTGCAAAACGACTTCCACTTTGGGAGTCTGAAGTCAGACTGCACGTTGAGGCCGTGAAAGCCAACTGGTCATATTCGCATTCGACACCCGCTACGCTCTCTTGTATACACACGTACATATATGTACATACATACCAGTGCTGCCAACTATTTTCGAGTAAAAAATCCAGATTTTTATAAAAACCCGCTGGAATAAAGCTAAATTCCACACAAAAAAGGCTGACAACTAAATAGGATTATATTAATACAATTTTAAGCAATTCATTTGAGACACTACTTAAATTAAAATTATCAATTTAATAATACAGCTGAGATCGAAGTTCTTCAGAAATGAACAAGTAATTTTGAAGCAAAACCAAATCGACTTCAATTATCATACAAGAATTTAAGAGTACTGTTAATTTCTTCATGAGCGAATGATCGGATCTAAGCCAAATTAGTATGGGACCACCTCTGAGGTATCACCTTTCCTTAAAAAAAAAAAACGAATTTTAGAAATCGGTTAGCGTGTTCCAGAGTTATGCGATCATATACATAAAAAAAACTAAATTGGCAGCCCTGATACATGCACACATACATGCACACATTGATACATTTGTATGCAAGCAGCACTGTCATTGACTTTGTTTAACAAAGTTTGTTACCACGTGGACTTGCCTCCCAATTCTACTATGTGTGTACATTTGTTGGGGAGAGACTTGGTGCTCCCCACAGTTAGAGATGGTGTTACCACCTGCAGGGGCGGATCCAGAGTGAAATTTTGGGGGGATCAATGAAATTTCAGAATAGTAAAAACTTTATTTTTAATGCATATGGACAAATCTAAAAAACAGATAGCCTTTGTGTTATTTAGCTTTATTTTCATTGTTCCAAACTATATCAAGCTGACTGCTTTTGGATATAATTCATAGACGTATAATTGAAGCCTCAAAAAATGTTTACATAAATTTGTTGCATAACTTTTGAGTTATGGATGTTTTAATTAAAAAAAGTGAATTTTTAATGTAATTTTTAAGAGGGGAAATATAAATTAAGTCATAACTTTTGAAGCACACCATATACTGGCCTGAAATTTTATGTGCAATTAGTACTTATGTTTACACTTCATATGTAGTAGGTAACTAAATTGTGCTTAAAAACTCTACTTTTCATAATTTTCTAAATTTTCGGTTTATCGCGTATAGTATTTGAAGCATTTCGTTTTAAAAACCGTTTAAGTATGTATTGTATTCTACAAACAATTACGAATAATTTGATACCTTAGCAAGAAATGTGCTTTCAGAATATTAGGTAACAACAGTCTGAGATTGAAACCTTTGAAATACTGCGTCTTTATTTGTCCACTTATTATTATTCCACGAATTTATTTTTTCACCTAATACAAAATCTTTAAGGGGGCGAACTTTCCCCTTTGTTTACCTAACCGCCATGGGTCCGCGTCTGACCACCTGATAACTGCATGAACCTGATGTATATATATATTTACATACATATGTACATATACAAACGTGTACGATCTATATTAAGATACAGATATGTATGTATGTATGTATCTTGTGTCCTAATACAACTTTAAGAGCGTCGAAATAAATCACTCCATTGTTATTTTGCAACTATGCAACAGACTATTTGAGTTTATTTCAGCAAAACTACCTTTATGATAAATTTGTTTAAACGCCTAGTTGTAGGCAACTTGTGGCACATTTACTGCAAAAACTGTAAAACGGAAGCGTATAAAAAGTGAATTGACAAACCGTATCACTGTGGTGCTGCCACCATATGCAAAATTGATAACTTCTCCGAGAACGATATTTGTATGTACATTACATGGTAGGGTATACCACTTTACAAGCAAACGAAAAAAGTTTGCCGTAAACCCTTGGGTCTAAAGTATTTTTGCAAAGCAATTAAAAAAAAAAAAGTATAAGTTTTCAGTTACACCTAAATGCGCCAATTTTATTTTTTTTTTTAAAGTTCTACTGGAATAATCAAAAACGTTGAATGGTTTTTGGTAGGCTTTAATTTACTGACATTAGGATTGCACGCGGTGATAAGAATTGAGATCTTGTTGGTAAGTATTTAAACGGAGTACTTGAGGCCAATGAACTTTGTCTCCTTGATACAAGAACATCGATATATCATTATTTATGATAATACCAAAGAACCTAGATATTAAGAAGAGATACAAGTTTGTAAGTATATTTTAATTACCAGAGGAAAAATATTATAAACATGCAAGTTTTAACTAATTAATCTATGCGCATTTATGTAGCTGTTTTCAATTGAGCAATAAGTAAAAAATATCAATTGAACAATTATGTAATTTGAGATTATTCAATTAAGTGCCACTGAGATTTTTAATTTTTAATTTTATAGAAAATGGACTTCACTGTCTTTACTTCACGAGATGTCTAATTAATTTTTTATTTAGTTTCCAATTTAAAAATCACTATTCGAAGAGTTTTGTATGGAGAGCTTAAATGGGTTTTTGGGTGTTTTCACAAAACTATCACGAATTTTACCATGAAACTTGGCGGGGATGTTAGGAATCGTATATGTTTACATTATTCATCACTCTTTTCACTTTATTAGTAATAGTATTTAACTAATTTAATTCTTTGCAGTTTCACTAACAAATTTTCATATAAAAAGAGCATTTAACACTAATATTTTGATAAATATACGATCTTTGCAATATTCACGTATATTTTGTATACATTAAATGTATTTTATTCTATTTTTTAACAATATACAACGCGTTTAATAACTTCACTACTTTTCTTCAACAAAGAAAACAAATCAAAATGGCGGCGCTTAAAAAAAATCAATACTTCGATAAATAATTAAAATTTTTAATAAAAAATCGTGTGATTTTATATAAATTATTTTTTTTTATAAAAATCAATACTTCGATAAATAATGAAATATTTGAATTAAAAATTTTACCCTGGGGCGCTTTTTTATAGAAATCGATAATTCGATAAATAATGAAAATTTTTATTAAAATCAATACTTCGCCTGCGACTCTTTTTTAAGTAAAACAGTATTTCAATATAAAGTGAAATTTTTGTATAAAAAACCCTCTTTTTTACTACTCTCATTATCTGGCAGCACCAACATCTGTGTTCTTTTCCAACACTTCCATGTAAACAATGAAATTTGTATGGTGAATTGTCCAAATTTAAAAGTTAATAAGTTTTTAAATAGAAACCTCCGCGCTCTGGGGGTTTCACTTTTAGAATCGGAAAAATCTTCTCTACACGCCCTCATTTTTATTTTCTTCAAATTTTTACCGAATTTAAAGAAAACTTTCCTTTGTTAAGCTACAAATGCACACTCCAATAATGGTGAATACCGCTACGAAGCAATGCTGCCACCAGAGCGGATATGCGATACCGGTCCTCAGCTGTTTCCTTATATTTTGTTTTGATTACAAACTCGTATTTGAGCACAACAAAAAATGCGCGATAAACAAAAATTTATGACAGAATTAACAAACAAAGCAAAATGAAAAGAGTTGACGTAGCTACTTATATGTTTGGCATGGCAGATAAAACTTAATACAATTATTTGTTACCGCGAAAGTATTTCAATTAAAACTTATTTCCCAAATCAATAAATTGAGACTGATTATATAAAGAGACTTTAGTGAAATAATATACATAAGTTGAACTTTACGCGGATATAACCACTTAGATAGATAAGAGCAATTTTCCATACCGCTTAAAATGCCAATTCCCACGTACGACGTGTTATTGGAGACAACTGCGGTGGTCAGTACAGTTTTGCAGTTCTTGTCTGGCGTGTAAGTAAACAAAATAATCTGTTATAATGCTTCATTTATAACTTTTATCCACCAGTATTATATGCCGGAAGTACATACAAAAGAAGAGCACAGGCGAATCATCAGGACTACCCTTTATTTGTGGATTTCTCTCGTAAGTAGTGGGCGAACTCTTTATACTTGACTGCAATGCTAGTAAAAATCCCTTTAACAATTTTTCAGAACATCGTTTTGGCTTCGGTATGGTTTACTCACCGGTGAGCGTAGCGTGGCTTTGGTCAATGTTATTGGCATCTTTCTCTTCCTGTGCTATACAATGGTGTACTATGTATTCTCCGTAAATAAAAAGTCATACATGCGACAATTTGGATTTGTTTTATGCATTCTATTTGGCGTGTGGTACTATACGGATTCCATTGAAGCAGATGCGGAAAAAATACGTGTAATGGGTGCGTCTAGATAATAAGTCTCTTTATCGATTTAATGTGTACAAGCATTAAATAAAAAAATTCTACTTATTTGCAGGTCTCATTTGCTGCATAATCACGGTATGCTTCTTCGCAGCACCACTTACAATGTTGGTTCATGTGATACGCATGAAGAATTCGGAAAGTTTACCTTTTCCGCTGATTGCTATGACTTTTCTGGTGTCAGTGCAATGGGTCATCTATGGTGTCATTATATCAGATACATTCATACAGGTAAGATCTAAAAAGCATCTCCTTGAAAGTTTTTGATATAATTTACTATTTTTTTTTTTTGTTTTGCTCAACAGATTCCAAACTTTCTCGGCTGTTTACTTTCGCTGCTGCAACTTTGTTTATTCGTTGTTTACCCGCCAAAAAGTTATTCCGGCCAAGGGTACCGTTTGGTCGACCAGGCTTCTATATTTTAAAAAGCCAATAATGCAAATGATATATATGTACGTATACAATGAATTTGCATACAGGTAATACATGTATGCTATAGTTGCCAAATATTAATTTGTAACCTTTTTTTGGATGTGCATTTAAAACTAATGTGTGTCCTGTAACAGCACTTCTTGAAAAATCAAAGCAAAAAATTATGAGTAAAGATATATCAGAAAAGTTTAATCCGTTTGTATCCTGGTTCACTATAGTTATATCGATATCGCCGGAATGATTCGGATTTTTACAGTCACTAAGACAACCGTTTATATCTATATATGTTTTTTTTTTAAATATTCAAAATGTTTTTATAACAAGTAATTTTTAAGCAAAAAACAAAACCGACTCAGTTCTCATATACAAATTTAAGATTATCGTTAATTTCTTCATGATCCAATGATCGGATTTAAACTAGATGTAAGGTAACACCTTTCCTTTACAAAAAGGAGTATAGAAATCGGTTTACGTGGTCCAAAGTTATGCGGTAACATACATAAAAAAAAATATTTCGACGAATTGATAATCTTCTCCTTTTTTGAAGTCGGTTAAAAATATTATTCATGCTTTAACTAAAATCATATAAATCGAAATTTAAAATTTTATACCAAATTTAAAAATTAAAAAAAAAGTGTTCATCAAAAATTCGATCTTTATAATTTGAATTTTTAGATCTTTTTATACCGTTTTTATAGCTCATACAATTTTAGTATAAAAAAATTGCATGTTTGAAGCTACTAAAAATTCGCGTTGGTTTTTAAATTTTTTTTTCGACGGTCCGAAATGACTTGTTCAACCCCGCCAAGGACGATCTAACCCTGTTTCGTACTACGAACTCTTATAATAATTTTTCCTTCCTGAAGCAACTCTCGGCAGAAAGATTGATCCACTCTTCTACCAAGCCAAACTGTGCAGAATAGTCTCTACGAAGCCCTGTGCCCCTGGTGTCAGGGCACAGGTGTACAGGACGGCGAAGCCGAGCTTGAAATATTTAACGTACATACATATTTATAGATATACGCCTCTCGCTTGATGCGCGACAAGATATCCACCTGATATTTTCCTCAGAGTTGATAACCGTATATCAGCATACATATCTTTCCAAGGATTGTCACCCCAGCAACACTTCCCGAAAACCATTTTGGGAATTTGTGTGCTGTTACAACAGCACCAACAAAAACTGCGATTTTAAACGCAGACCACGATCTTTGGCGTTGAAGGCTGTCAAAAGATCGTAGGGAAGGTTTATTGGTATTTAGACACAAAAAACTAATACAAATGTTTCAAACAAAGAAAAATTACCAAAACTTGCTAAACTGCCTCTTCCCTTTTTACATTCTTGCCACCGTTTGTCTATTCAAAAAAAATTTCATATGGTGGAAAATTATATTTTGTTGACCTTTTAAACAAATGTTTAAATTCTGGGTTTTAAAGGCGCTATATGAATGCACTTTCTAAAAATTTTTTTGTTATCTTTTTTACAAACTGGTTTACTCATGTTGAAACAGTAGATTTGATATTAGATGTTTTTAAATCGTGCAAAGCAAGAATAAAAAATATGCGAGCTTTAGAAAAAGACTTGTATGTGAATATTTGTAAACTTTGAGAAACAATAACGGCGAATTCGCTCAAGACTGTACCAACAATTAATGATATTTTGCCTACCTCTTCTTTAGAGGTATTCATGAATATGTTTTTGTTACACTAATTTTGTTTCTGCAGCTCAATTTCTGTACATTTACACTCAAAAGGCCAAACACTACTGTTTAGATCACAGAAGACTATTGGGAATATGTACTACATATAACTTTCGCAATTAGACTCCATTAATAAAACTAATCTATGAAAAACAATTGTTATCGACTCGGCATCGCACATAATTTTTTATTTTACAAATGTATATAAATACATACCCATACATATTTATAATACACATATATAAGTTGACTTGCCATTTGATATTATTTTAGATCCGTTATCCGTCGGTGATACTGCAAAACGGTCTATGTCTATTAGTACCCTTGACACTTAGATGCTCTCTTACTTGCACCGGAATGCATCTACAAATCGTTACACCCTAATAAACGAATGACAAAATTGTTTACCTTTGGCTGATGAAGATTAACGATTGCCAGAAGCGAAAAAACACAAATAACAGATAAATTAAGCACCAGAGGTAATAAGCAGGGACGAGAAGCGGATGAAAAATTTTGTCGGTTCGGTTCAGCGGTTCGAACCGTTTTTGCACTTTTAGATTGGTTCGTCAAAGCGGTTTTTTTGGTCTTTGAACCGGGGTTTCGGTTCGGTTCAACGGTTCGAAAAACAAACAAGTAATAAAGTCTAAGTTCGGGCGGAGCCGAACATTAAATACCCGGCGCAAGTATTAAATATATGATTTTCACCTTTCCGAAAGCCACCGCAACATGGTAAGCCGGGCTGTGTCAATTTTGAGTAATTTAGCGTCCTTAAATTTCGAAATATTGAAGTTTCAAGCGTATCTGAAATTTACCGTTATATGAAAAGCGGCCTCAATTTTAGTCTGATTTCAATAATTTTCATCGTTTTGCTTTTATTTGGCAAGCACAATAGCCATACCGAGTTTGATATAAATTGGTAGACCGGTTACCGAGATACATATATGTGATCACAAGTGGGCGGTGCCACGCCCGTTTTCCAAAATTTTATCATAAACGTATTTTTTGGTAAAGGATTGTCGCAAGCATCAATTTTGAATAAATTAACTTTAATATTTACTGATTTATCGAAGATTTCGTATTTCTCCAAATTGCCGTTATATGGGAGATAGGCGAGGTTATTGTCCGATTTTGCCCATTTTTAATACCATCCGTCCGTTTCGTTAAGATATCTCAATTTTTACTAGAGTTTTCGTGTGCACAGATGGACCGCCGGACGGACAGACAGTCACCGCTTAATTGATTTCTCTTTTCATTCATTAAATATATCTATCTCGATTCGTTTTACCTGTTACAAACAGCCGTTATGTGACCAAAGTTATAATACCCTTATGCACAAGTGCGCTCGGGTATAAAAAATAACGCGCAAGTTTAAGTGCCAAGAGTCAAGTGCAACAACGCGCAAGGTTAAGGGTCAAGTGTCTGTCAAATGAGATGGCGTGCTTTTACATTTGATATTGTCACATGGTAAACAAACATGGTAGGTATTAACATGTTTAACAAAAAGAAAAAAGTGGGTACATTTATCTATTAAAACTTGGTTGAAACGAACCTTTAAACCTTTATGGAGAGTGGTTCGGTTTTCGGTACGGATCAAACATTTGTGGACAATTTCGGTTCGGTTAATGGTTCAGTTAATTTATAGAAAAAAGCGGTTTTCCGGTTCACGTCTCTGGTAATAAGTGACATAGCGTGTTTTGCCGTATCACCAACGTTATATAGTAGGTACTTTTCACAATCGCGGTAGCTCATTTTCCATTCCGGTACTGTAAATGGGCAGTTAGCTTCCGAATTTCAGTTAACTCTCCACTGTGAAATGGGCTCAAATAGAACGTACGTAAACATATCTACTACTAATGCCAAACTACGATTTTGAAATTGGTTGGCAAACTTTCTCGTTAAAATCAAAAATGTTGTAGTTTAACAAAAATGCATTGTTGATTACCAGGTTTGATGAATACCCTTAATAATTTTTTCGCCATTTTCTCCACTTATGATTATAAAGTCAAGTGCATTTTGAGCTGTTTTTTATTTTTTTTTTTAATTTTCATTATTTATAAATTTTTAGTGAAATATATTTCTAACAAACAATCTCAAGTCAGACATTTGCAACAATGAGACATCGAATTTTACGAATTGAATGCACTTGAGTAGACACACTTTTTCTTTAAGAACCATGTATGTATGTATGCATGTTGTGAAAAAGGACAAAATATCTTGAGTAAGTAGTCTTTTTTATGTGCCTTAAAAAAAGAAAAATTAGCTTATTTACTTGAAAAGACGCAGCGGAAAAAAGGAAACAATTAAATTTAAACAAAAATATGTCGTTATTTGTAATTTCCTTATTTTACTCTATTAGTACTTACTTTTATCTTCTTAATTTAAATATCTATGTAAAGCCCCTTCAGAAGGCTGTCTGTTATACACTGTACATATGAGTGATATCTACAAAAATTTAGCTCCTGTAGTACGAATCAGTGTGTTTTTTGTTGGAAAATTTCAGAATAAGATGCGAGATTACACCACAGACGTTGAAAAGCTGATTTTGCATTACTTTTCGTTGCTTAAAATTTTACTTTAATTCACCTTTGACTAGTCGTAAATGTATTTACTTAATCTTTTGGAGCCATGAAAACTAACTTTCGCCGGTTTCTCCCTCCGAATTCAGAAAACAAAAATTCAGAAACACATTTATTCAGAAAACATTAGGCAGAAACCTTTCTTAGAAAGCCAAAATTCACAGGTCAAAATTCATAAGTTAAAGCTCGTAAGATAAAACTCATAAGTCAAAATTCAGAAAGGAATCAGACGGCAGAAAAAACATTAAATTTGACGCAAAATTAAATACTTTTTCTGCCGTCTGGATTCCTTTCTAAATTTTGATGTATGAATTTGCGCAAAATTAAATATTTTTTCTGCCGTCTGATTCCTGTCTGAAAAATTAGCGCTATTTTGTAGACGCCTAAAACCAGAACTATGTACGTCCTTGTACAACTTTGTTGATTTTTTATAATTTTAATACAAAGTTCGAAATTTGGATTTAAATGGCTTTTGTTAGATATATCGTCACCTAAGGGTAAAAAGGTGCCAAATCCATTTTTTTTTAATTTTTCAGGAGATACGAAAAATCGATTCTGTATCAAAAATTAAATTTTGAAAAAAAATGGGCTTGGCTCCTTTTCAACTTTAGCTAGCGATTTCATTCTATTTCCGGCTGTACAACAGGTGCACTTAGTACCAGGAACTCCTTTAATTTATTGGCAAACTGTTTCAAAAGATACTGTACTCTAAAATATGCTTTTTTGAAATGGAGATAAACGATCGATATACATATATAAACCAAACGAAATTTCTTCCGCGGTGCGTTTATTGGCACAAGCAGATTTATCGTGTTGTTTCTTTTTGCTTACACAGTTGAAGCGAGTTTCACTTTGAATTGTAAAATCTTTAGTTAACACCTTTTTAAAAATATAACTTTAAATAACGATAAACGATCTAAAAAATATTTGTTGAATGATTGCAATAGAAAACAGCAAAAGTAGGTTAAAACTTAGTATTTTTTTTTAATTCATAGAGCTAAAACTTTTTCTGTGCATATTTTCAGTTTTAGGTCGTTTTTAAGAATTATTAAAAGCATTTTGTCTTTTTTTTACTAGTTTTTAGGCCATCAAAATCCGAGAGGTAATTACATGCATACATATGTACATATGTACATATGAATGTACTTTTGTTTTTATTATGGCATGCTTGTGAATATTAAAATTCTAGAGGATTTCTCATATCACCCATTCATATCAAATTGATTTATTACCAAGCTGCAAGTCTGCACGTACTCGCATACAGGCACCTTACGACTTTCGTGACTTAGAAAATAATGAACACTAACGAAAATAAACGAAACGACTGTATTTGCATGAGAAGCTGTTTTTT
>NW_023458561.1:29792265-29792943 GCF_013731165.1 Rhagoletis pomonella
ACTTCGGCAGAGATGTGGTTTCCTGTAATTTCAAAAATTGGCAACTTGCTTGAAAAAACCAAATAAACCAATAAGGTAAACTTAACTGTATATGCCGCTTCTGTGGCATCTGGAAGCGATGTATTCACCTTCAACCACATGTGCACAGACAACAGAAGCCGTTTTCTGAAGTAACCTTTAACTGTAAACCTCATTTTATATTTAAAGGTTGGATTAAAACTAAAGCTATGTCTTAAGTTAAGCATTTCTATTATCGGTTTTTGACGTATGTATGTTTCAATTTAAAACCGATAATAAAATGCTTTACTTTAGACACAATCATAAATTTTAATGCAAACTTTAAATATAAAGTGAGCTTTAAAGTTAAAGGTCACTTCAGAAAACGGCCCTAAGCAAGTAAATCCTTCGTTTTTCTTGGACTTCTTGACGATGAATTTTGAAACATTTAAAGTTCATTTTTTGTTTATTTGAAGCCGTTTCTTGTACACCACTAAAATGTATGAGGCTGGTCACACTTGGCTGGTTATAAGGTTATGTGGTTATCGGAGACCGAAAATAGCCGGGTCATTTATTGCTGTGTCACAAATTGTCATTTATGTCATGTTATAAAAAATAAATCACTCACAATAACTTTTATAACAAGTTTTTGGCTTATCTGCGTTGGTTAGACTTTTGGTT
>NW_023458561.1:29792953-29804514 GCF_013731165.1 Rhagoletis pomonella
CTTATCTGCGTTGGTTAGACTTTTGGTTGATTTGTTGTTTTTTTTGCGTTTTTAATTGACCTTTTGTTTTTATTTATTTTTATTTTTTTTTTGTTTTAAATGCAACGGTGTCCAAGTGGGTATGTTAAAAATACTTAGTGAGGTGCTTCGTTAGTTTGCTTCTAGTTAGTATAGTTTATTTATTGAAGGGAAGAAGATGGGCCAAAAATCAAGCGTTGAATTACGCAGCTTTTTTGACTTAGATACGAGTAGTGATAAAAGGTTTGTTCGTCGAAAATCCAGCAAGAATTATCCAACACTCAAAATATCAGAGAGTAAGAAAACATTTTCTCAAATTCTCTCTCATGTTGAGAAACTTGCAAATTTCTGCACGAACGCAAATTTGCAGGAATTTGCAAGTTTCCCTGCCAGCTGGCGTCCACGGTTGCATTTCAAACATAAACATTTTTTATAGAATTTTTAAAATTCTTTCGGATGGCCAAAAACAGGATATACATGTATATTTCTTGTTGTTCTGACTTTCTTTAACATACATTTCAATTTCTTCATCGTACTAGCTGTCGGGTTTCTTAAATCGACTCTGGTTGCAATTGCATTCCGATAGCGAATACCATTTTTTCAGCCGAATTAAGTTCAAATCATTGGAATTAACTAAATTAATTATATCAACAATTATTTACTTTCGTTTTTCATAAAAAAAATCGCTCGTGTTTATAAATTTTTAAATTTAACGAACTAATTTATTCAAATTATTGTAGACAAAAATGCAACCATGCGCCACAACCACATGTTTTTCGTGTTTGCAAATTCTTGCTGGCAAAATTTTTTCCAGCAAGAATTTGCAACATCTCTCCAAGAGAACTGTCACTTTGCTCTCACAATTTTTGAGTGTTGGATAATTTTTTGGTCTGCACGAAAGCGATTTGGGCAAAAATCGTGATAATTCGTACAAATTCGTACAAATTTTTTGCTCGACGAACAAACCTAAAAAAGTTTCAGTGAGTAATGTTTGTAAAAAAAAAGTTTATAGCGGTGATCATTTTCGTGAATAAAAATAGTTTTACTTGCTATTCTTTATAGTTTGTTTTACTTCGTTGCATTTTCGTCATATATTTTCTCTGAATCATAATTAAATTTGCTAACTCACCTTTTCAACAAAAAATAAATAAAAAATTGCATAAATAACTTCGGTTGTGGCCTTTATTTTCGTTAACGATTCCATTTCGCACAGTCATTAACCGTAAGCTCCCTCGCATAAAACGCTTTCACAGCGACATATCACAAAAATTAAAAAAATAAATGGTTAATGATAGCAAAAATTACAATGTGTTCAATGTGGACCAGTTATTTTCGGTCTTTGGTGGTTATGTGGTTGTATTTTTTATTCAGTTTACAACAAAAAAATCACTACGCAATAATTTCCAAGCAGATAACCAGGCAAGTGTGAACAACCTCTATGCATATATGTAAACAGATTTATGTAGTTTTTTCGTAAAATCTCAATTATGATAAATAGGCCTAAAACGAAAAGATTTAACGTCGATATATGTACTTCATTATATAATCGAAACAAACACAAATAGCAGTTTCAGTCTTTTTCGACGTGAAATCAAAAGGTCTGTGAGACCCTTTGCTCACAGCTACAGGTTAATAATGTTCGATTTAAAATTTCAAAAAAAAACACAGGAAAGTTAATTTCGGTTTACCCAAAAACCGGTTTTCGGTTTTGGTTTCTTTGAACCGAAATAAACACTGAATAATCGCAAACCGTTTTTATTTCAGAGGTTTGATTAAACGGTTACAAATTGGTCAGACCTGGCAAGGTAAACGCCACTACTAGGCTTAAAAATTGTGCAAAGTTTTTTTTTTAATGGGTTTTAATTCAGGAATGTCAATCCTCTTTTTTATCGCTATATTATTATTATTGCTGAGGCTCAATTTTGGCTCCATTCCATTAACATTTCAAAAAGAAAAGTTGACTCATTTGGAGTGGAAGTCCGCAAGAGATTCAGAAGGCACCGTTACACTCCCCCTACGACCCTGACACCAGAAGCGCTCTGGACCGCGCCCATCGACGCCGCCCGCTTTCTCGGCCTCAGGCTAACAGAGTCGGAGGAAGAAGACGATGGATGATTCATGACAGAAGCCGGGGGGTTGAGCACTGCTGCTACAACAACAACAACACTCACAAAAACTCACTGTCTGGTTTGCTTTATAATCCGGTGGAATCATACCCTGTATTCTTTAAAAAAGACAACGGCGATCACGATACTCATTACCATTTCTCATCTGGGTCAACTGACGACAATTGGAAATGCCAAGTCCAAGAGTCAAGCCCTCTCTATTTGGCCTTTGTTACCAGCATCGTGATCTGCATTTCATACTTTCAGAGATGGAAGGCGGAGTATGTGTCCATTCATACGGCATGGCCGAGCCACCCAAAATCTTTCTCTTGAACACTCCAAGAGCCGCCGCAGCACATGTTTTCATTGCCCACGCGTCTGCGCCATGCACCAGCATGGGCATGATGAATGACTTATAGTAATTTTTGTACGAAGAGAGCGGACTTAACTTCCCAATTGCCTTCCAAAGTAACACTGGTTGGAAGGAAGAATTCTCCGTTGGATTGGGTGTTAATGCTGGCTACTAAATAAACGAAGTCGTCTATTTTTAAGAACTTATAATTGTCACCGCGACGTGGATGCCAAAACGCGGACACCTTGTTTGTCTGATAGCAGGTGACTCTTCGCTTTGTTGTCATTCATCACCAGACCCGCGCATTTTGCTTCTCTTTCTAACTCCGAGAAGGCAGAATAGATGTAGTCGGGTCTACGTAACTGGAACGATCCAGATTTTTATCTGGCCAAGGACTGTCACTCCAGCAACACTCCCCAAAAACTCCTAGGGGAATATATATGCTGTTACAAAAACAACAACAATATCATGGGCATACGCCAGCATTTGTACGCCCTTGTAAAAAAAAACTAGCCCGAGCGTTACACACGAAAGAGTCACCTCGTCTGAAACCTCGTCCTTCCTAATTCTGAAGGAGCTGGTGTAATTGCTCAACGTAATTTTACACAGTCGTTTAAGTTCCGCGGGTATACCAAATTCTGGCAGCGTGGCGTAATGGCACCTCCTTTTCGTGGTGTAAAAAATGGCTTAAAACTCCACAAACATATGGTGTGGCGGATGGTAAATACCTGGTCTATGGTGGATATACCAGGCCTAAAGGCATACTGAGTAGAATGGCTGTCGCAGATAGTTATTGCCAGCAGAAAGTGGTGGCATATTACGAGGTCTATGAAGTTGCCATATTTCTCAGCATTTTAAGGCAAATTAAAAGACAAAGTTTTCAAATATTTTTTGAACTAAATAGCCGAAAAAAATGCAAAAATTATCAGTTACCCTCTGTTTTAATAATATCAGCAAAATTGTGTTTAATTTCGCCTTGAAAATAAATAGTCAAAATAGGAGTCAAAATTTTGCTAATGGCCCATTATGTATGGCGACTGATAGCTATAGATAGATATGATAGATGATAAATTGTTGAACACCATTGAAGCAAAGTTGCCAATTACTTGGGAAAAGTTCATTTCAAAACGTGCGCTTTTCTGTATACTGAGACTAATCGCTATACATACAAATTACGATACTGGTAGCCATGGCTACTAGACCAGCAACTAGACCCCAGTCGCCATACATATTAGGGCCATACATTTCTTTGCCTTTTATTAAAAAATGCCTACCTAGTATCTGACTATTTTTTCCAATACTCATTTGAGTGATTTCTTAGTTTTTTAACACAACAATTTGAGATTAACCGATGAAATGGATAGGAGATATTAGAATTACTATGCATAGTTTCAAGTCTCGTAAGGCGTCGCCACTTCAATAGTATTTCATGTTTTAATTTTAAGCCGCTCACAGCTCGCCGCTTTGCCGCTCATTGCGAGGCCTCGACCTTATGAGTCCTAACTAAATGACTTCTCATATTTTTGAATTTGTACACACAAGAGTGCATTTTCTTTGACAGATTAGAATTAACTGTACGTAGCGTGTTTATATACTTTATACTTAAGGAAGGCCAATTGTAGTTATTAGTGTAAAATATGTAAATACAGATGTAGGGCGAAAGTAATCTAATAAAAGTTCCTTATATGTACATATGTATGTATGCATATGCTTATTAGCATAGGTAAAGGAATTAGTGTGCAAGTAGGTATACCTAGTTTGTTTGATACATAAATATAGTATTAATACCTATTACATTACCTGATGGATTGGTTGATGAATCATATTGTGATGGCCTGCTGTCGGCATTGGCAAGTACATGCCGTAGGGCTGAGCTGAGGTGCCACCAGCTGTTTGTGTATTCGGCATATTGAATGGTGGTGGAGTGCCCGAATGGAAATTTTGTTTCTCATATGACTGCGAATCAAAATAGAGTTCGACTAATACTTTCAACATTCAAATGTTAGCTTATACACTTACATTGACCTTATTCAGCGCAACATGTCCCTTACCATACATGGACGATGTAATATCCGAACTCGTTCCAGTTTGAGGCGGATTGGCGACATTTTGCGACTTCGATTGCTGATTAACGCTCGACGGGTAAGCGCCCTTTGTATAGTCCTGCGAAGCTTGAGATAACGTATCATAACTGGTCGAACCATAACCAGTGTTGTATGAAGGTTTCGGGAATTGGCCACCCGACGCTGTATTAGCAGCTGGAATTTGCTGCTGCAAGTAAAAAAGGTTCAATATATTTTATTGTTATTTTTATAACTTTAAAATTGTTGGAATAGTGTTATCAACATACCGGATAAATGGCCGGTGTGCCATACTGAAAACTGCCAGGCATAACATTACCGCTATAGAAGTAGTAAGGAACATTTAGCATTGGGCCGCTAGAGCCTGCTTGCTGTGACATTGTACTTGACACCTATATTGATATATAAAAATTAGGCAACCATACATTTGATATGGACTTTTACTTACGTTGCTAACTGGGCTAGAATTATTGTCCGTTCTAGCGAAACGTGCATCAGTCATGGTGGAATATGCTACAGAGCCCAAGTTATCGCGACCAGTGCCCAAACTGGTCGGAGTGTAGTTGAGATCGTAATATCCTTGCTGCAATCAAAACAAAAAATTGGTTTGAATGCATTTAAAAAGTAAAGAGGGTTAGGCACAAAACTAGCGAAGAATGAAAATATAAACATTAAAATGAAACGGAGCTCATACAGTCACTCTCAACGATTAAATTTAAAATATATTTGGGGTGGTATGGTGGAGACATATGTACATGCATGCTGAACCCCTGATACATTTTGTCATTGAAACGGCGTTTTTGTTGTTCGATATCAATAAAAATTGTTTGCCGCCAACAATATTTCTTATGTGCTTCGTTTCATTTCATGCATTTTATTATTTACAAAAGAAATTGCGATGCAATAAAGGCAACATATTACAAATAAGCGTTGGGATGGAGAATTAGATTCACTTAAATCATATGGGAGAAGGAAAACTGAAAAATGGATGGAGCGGTAACAAATTTAAATGGTTATCATTCACCCAAATTAGTTAAGAGTTGAGTACACTCTTTTGTAAATGCTTACAGAAATGGGTTTGGAAAGTTATGTGCGAGTAATAAGGCGCTGTGTGTAACGCATTCAAACTACATGCTTATTATAAGTTTAGTCCTCCACATTGAAGTTGCTACACACATAATAGACTAATTTTAAAGCGGTCTTGTTATAGCCAATTTCAATTTGAATAGAATATCAAAATATGTAAATTAATTTTTTGGATAGATAACCAATGCAGGGTGTGAAATATTTCTGATTTTTTTTTGTTCTTTTTTGCTTGTTATTATACAATTAAGACCAAGTGGAAGGAAATGAATAGAGATTTTTCAATCTGAATAGGGTGTTAGGAAGTGCAGATGGATATGAATTTTGTATGCGATTAGACCACAACGAGCAGTTTATGTAAGAATGTGAATAGGAGAAGCTATTTAAATACATACATCTGTAGGTAATTACATAACCAAAAGTAGTAATGATTAAACACCTAATTGCATTTTATTTTTAATGGATGCTTGTGAAATTTTCATTGGATTGATTTTTCTAAGTTTTGCATTTCTCCATATGCGAACTCACCACGTGTGGCACTCTCTGTTGCATCATTTGTATATCCTCGTAAGAATAAACTGGTTGCTGATAGTATGGCAATCCAGTCTGTATATATTGACTAACCATTTGGATGTTGGGCACCATTCCGCTAGCGCTTGTTTTATTTGAAGATGATGAAACGGCTGCGGCTGCAGCTGCTGCGGCCACCACAGATGCGGGGTTGCTGCTGCTGCTACCACCTCCGCCGCTGCCGCTACCACTACCGCTGCCGCCAGCGCCGCTACCACCGCCGCTTACAGTACTGCTACTGTTTGTATTACTGTTACTAGCGCTGCTAACGCTGTTGTTTGCTCCCACGCTCGAGCTGTTACTGTTCACATTTGAGTTGTTAGCTACAAAACAGTGTAGAGAAATGGTGTTAGTACAAACATACAGTATCGGTTACATCATGAACACCCCTATTTCACCACCACCACTTGCGCCACTTATGTTTATTTATTTATTTAAATATTTTTTTTTTTATTCTGTACAAGGTGTTGCAGTTTTCTTTTTTAGCAACATGAAAGTTGCAATAAAATTAAATGGGCTAGAAAACTGTATACTCAAAGAATACTTCAGAGAAAAAAGTTTGAAATTTGGAGGAATATTTGTTGAATTTTTTTTTTTTAGTTTCCTACAAAATTTTTAAACCTTGAGTTTCCATGGTATTTTTTTAGAGAATGAATTAGGTTTGTAAAGTGGTTGATCTTTTAGATTTTTTTCTGTGAAGTGTTGCGCATTCCATATAAAAATATTTACTTGCGCACTACCACTCCCCAAGACCTGGGTTCAAGTCCTGGTCCAACAACATCTAAATTATAAAATGCTTTATCTAACAGCGGTTGGCAAAGCTTCTCATAAAATTCATTTGCCGTTCGTAGGCGGCGTAAAACTGTAGGTTCCTCCATTTGTGTAATATCAAGAGATACGCCACAAATTGCAGAACCGCGGCCAAACACTTAGCAATAATAGTGTAAGCGTGGAAACATTATTATTATTACTAAATAAATAAACATAAGTTGCCAACAACATCATTTTTGCTGCTATGATTTTACTCGCAGCTATACATTTGTATATTCATGCAAGTAAAGTATGACATATGTACGTATTTAATATTTTATTAAATGTATAAATGTATTTTTTTCTGAAATGCCTACAGTTAACCGACGCTGACGAATTCGCCACCGAATTGGCCGACACTGCTGAGTTTCCAGCTGCTCCACTACTACTAGCCACGTTGCTCGAGGACACACTGAAACGAATAAAAAAATAAGTTATTTAACATTAAATAGACACAAGTAGTACATATATATGTAAGATGCAAATATTAATAATATATTATAATATTTAGGATGCATATTAGTTTATGTGTAATCGAATTACCAATCAATCAAGCAATTACAACAGTCAATCAAAACGAGAATTTAGAAGTAGAATTGCTGCTTACCCCTCATAATGCGAACCACTTGACGCTGTTGCCGTATCCTTCAATTTAGCACTTGCACTAAAGCTACTGTATTGAGAGGACGAAGTGTTTGTGCTACCGGCGAACCTATACAATAACAAAACAATAATAAAACAATGACAATATTTGTTAGTGTTTAAAATACTACAAAGCCTACGTTAACATTTACAAACGGATAAATTTAATAATAACCGAATTGGAGTATGTATGTACAATGTATATGCATTTAAATAATTTATAATTTACTAATTAGGAACCCTACAAGACGCGAATGACAGAAACTCTAACACATTCTCAACGAAAACTAACACATATGCAAAATTTTATATGCCAGTTTGGCTCCGTAGGGAATGACTGTCATTTGATCGATCAAGTGAGTGTCAATGCTGATAGAAGTAACGGTAGTTGGTTGCCATAGAAACCACAAGATTCACTAGGGCTGCATTTTGTGCGCAACAAAAGTAGTTGTACCTGCCAAATAATGTCGAGTACTGAAGTACTTGGATATAATTTTGAACTTAATTAGTTTAATTTTAATTTTATCATTATTCGACCCCGCTCATAGCAATAGTAAGTAAAAATAAAAGTTTTCATTGTGGTATGACATTCTTTTTATATATAAACGTAATAAATAAAACCGTATTATAAAGTACTTGGTACTGAAGAAGTTCAAATGCGCACATCAACAGAAAAAAGAAAGACGCAAAACGAAAAGATGTTCAAAACTTAAAGTGCTGTGGAAAAATAAAGATAAGTTTTATAAAATATTTCATTTAAAATGAATAAAAGAGCTTTTAATACCGCCATGAGCAAGAAAAAAGGATTTACGAATCCAATATTAAAAAATTGCGTCACATCGCTAGTTCTCTACCACTGCAGTCCTATTGCGCTGTGGATTTAATAGAAACAAAATTAAAAGATCCAGAGTATGCACAAGCCATGATAATGAATTATATTATGGAATACATATTTCACGTTCTAATTGCTGTACATACATTTTTCAAAGGTCAATTACATATATCAAAAACAAAAGGTGTGTCTGAGGACGTAGGCAGCGTCATTAAACATTTATTTACGGACGAAACATTGCTGCAATTCAACTGGGACGGAAGATGGGAGAGAAAACCACTGAACAAACTCATACTGGTTGATGTTCGTAAGACATTAATTAATTATCATCTAATATTTTAATGATTAATAATTAGGTCTTAAGATTTTACGGAAATAAAAGAAAAAAAAAATATGTCTTAAATGTGTCATTAATGATAGCTTTCTAATCATGCGTGAGAGATCAGACTTGACGAATTTTTACATCAGCTGTGAATAATCAGGAATGATAGGCAAACCTGTCAGACTTGATGTGTCATGAATGATCGGTTATTACATCAAATTTGATTGCACATTGCTGACTTATATTTCTATCAAGGTTGATCACTCATAATTGTCGAAGATTTACATCACTGATAATTCAAATCTGAATGCCGAACTCAATGGGAGTGAGCAGTATAGCAATATGCCAAAACGTATATGCCAGAAGGAGATGAAGCATCACACGTACACGAAAGTTTCCATCAGATTTTTCACACTGCCCTTTAGAATTTGATAGAAACTTGTAGGTAGCCAGTGACAGAAATCTCCATCAGTCTTGCCCATCAAATGATTTGTCAAATGATAGTCACTGTTCTTGCAGGGAATGGTACCTTCTATATAATACAAACTTATATGCATATGGCAACGACAAATTTAAATTCAGCTTTATTTCCATATGATTTCAGAAAAATACAATTTAAAAAAAAAAAATTATTTTGACTAAACAGTTATTTTCACACTTTACGCAGAGGTGAACTGTACGTTTAGTTCAAATTACAAAAGTAATTTTTTTACATCACAATTTTTACAATGGTCAGCGCTTTTAGAATTATACCATGTTCTGACCGACATCGAAAACATGTTTTCGTTGGTAAAACTGGTTTTCGACCTAAAACTTGTGTTTTCGTCCATGTAAAATCTGTCAAACGAAAACTAGTTTTCGCTGAAAACCACTTGAAAACTCACGTTCCACTTATTCCAATCAGTGTCTGCACTAGTTTTTTTCGATTATTTATCGAGGTGGAAATCATATTTTATCATCTTTAATACGTCATTTCGGATTTATTGTTAATTGGCTGGCCAAAATAAAGTAAGCATGGAAGTAAAAGGTTTTTAATGAAAAGAAATTGAAGGAAAAGTATTTTGGTTTTGTTTTTTTTTTGTAGCAAAACTGTAAACAAAGGTTGAAAGAAAGAAATGTCAACGAAAACACCAACAGTCGGTGTGAACAGCCTTCAGCCCACAATCTGAAAACTCGTTTTCAAGGTGTTTTCGTTGTCGGTCAGAACATGGTATTAACAAAACTTGGCAAGTGGATTCGTGGGGCAGTGTAAAGCAGTTTCACCGCCATCTAATTGAAATTCACTCGGAAGTGAATTGCAGAACCTGCCTCAGTGTCTTTTTCTGGTCTACCTCGTTTACCTTTCATAGTGAAATCGGTATATTTTTAAAAGTTTCAAGTGGCTAAGATTTGAGTTTTTTTTTTTTTGCTGGCGGTGTAACGCATTTTCTTCTTGCAAAGTGTGTTCGAAAATTTTATATAATTACATATATGGGAGAATAAGCAAAATCCGCCTGCAAATATATTCAAAAATCTTAATCTTGCAAAATATTGTACTAAAAATGAATGGGCTATAATATAAAACTGCATACCCCAATTTTTTATTCAGAATTGTTTGAAAATTTAGTTAACACTTTCCAAGTCCCAAATTTTAATATAATAAAGTGGAAGTTTTAAGTCTCCAAAAATACCGAGGATTTGTAAGTTTTTTTTTTGTATTACCAGTTCTAGCATATTATCCTTCATTTCTAATGATGTGTTATTGCTATGCATTTGTGTTATTCATTCATATTTAGTCTGTTTCCAATAGCAGTCCGGTTTACAGAATTTAGTCAGAACTTACAGGAAGTCGTTCCTCTAGACATAAAACCTGTAAGTGGGAACACTTTTGATAGAGTAACTGAGCAGCTGTTCCTAGTCAGAAGGTACAGGATTTAGTCCGGAGTTTTTTTTCCTGTAAGTTCTTGAAAAGTGTCAAACGATGGGCAGGGTTGCATTTGTAAACAAAAACAGAATGCGGTGAAAGCAAAGAATCTTATATTTGTTAAAAAATGGAAGTAAACAATGAGGCTGAATTCAACAAAATTAAATGTGAACTGCAAAAAAAAATATTTCACAGCTTATCAGACGAAGTCGAGCTGACAAAATTGCGAAGACATTTAAGGCAGCAGGAACGTTTTTGGCCGTTTTTTCTGATTGATTTCTTCATTCAATACGCTTTCCTTTTCCATTTCTCAAATGCTTTTTCATGTTTTGGAAAAAAATTAAGTAAGCGCCTGACGGCATTCGAGCCCGGTACCTTCTGAAAAAAGCTAAATCCTTCTGAAAGCTAGCACGCTCCTCTGCGTGTACATGCTTTAAAATTTTCAAAAAATTAGGGCGATTTTCACATTAGCCGTTGGTTAAATATATATTTAAAGGGCTCCAAACCATAGCAAATTCACTTTTAATGAGAAATATTATCATAGGATTAGTGTACCTTGCGAACGAACCACTTACAAAATTTTTAGCCGGTAAAAAGTTTGCAACATGCATGTGAATAACCAAATTATTACTTTGCGAAGCATATATTTTACTTTTATTTAAAATGTTCAAGACTAAGCGCACTTTTTTTAACTTTTTGCAACCTTTGGGAGCTGATGTATCGCTTATGTGTTTCAAGTTGACATAAAATAGTGTTTATCTTAAAAAGCCTCTAAGGAAAAAGTATCAGATTATGTACCTGGAATTCCTAAGTTACGAATTTTCTTTTGCCTTTAAAACTCGA
>NW_023458561.1:29819514-29872228 GCF_013731165.1 Rhagoletis pomonella
TTAAAATATTGTGTCTTCTGTGCCACGTAAAGAGATAAAATAAAAATTGCTCAAAGGCAGATTGTTAGTGGCTAACAATGTGTTGCTAAATACATATATACATATGTACAGATGTACATTTATATAAGCGTTGAAGTGAACTGAAATCCGTTTATAATAAAATGCGCTTGCGAAAAGAGAGCGAACAAAGGTAACTAACCGGCCATTATACGTTACGTATGTATGTACATAATAAGTAGATAAAATAACTCTTTTGCAAGTGTATTTCACCCTAAGTATTAAATTAATAAGCACATAAGCGACTGCACATACACATAACAAAATATTTTATATACAGCGTGGCGACGAATAACTGTTACCCAGGTTTTTTTGAGAAATAGAAGAGTCCTTTATAGATTTTGCGAAAAAAGTATGTTATTGTTAATTTTCCACAGATTTTACTTTAGTTGTATTAATTAGTTTTTAAATTTTAATCCTTATTTACATTTGCCAGCAGTGTAAACTTTGAGAGAAAAGTTCATTTGGCACGCAGGTCCTCGTTAGTTAATTTGTTCCATATCTTCTGTAACCATAGGCTAATTTTCTCCAGTTTGAGTCCCTTATACTCCCCCTTCTGTCCAAAATAAGGCCTCATACTCAAAAATCTAATAGACTCGGGACTGGTGACTAGGACGGCCATTCATTCGACCAACCTTATACAGTTTTTTTCTTTTTTGTACTTTTTTTATACAAAGCCTAAGAAAAAATACACCTGAAAAAGACTTGCGTGCCAAATGAACTTTTCTCTCAAAGTTTACACTGCTGGCAAATGTAGATAAGGATTAAAATTTAAAAACTAACTAATACAACTAAAGTAAAATCTGTGGAAAATTAACAATAAAATACTTTTTTCGCAAAATTTATAAAGGACCCTTTTATTTCTCAAAAAAACGGGGTAACAGTTATTCGTCGCCACGCTGTACATGCGTACATACATATGTATGTACATATATGTATGTATGTATATAATCATATCGTCGTTTAAAGTACAAAACCGCGTATTTGCTGCCAAAAATTGGATTAGCTCGCAAAAGCTCTTGGCTCAATCCTTATCCATTCGTCCTGAAATATACTAGCCAGAAATGCGATTGCTTTATAAAAAAAAGAACCATTTTAAAATATAAGTGTTTTTACTCTAGAAAATAATTTATGCAACCTCACATACGCGGTTTTGCATTATATTGATACGCGGTTTTGTACTTTAAACGACGATATATAAATCATGTATTAACATACACACAAATAAATATGCACCTTCGTATGATAAAATAATGAAAACGATTATTCGTCAAAGCGTAATAGTGCTAACATGCCTAGGTAACATGCAGCTTCGTGTGCAACATTAGTAAAACACATGACAATGCTTATTAACTAATATCTTTTGTGTATTAAAATGCTTATAAACTTTTTTATAGGTAATGCCTAAAAAACTCAAACAAACAGGAGTTTGCCATTGTATCTACGGTTAATTTGTACACCTTTCTTCTCGAAGTTTATATTGTAATTTTGGTTCGATGTTTGTAAGTATAAGAATATGAAAAGGACGAGAACAACGAGTTAAATATGTTTAGCGATGCTCGCTTCTCTGTTTGAACGCAAACTAATCCCCGCAAACTAAATGCCAAGAATGTCTAGATATACCAAATTTGGTATTTAGATGGGCGGTGCCCGGTTCATTTTCCAAAACAACGGGGTTTAATAAAAATATCGAGGGTTAATAACCTACTTATGTATGTATGTTCATATTGTACTTGACCCTACCACAATCCTCTAAGTTTTGTTCGGACGGAGTGGTTAGAAATGCGTGCTACAACACCGTAGGACCTGGTGTCGATCCCTGATCCTAGCAACATCTATGTACATTAGAAAAAGTTTTTTTCTAACAGCGGTGGCCACTCGTCAGGCAATGGCAAACTTTCGAGCGTATTTCAGATTTGAAAAAGGTTCTCATTAAAAGCTTCTGATGAAGCGCATTTTCACCACGGCCGACTTGATCGTGGAGAAGCCTGCATCGTTTGATAAATAGCACGCAGTTTTTTGGCCGGCCCGGCAAAATTGTCTTGGAAATTCTCCATACGCACGGGTTCCATAAGAAGTTAGTGGCACGAAATTAGACTTGCTTTTGCAAAACTTTTAAAATTTTTAGTCGAATAAGTTGCGCGACTGATACTTAAGCACGATTTTTAAATTCTTGTTAGTTGATGTGATAGTAACAATACGATTTAGAAAATCATATTAGTTGATGTGATAGTATTTAGTTTTCGCTGAATATAAAAAAGGATTTCATATGACTTTCTTCAAACTTACAAGTACTTTATTTTTGAAATAGAATATATCTGCTAATTCCTGGTAATGACTTGGGTCGACACGGGCATGCTATTTGTCTCGAGTTTCTCGTTTGTAAACCATACACACTATGCACCATATGAATTTCAATACAAATAGTAGCTTAGTAACGGATTAAGAAATGGGCTCACAGAGAAATAAAGTGTATTGCTAAGAAGTATGTATTAACACGTTGGCTGCCACGTCGCACGTTTTCGTGCGACACCCAGATGTTACCCTGAGGCCACGTCGCACATTTTCGTGCGACACCTAAATGTTACCCTGAGCCACGTCGCACATTTTCGTACATTTTAATATGGAATTTTACATGGAATTTGGATTCTCTGGCCTGTGGTGAACATTTTGGTGTGTTTCCCATGGCCGCTGTGTATTTGTAATGGTATTTTAATGGTACATGTGCGACACAAAAAAAACCGTTATAACTGCAAATTTAGAGACCAAAATAAAGTCGCGAGTAGTCAAAACTTATTTTTAGGCACTAAGAAACAAAAAAGAACAAAAATAAGTTGTTGGCCTCAGGTGACCAAAATTGTTAAATGGCACTACTACTGAACGATCAAAATTCTAAAAAGGCCTTGGCAGCCAACGTGTTAAGAATAGTTGCTTTTATCTACTTCTAGAAATTAAATATATTAAAAAATGGTAAAAATCGCATATGTTTAAAATCATATGTATACACACCAACTCCAAATTTAACAATTGGCTCACTGAGAGCCTTTAACCGTTTTTCGCGTCTTCTCCAGTTTATAAAGTATTCCCAAATCCACATGTTTAATTAAGATGGGCGAATTTTTCAGAAAAGAAGAGCAATCTTCAATCGCCGATCTGTGCTTGTGAGGATTAAGGTTATGTGCATCTGATTTTCTTTGTATTTATGTAAATATGTATAATTATTGGTGCGTTTGCTTCCAAAGTGCACTGGCAGACACGATAATTTGTAAGATCAACACAACAGGTAGAGTCATTGACTTCATTAGAAAGTAATGCCACGTATGACCTTATTTTTAGAACAATGGCGAAAATGTTTTATGTCTGCTATCACTCTGACGTCAGCGGATTATTGCGTTTTACTTTCCCATATACATATGTATGTGCATATGTCTGTTCTTGAGTTTCAAGATTACTTAAATAAACGTTGGTTATTTAATAGTAAAAAGCAAATGAAATAAGCGTGACTTTTAGTATCGACCATGGTTTTGTGGTTTGCGTTAAAAAGAAAAAAAGAAAAAAGTGGGATGAGTAATTTTACTGCCCTAAAAGTCCAAAGAAGCAAAAGAGAAAACCGAAATGAGACAGAAAATCAGTAAAATAAAAGGCGGATCACATGTCGGTCAATAAATATGCACATTTTCCAAGTTTTTCAGCTAACCTAATGTTGTAATAAGAAAACTATGAAGAGATAACTTAAAACTAAAGAGCCTACTAATTTAAGTTTTATTCTACATGATAACTTGTGCTATTTTTAAAATTCAATTGCATTACTGCCTACGTTGACAACATTATATAGCTCACGCCTATGATGTCAGCCAGTCAGCACCAGCAAACCACTACGTCGCACTCACCCAAAAATAAGTACAATCTGGGAACGTTTGTTTTTGCTTCGACGAACTCAAATGCCTGTGTCCAGGGCTTGCTGCGGTCTTTGAGTGCTGCATCCACAGACTTTCGGTACTTTTCCACTAATTCCTGTGCCTTCTGTGCCATTGCTGATCACTTATAAAAACTTTTGTTGGCCTTCGATTTTAAAATAGCAATTATTTTCGATGCTTCACCGCTTCTTATCCGCCAGAGAGTGCGATTCTTCAAATTTTCCAAAATCAAAATTTGTCTCTGCTTCTTTTTTGACGTTTTGCTTTCGTACAGATTCTACTGACGTCAACAAATGAAATGCCAACAGTGATGCGGAAATTAACAAAATTGGTCTAAATCAGATAAAGGAAAATGTTATTTAAAAAATGTATGTATGTATGCAAGGTATAAGTATTTAAATAGCGTATTCAAAAACTTTAATGAATAGATGTTATAGTTTGTTCACTGTAGCGTTTTAATCTCAAAAAAGTCAATAATTCGGTACAGACTTGCGCAAACCGCGCGTTACGGTACAAGGCGGTATAATCCCAATATCGACAACATCGATGGTTTTGTAAGCACTATTGATAGTTTTCAAACATGAACCAATTAAAACAAATCTGACCCAAGGCGTATTTATTGAATACGCCTTGATCTGACCGGTTGAGAAGCAGCCATTTGTAATAGCAATTGAGAAATAAGTGTTGTGACGTTCGTAATTTTGAAGTTTGCTATTTCTGTTTTGCTTGTTTTTTTATATGTATTTTGTCGGTGGTTTATTTCAGTGAGTTTTCGTGCAAATGTAATTAAAATGACGTGCGCGGTGATTGAATGCAAAAACACGTACATAAATAATGGTTAGCACAAACATGTGCACATATTGCTTGCAGTTTTTCTTTATGCTTCGTCTTCATATTCTTTGTTTACTTTTCACAGAAAATAACATGGCGCCGAAATTACAAACGTCAGCCAGAAAATTACTTTTTTTCTTTTGCTCCATCTTGTCAGATCTTGTGTAGTTGTATCATGGTTTTCAAAGAGTAAAAGCCGGCGGCAAGGTGTATTAAACGCCGGCGGTACGTTTTTCATCTTGTGAGTAGGAAAGAACATTTAGCAAAGCAGGACAGATAATTTCAGGCCGCAGATACTGCTTGAAGCCAAAAATCGTTGATAAACTTTTGTTCCTTAACAAAAATATGGATACTTTAGCAAATCTGCAGCTCGTGTAACATTTCTTCCAAAGCGAATTCAGATTTTCGCCGCGGTACTTCCTAATGTCAAAATGATGTATTTGTTGTAATATGAAATCGCCTAGTTTACAACAAACACATCATTTTGACATTAATAAGTACCGCGGCGAAAATCTTAATTCGCCAGTAACACCACCTTGTATACAAATTGACTAAAAAGTTGCGTGCAACGACACAAGATCACGCAAGAACAAGAGAGTGAAAAAAGTCGATTTTTTAGCGGGTTCTACGCCATCTTGTTTGCCTGGAAAACGTCTTTAAACACATAATTTAGGTAAAATTACTCATTAAAATACTTTAAATCGTGTTGTCCTGTTGGATGAGCTTTTCTTTTGTTAAAGAAAGGTGTAAAGTAGTATACTTGTGATGTAAACAAATTCTCAGCTGACGAACCCGCTTTCACAAACTCTTTTCTCAGAACCAGTTACAAATACAACGTCGCGTTCTTGCGTGATCTTGTATTTTTGGTTCATGCCATGATAAAAACATAACAAGGTAAAACCATTGCGAGTCAGTCTGACGTTTGCCAGCATATAATTTAAAAATTAAAAACTCAAACTCACACACACATTGTCATTTTCAATCTCAAACAACAATTGGGTATAATTTCTTTTTTTTTCTTAATTTTATATGATTTTAAAATGCTTGCAAACGTCAGAAAAAAATCAAGGCTGACTAATTGAGAATGAATTTACCTTGTAATGTTTTTATCATGGATAAAAATATTGTAAGGTAGAACCGCTGAGTCACTTTTAAAATTTTTGACGTTTCCAAACAATTTAATTTTTAAATTCACTCACAAACTCACACATTTTCGAATTTCGAACAATTTCAATTTTTTTCACTTATTTGATTTTAAAGTGCTGCAAACTTAAAAACAAATCATGACCTCGATTCTACCTTACTATGTTTTTATCATGGATTCTTGCCACCTTATTAAATTCGCCTTGGATACCACCTTATATGAATTCGCCTTGTGTTGTGCGATATCCATATAAATATCATGTATGCACACAAAGAAAAAGTGCAAGTGAAGACAAGGTGTTATGAATTTGAGATTGATCGACTTGCTTTTTTAAGCACACTTTATTTTTCTGGAAAAGTTAATAATTCAGTTAACTAAAGTTACAGTGTTTTCTCCCATATAAAAACATTAGAGTATAAATACATATACCTCATACGACGAAGTGTCATGTCCTTTTAGATAGTTTTTAATACGATATCTCCGCTAAGTGCAATATATGTATGTAGCTACGCAGATTTTCATAAGACATAAGTGGGGTAGCTTCCGTAGTTCACAAGAGAATTTCTATAAATATAAGATTGAAAGTAGCGTTAAAAGCCTCTATTGCTGTTTATTACTCACTGTATTTTCCGTTTTTAACAAATCTATATGGAAGGGTGGTACTTGGGTGGCACTGAACCAAGAATGATAGAATAATTGTATTCTATCATTCTTGGCACTGAACAGTAGAGATCAGTGATGGAAAATGAGTGTGCAATGTGCCGTTTTCGGCCCTTTCGGAAGCAGCCAGCACCTTAAGCGCAATCGATTGATTCTCGGCACTATTTTTGCGTAACTCAATGCAACTAATATATATGTACATATTTCTTTCTTTTTTTATTAATAATTTCTATGTAAAAAGACCTGATCTTTCGATTGATATAACTTAAAGAAACATTAAAAATGGACATAATTAAGAAAAATTACAGATAAAGTATCGTTTAGAATTTTTACTATGCAAATTGAAAAATTTAGGAAAACGCATAGAACCATCGGATAGCCCGTACAAAAATTTATAGAAATCATATTTTTCGAATTATTTTACCCATTTTCTGTCTGCTTCCCAGCTAATCGAAAAGTGGCTTGTTTTGCACTGCTCAGCGTGCCTGGGACATTTGTTTACGTGTAATACATGCATGTACATGTATGTACACACTTTTTGTTACGTTTTGTTTTGTAAAGTTGAAATTTTCCAATAACTTTGTGAAAATTCATCAAAAAAAGTGAAATACTTTTAAATATTTTTTCTAGTCTGTGATTAAATACATTTTATTAAAATATAGATTATTCATAATATATACTAAAATGGATCTTTCTATTAAGCGTACCCTTCATAAGAGAAATAATGCATATAAAAAATTTTTGGGTGATATTTCTGTTTTTCTTATATGCACTAAGTAATGTAAATATAATTTATTAAGAAAATGGTACATATCGCCGAATTTCAATTTATTAGAACAATGACCTGCATTTAGGCACATCTTTCTTAAAAATTTAGCACAATTTAAAATTTTGATTTTCCATCACTGGTAGAGGTGCAAAGAAATCGATTCTGGCATCGATACATCGATTTTTTTAACATCGATGCTGTGGGCGAAATCCAGTAAAATCGAAGAAAGTTCCTAGGCGACTATCCGACTATCGATAGTTTACAAAAAATCCCTGCAAAAAACGCGACTACTCCATGCATGCGTGTAAACAGCACTTCATAAGGACCAAGGCGTACTCCAAAATTAACCACAATTCATATAAAAAATATAGTCCAATTAACATTGTGATGTCTGCATTTGATCTGCATAACATCAGAGTAGCACAAAACTACTCCAACATATTAACAATGGCGTTGTTATATTTTTTCGTTTGTGCAAGCTTTTGTTCTTCACTTCTCAGATGCTTTTTCGTAATTAATAAAAAACAAAAATTAAAAATTACAAGTTGCCTCTGACGGCATTCGAACCCGAACATGCTGGGAGCTAACAACTAATAGCGAGCTTCTCTATACGTTCAGCTACAGCCAGACATGCAAATGAGCTTTCAAATACTCAACTTCAATCACATTTCGTTAAAACACGAGCAGTGATCGGGTAACAATAGGCAGGTGCAGAGAAACAAGCTGGTCCGCTACAGCATGACAGAGGAATGACTTTGTAAGTACTCCAATATACCACAAATAGACTACATGGTCCAACGATTTTTGCAGGGATATCGCCCACTATCGATAGTCGGGTCTATCGATAGTTTACCACTACTACGGATTAGTTGTACGAGATAGGCGCAACCAGGGTTGGCACCTCACGAAACCGTTTGGTCCCAAAACCCCAGAAAAATCGTAGAAAAAATTAAAAATCGTAGTAAAAAATCGAGAGTCGTAGTAAAAGGTACACATAAGTTATTACTTTGAATTTAATTTTAAAAAAAGAAAATTGTTACGTTCTACGCTGACGACACACAATCAGTATTGCCTTTCAATTTCCTTACACACATTGCTTGTCAAAAATCATCAAAATTGAAAGCCATTACGTAGGCTGCATTCAATTAGAGAAGCAATTTCATTATCAACATGCCGTCTTCAAGAAACAAATGTAACCAACTAGCTTCTGAAGACCATTTTCCATTTTAACTCTATTGTAGATTTACATTTTAGCATGCATTAGCTTAGTACTTCTTTTATTTTCACAAAATTGGCATGACAATGCTGAAAAGCTGATCAAAATTGAAAGCAAAATTGAAACTCAATTGAAAGGGAAAAATTGAAGCATTTGATTTCAATGCAAAAGTACAATAAAGTGAAATAAACCTTTGCCTCTATTCAGCTTTTTTTTGTCGTTATACTAGGATCTGTTATATAGTCTGTTCGGCAAGCTGATATTTATTGCAAGTTATTAGGTTTTGGCGGTCGCGTACGGTTGACTTGGAGGGGAAGTTGCTAATTCCCGCTGGACAAATTTGCCAGCAACAAAAACAGCTGATCAAAGTCATCTGTTTGCAATATATGAAAAAAATTAAATTAGGTCCATTCAATATCAAAAAATTATTACTAGTACTTGCAAGTTTTTACTGGAAATGCATTGAATAACCCAAAACCCAAGCAGGAACTTGCAACTGTCAAAAAGTAAGGTTATGCTTCAAATTCAAATATGTAAACTAACTGTTTAAGATTTGATGAAACAAAATTAGTGAAATGAAAATATGGATGAACAATTTAAATGTAAAGAATATTTTTTTTCATTTATATGACGATCAAAACTAATTAAATGACTAATCAAAAAGAAAATTGCGCGTCAAAACTTATCCATCAGAAAGTGTCAAAATGGCATAAGTTGCAAGTTTTTACTAGTTTTGCGTTCAATAGCTTTTTCTGATAATTTTCTTTTCCTCTCAATTTTACTCTCTATTTTTCTATTACGCTCTCGCTTCAAGTACTTACTGGAAAAGTTTTTGAATGATACTATTTAATTGGATGATTTTTAAGTTTAAAATAACTTATTAGAACTGAAAATGTTTCTGAATGAAGCAACTACTCATTTACTTACATTTGCTCAGCAAATAGCTTTAGGCAGACTTTTAATTTATATTCTCTTCATGTTTTCAGTTTCATGCGTTTGTACGTAAACAAAATTTCGATCAGCTGTTCTAAAAACCTCGAAGATTTTTGCTAATTTTGCGTTCGCGTACTTTTTGGGATATTTTCCAGTTTGAGAGATAATCGTTCGTTACTCTCCTGCAAGTTACTGCTGGATATTTTTCTATTCGAACAGACTAATAGTTTGTATCAAATCTAGCAACGAATAATAATAAATTGACGCTTACAAAATATGTTAGTATTTGGCCGGGCTTTTCCTCCGATTTGTGCCGTGCGCCTTGATGTTATCACTAGGGCTGCCAGATCTTTTTTTTGCGCGAAATCAGTACCTTGCACTTTTTCATGCTATTAAAATCAGCGCTTTTCAGTATTCTTTTATTCAAAGCAAAATTTTGAATATAAGTAACAGGAAATACTTTAAAAGCCAGAGTTCTTGTTTTCAACAATACTTTGATAAATAAATAAAATATAGCTCATAAAAAATAAAAATGTTATTCATTTTAACATGAGTGTGCACATTAACATGTCGTGTAAAATACCCTTATATTATTGTACACAGGAGCCAATCAATTATTAAATATTTTTAACATTGTTGAATAGCAATAATCAGATCATTTCATATATCAGTGTTTAAGTAGTCAAATAATGCTTTACATTTCATTTTAAAATTATTTTAATTTAGAGTTCACTTCCAAAAATTTTAATTAGAAGTCGATTTCTCTCTTTGCGCCAGTAAACAAACTTTATACTTAAGATCCTCTCAGTTGCCCTGAATTTGCATTGACGAAGGTTTTTTTGTAGTAGTAAAAAATTTAAGCTATATATGATAATTTGATAATTTTATATAATTTTTATTTTTTTATTGAACATACTTTACAACACAGAGAAAAGGGACTCTAATTCAAGGTGTAAATATCTCTTTTCCTTTGTTTTCTCTCAGATTTGTAATATGGTAGTATGCATTTAATTATTTCTGCGATCGGATACTCCACAAACAACGCAAAAGCGAAAGCGATAAGTTGCGTTAGAAAAAATGCAACTATAATCTGACTGATCTGGAATATTTAATAAAGTTGTTATGCTACTAATTTTTAATTTAAATGTTTATGCGGAGTTACCAAATAAAAGCGATTAATATAAATTGGTTGCCTATAGAAACCGCCCGTTAACCTCAGTACGACCAAGTGCCAGAGATATGCCTGATATGAAATTTTTGAAAATATGCGCAGAATTGGAAGACAGCAAAATTCATATGCAATCCCTATAATAAAAAAATTATAAGCAGTTTATTAGATTTACAGATATGTGTACATTAGGGTGCCTCACCAAAATTTTTATAAAATTTATTAAATTTTAAGACTCACGGCAAAATATTTCGAAAAAAATTTAAGATTTACATGAGCTAGAAAAATAGCTCCAAAACTTGCATTACTTTCATGCCGCTGATACAATGTTTGCATTTATTTTTAAATGGGTCCAGCTCACGTAAATCTTACCATATATAATATTAAATTCTGTCCACTCATACATGTAAGTGGATGTCGAAAGATCGTTTCACGTCTGCCCAACGTTCTTAAACGACCTTTACTATTTGAGAATGGCCAGCAACACATTTTTTAATTATTGCAAAAAAAAAAAATATAAAAAAGTAAACACTCAAATGTACCTAATTTTGTTCGCTGTTTTTCGAGCATAAGTATTTATCAATGTTGGAATTTAGTGGTTATATAATCGTTTAAAATTGCTATTTTTTGCCGAGTTTTTCTGCCCTAATTATAACGGCTGTGTTCAGAAATGCATCAAGCCAAATAATCAGTGTCTTTTATTTCTAAATTAAAATTAAGTTCCAATTCGGCATATAACCGTGGTCGCGATTATCGCTTTCTTTTGATCATAATAAAATTGAGCTGTTTTTGTTTTATTTTGAGTTTGTTATAAATGTTTCCCGATAGCGAGTGTCTTCTCAATATTAGTTGCGTTCCTGATGCTTCACGATATTCACGAAATTCACGATTTGCAGGAACAGCTGTTTTCCCCATTAATAAACCTTATGGGAGATGGTCACCTGGAACGACTTCCTGTAAAAACCTGCAAATCGTGAAGCATCTGGAACGCAACTAATAATATATGTACGTATGTAGATTTAAGTGAGGAACAAAAAACTTACAACCCAATTTTAGACACATGCCTAAAACTGCGCCACAGCAAATCAGAACCCATATATTCCGATATAGGCTTGCAAATAAAGCTACCCAAACTGAAGGCTGCTCAAATTCCAACGACATCAAGAATCCTGCGCCAAAGAGTAAACCAAAAGAAATCGGAAATATGAGCCACCAACCGATTTCGTAACTTAGTAATCCACGGTATCGTTCGGATTTATGCCTTAACTTCAAATATAACTCAGCAGTTATAAAGCTGAAAAAGTAACCTCCAATATTAGTGTAAAACGGGGTGTATGCCTGATAAAAAGTTTCAGCATTTCGGAAAAACATATAGCGATAGTTTCTATATTTAAATAAAAAGTACTCTGTAGAAGAACTAATTCAATGACTTTGTTAGGACTTACTCCGGGGTCGTATGATATATAGGCTTGAGCTTTAGAAAGTATGTAATTAAACCAGTAACAGAAAAAGTCAATACGAAGAGGATGGCATATGCGACGATGCGTAGTCGGGGGAATCTGAAATAACGTAATTGGTAAATGATTTTAAATAATAAATAGTTATGTACATATGTGTGCATACATACATATGTATGTACTTACTTGGTTATTACGATCAAAACTATCAAAAATAATTCGAATAGTTGCATATCAGCAGCGAGATACCATGTATGGTGTGAGCACTATGTCAATTTCGTCAGTAATGTAAGTAGAATGAAAATACATACATACATACTTACATAATTAAAATAATTAAATATTTTAACTTAAGTATGAAAACGTTTGGAGGTCTGTGTACTACGTGGGTCACTAAAAAAACCGCAATACTAATGTTATTTGAGTTGATCTGACCTTTGGCTTTTTGGACTTGGCCAAAATTGCTTAGGCGGTTACAGTGTTAATAAAGAAGGAAAGAAGAACAGCTGTAAGTGGGCGATTTAAATAAAAATTAATTTTTATAAATTTTTTTTAATGTAATTATTTAAATATAAAATTATTTTAGATTATATTTTATTATTAATCATTTATAAATAAATATAAATAAAAAATATTTTATTTTAGAAAGTAGTTTTTATTTCATTTTTACGGGCGGGGCTACGCCCCTTTTCCAAAATTGTATATTCCTATCTTCCCACAAAAGGTCAGTGTAATTAGGAATTTTCAGTGAGTAAGCTTCAGTAGTGACTAAATTAGTGCAGTTTTTGTATTTTTGCAAACTACGGTTATATTCCCATTTTAAATGCCATCCGTCCTTTGCTGAAAAGAAATACATTTACCAAATTTCGTTAAGATACCCCACTTTTTACTCGAGTAATCGTGTGCCCCAGGAGCGAACACAGGCAGGGGTTTTGGGGATTCAACGTGAACGCGGTGTTACTGATCCATATTTTAAGATAAAATTAATTTACCTATTTGTAAGATAAAGTGTATTTTCAATGTCCGTGAATCGCCAAAACAAAAAGTGTTACGTTCCGAATGCATTCCGTAAAAATGACGAACTTTTTTAAACCAAAAAAAATCTGCCCGTCCGGCTGCCGAACATCCAGGAACTACAGTGACAGCCGTTAAGGGCCGGTTGTTCAATGCCTGATTAGCACAAATCGGAGGTAGAAGCTCCGGTTAAATACAACGACTGCTTTATCGATCACATGTTATATGCATTATGTCGAAAACGTCGATAATGATGTTTAACCGGCAAGTAGTGATAACCAGACATTGAACAACCGGCCCTAATTCACCTAACGAGTTTTAACCAGCAAAAAATTAAAACGCTCCGACGCTGAGGATCTTAGTTCACCTGATTTTAGAGTAAGTGACTGAGTCCCACAGTTCCGAGTATATAATAATGAGATAGATAAAAATCCTATTGGAATTTTACGACCATGTATGGATACTAATGATTAGGCGGAGTTTGGTTAAGTCCCAAAAGGAGTGTTTTCAAGATGCGACAGAGTTGCCTTGGCTTCAGTTTATCAAGATTATCCAGAGAAATCATTGGAGAAATTTATCAGAAATGCGTAAACGCGGGAAAAATGTTTCATCAATTGGTTTGAGTGTAGGCAAAATTGTACAAAGCATGCTGAAGAATATTTTGGAAACCCATTTTTACTGACAAAATATGATTTTTTTCCTTGGTATTCTAAGGACTTTTTAGTGACCCTCATATTAACTTTTCTGTGATCTTAAGTCATTATCGATTACTCACACTCTCCCTAAGAAGGTAATTATTAACGAAAAAAACATTTTGCCACCAATATTCGCGACAAAACACCCGTTCCGCTTCCACATAATGCCTCCAATATGGTCCATTTTGTAATCGTGCAAGTATGGTTGAGTTAAAAAGAATCAACATAATTAGAGACGGTAAAAGCCTTTTAAATAAGAGAATTGTAATAAACTTAATTCAATTCTAAAAAAGTGCAGACACAATTACCTACCGCAAATATCTATGGAAGAAAATTTTGAAGTAGACAATTATGCAATCGCGTATGGTTGTGTTGGTGTTGATCAATTTTCTTTCATTGAAGTTAACGTATAATAAAAATCCACTCATAACAAAAAATATTTGTATTATAGCAGCGCCATTTTCAATAATGTCCGTTTCTGGTCGATAGAAAAATTTTTCGAAAAATTCCGGATTCTCAATTTGTAGAGCCATATACAGTATTAAAGAGTGTGCAAATAATACCAAAAATACGCCTATTACACGTAGACCATCGAAGAATTTAAGATCCTCTACAGTTTGACTGCGTGTTTTCGTAGAATCGGTGATGCGATAGAAATTTCGACAAATAGAGAATGAGAGCAAAACTTGTTGAGCTGAAAAGTGAAAATATTAAGAACAAAAAAAAAAAGAAAAACAATAAAGATATCAAATAAATTTAAAATTTTCATCACCGTCGATTTTTAGTTACCATAACTTTTTCGTGTATTCTATACCTACATTCACTGGCCATCAAAACTGAGTGCTTGGTAATTTTTGTTAAATGTTTGCAATGTTTTTCAAGCTACATTTTTTTTGTTACATTTTTAAAAGGAAATATGTTTCATGTTGTAACCAAAACCATATAGATAGAACTTTTTAATAAACACAGATTTTGAAAAATTCAACAAATTTTTTCAACTTTTTAATCAGAGTTTTTAGAAAACATTTGGGTTACATGGCTTATGGAATTCAACATAGTAAAATGAGTGCAAATTTAAAGCGGATAAAAATTCGCAAAAGTGTCAGACGTTTGTTTCTGAAAAATGAATTTTACTAAGGTGATAGCGTAGTACCCATCGAAGGCTTGAAGGATGAACATAAACCATGTGACCTGTCTCATCCCTTAACATTTTGTCTACCCACTTATTTATGATCCCGCAAAAGGGTTCCGGACCATGAAATACTGCGGTAGCTCCTTGTTTCGCCTCATTGCCGTTAAGTGCTTCATGCCTCGTTAACCATTCTAATAAAACCGAATTCTTGCTTCAAGGGCGTTTAGCTTAGCATTTATTTTGTGGGACTTCATTCAGTGTCATTAGGGCTATCTGATTCGCTCACATAATGCAGATATATTTCGAGAATTTGCATATTCTAAGGTATTTTCTGCTGCAAATTTCTATTGAATCTTCGCTTTAAAGATGGTGGAATAGCTACCCATTGTTATCGATGTCTTCAACCTCGTCCAAACTTTGGCAGCTTAGATTTACCATTTTCAAGTTTAGTACCACTTGTGTACAAACTAAACCGCCCATATATGGGTTTCCTACATTCCAGAGAGTTAGATGTGTAATGTGTACCTATTTTTGGAACACTGCATTATGCAGTTAAGATTAATTTGGCTGGCATTTCATGCCAACTTTATAAATCACGCAAATGCATACATCCCAATTAGCAATTCCAGCAAACCCCCTTGACGACCAGGATCAGCAACTCTGAACTAAACATACGCGGGCGAAATGGTAAGAGCATTTAAAGACCTGTAACTTCAAAGTTTGCGTAAGCGAGATTTAATAAATAATCAGGTCTTTATCTAAACCGACATTTCACAACTCGTGCAACCTACAGACGCTTTAATAAATTCCAGTACGTCATACAGAGAGTGGCAGCTGCACTCTGAAATATTCCGCAGGAATAGTTTGCCGTGTGTCTTTAGCTTCATCCTTGCGAGGCCTGGACTCTCGCACAGCAAGTGTTCGACTGTCTCTTTTGAGCCCGGGTCATTGATACTGCGGCATAATCTATTGAAGGGCAGTCCTATCCTTTCGGCATGCACCCCAACGGGCTATTGTCCGGGCATCGGTTTTGCTCATTCCTAAGACAGCTTTGGTTTTTTTAATGGGTCGCAGGACACCCAGAACTACCGGGTAATCCTGTAAGATCCTGCGCAGTTCCACCTCTGCTTAGCCTACGAATGATAAATTTCGGTAATTTTTGTCTTAATCTCCCTTAGCGAGGCGCCCATGTCCACCGCAAGGTGAGATGCCCCTATGTCCCGCGATCCATATTAGGGTAATTTTGTATTGATCAGAAAAAAATATAGGCCAGCTCTCTCCTACATTCATCCACTAGTTGAGATCTTACAGAGGTAGTAAAAAGTGCCTGAATAGCCGCTTGGCTATCCGAGAGGATGTTAACTTACCTTCTCGCGGCTAAAACCTTACTGTCTCCTTAATAGCAAACATTTCGGCCTGGAAAACGCTTGCATATGTAGGCTGGTAGGCGGAAGGATGACTTTAGGTTATATTGCTCAATGAAAACCCTTGCGCCAGCACCCGAAATTTTCCTGATTCCAGTCACTTCGGCTTGGGAATTTCGTGCGGGGTTTATGGTAAACCCAGGCCTTTGACAGGATATTAGTCAGTGGGCAACGCCTTAATTTCTGGCAGTATTACGTGTAGGATGGAACCGTGGCCGAACGGTCTTTCCTTTCAAAACCCCAGGACACGCAGTCTGATGGCGCTGTTAGCAGCTGAATTTTCGATTGAGGTATTCACAACGATGTCCTAAGTAACTTATTGTTGTATGTCGTAAACTTTAAAAGTTTAAATAAATGTATTTTGGAACGAATTTCCGGCATCCCTTGTCAAATTTGGTTTGGAAATTCGTTCCAAAATACATCATACACCCACCCTGTCGGAAACACAAATATCAAATATCATCAAAAATATCTATTAACAAAGTTCATTTCATTCTGGTTTCAGGAGAAAATTTACGTCTTCAATATTTGAAGGTTGCTGACGTTTAAAAAGCCATAAAGCACTGGACGATTTATATTAGTGGAGAAAGAAATTCCGAAAGAAAATCGCCTTGGTATCGGGTTTCGATACGAGTATTTTTTTCGATACCTACTACTTGATTCAAAAGTATCGACGCCAAAATTACTTTTTATCGAACGAAAATTGAAATCGTTACCATTCTGTTCGAGTAGTTTCGAAACTTTTGTATTTGGTGGAGAAAGTTTGGCTCGATACAAAAAATTACCTGGGCTCGCAAATTGATTTTTATAGAACTCGTTATTCTGATTACTCAGAGGTTGTTTTGTCTTCAAACGATAATCATACATGGTTGAAAAAATGGTAAACAAAGATATTATCCCGAAGATGGTATAAATCACGATGTCTAATGCATCTGCAAATAAACGATATTTCCATTTTACGTATAATTACATATCTCTATTGAAAATAATCGAGGAAATATTTTACCATGTTTCAATGGTGTTTGCGCTTCCTCGCAGTACTCAACGCTTGTACGCAATTTTAGTCCATATCTTTTCTGAAATTCATAATTTAGACAGCTGCTAAAAACTTTTCCATGCTGAACACGTTTGTCAGTTTCGCGTTTATGTACGTTAATGTAGTAATTAAGAAGCTGAAATTTGGTTTGATGTCACAAGTTTTCGCACATATAAATAAATGTACATATGTATGTATGCCTATATGTAGATACCTAATTTTAGAACCAACCTCAATATCCTGAATGTCCCCATTTTGTGATAGCTCGTTAATACGGATTTTGGCGAATGGTTTCAGTAGTTTCTTACAGCGTTGTAGGCATACTCCAAAAAACAAGTGATCATGCCTGAAGTGATGCAGATTGTCCAAAGAGATCCTGGAAATTTCATTCCAAAGAGTTGAAGATTTATTAGCTACAATTTCCGCATACACGACACAGTACGTCGCCTTAGTGAAGGAGCTGTCGCCATTGAATCGGAGGCATTGATCGTAGTCATCAAATTGATACAATGGGGGCATTTCCTTGTAAAGTGTCACTGTAAATATATACTTAATTTAATATTTTTTGTTTTTGTATTATATGTATTTATTACTATTAAATTGTCCTAGCACAGTGACGACATTTCCCCAAAAGAAAATATTGCAAAGGAAGAGGAATGTGAGCAAATACATTTTAACCGCACTTTCTGTTAACTTTCTAAGAGTTTGACTGGAATATTAGAATCGTTTTGTACTTTATTAAAAGACTGTTGTGTGTTGCATGTGTAATTTTCACGCTTCAACAGTTCTACTCAAGCAATACCGTGCAATCATTAATTTTAGATTTTGAAACACGAGAAAATTCACTTTCAATAAAAAGCATAAACATCTTACTTCATGTAGTATTTAGTACATACTTACAAATCATATAGTGACTCAAACAAATGACCGCGTATTGATTTTTATTTTTTTTTTTAATATTCGTGATGTTTTCGAGGCACATTTTTTTGTATTTTTCTACAAAAACACTGTTCAAACTTTAACGAAAATTTAAGAAAATTCAACAAATTTTCATCAAAATTTCAATTTTTTAATACAAATGAATCTTAAGATTAAATTTTCGTATGGAGTTTTATGGCCCATACCATTTTAGTCTGATGAAGTGCAAGTTTCAATTTTTTTTGTGACGGAATTTTGCAATTTATTCCATATGAGCATGAATTCCTTATAAAATAAAATGAATTCCTTATGAATAAAAGACCGTTAGCAACAACATTTCAAGGCATCAACGCCATTTTTTTTATAAATTGCACTTGTTATAAAAACACCGCAAAACCAGTCTCTTTAGCACTTCATCAGATTAAAAATTTATGGGCTTTCACCGGCATACCCAAAAATTTTCTAAATATTCAGATGAAGTTGAAATTTTGATGAAAATTTGTTAAATTTTTTATACAGTTTGAAACTGTAATTTATATGTTTTTGGTCAAAGTTTATACTAAAATAACAAAAAATATTTAGCTCGAACAACATCACGAATATTTAAAAAAATCAACACGTGGTCATTTGTTTGAGTCACTGTACATATATATGTATGTATACATAAGTAGAGAAAAAATATATGGATGCACTCTACGTACACCCCTGATACTAAAGTATTTTTGCAAGGCAATTCCGAAAAAAGTATTTCTTTTGGCCGAACGTACAAAGGGCTCTTACATTTTCCGTCATATCGTCGGCATTTACAGTCGCATCGTAAAGTATTATATATCGAAGTTTTTGTGTTTTGAGGCGAAATATTTTTTGTTCTAAAGGTAATTGACCTCAAGTATCCCGTTCTAGTACCTACCCAACTGCACTCAGTTCCTACCTCCATAGTGTACCACCCTAATGTCAACCACAACCACAGCTACATATTGTGGGAAAATTAGAGCATTTAGAATATTTTAACTTTTGATAGCTCTTGCTGTCAATGGGTATACAACAATGCAAGCGCCTCCACAAAATAAAAAAGAGGAAGGACAAAGTAGGGGGGAAACTGTTCACACTTGGCATAAACAACTGATGGAACTTCGCAAAAGAGCAATGAAGTTGGCTAAGTTTTTGATCTCGGCCTAAACCTTCAAACAGCTGGAGCGATAAAGCGAATGAAGTTGCCATCTGTATTGAGGATAAGTCAGGGTTGGGCATCTTTATGAACCTGAATCGAGAACATGATGCTTCATACACCTGGCACTAGGGAGATACTCAGTCTTACCCGATTACTACGGATTTCTGTGCCGTTGCAACTACATCTACCGCATCACCGAACTCCTTCTATGGCAGAAAGCCCACAAGGACAAAGCATGTGCAATCGCACCCACCACTATTAAAAGAATGGCACAAGGAATGAACATCGCACTTCAAACACTGCGGCTCCTGTGCCCTCTAGTAATAAGCTCACTACCCTGCGAACAGCGTTTGCAGAGATTCCTGTAAGTGGACATATGTACGTCTAGCTCGATGACTTGCGGTAGGGCCAAGAATAGCGTCAGAGAATACCAGTTTCTGGAGATGCTCAAGGAATTTAAACCAGGCAAACCTAGTAAGGAGCAAACGTATCGAACAAAAATGCAGACAGGGTCTACTACAGTTATAAGGAATGTGTAAAGACACGATTCCAGGATGTTTTCAACATGTCTGGTTAACATTAATCCACAGTTAAACATCGTTATCGACTCCATTCATATAACCTTGAGGACCGCGTACTTAATAGCCATCATCGATTCGCCAACAGTTAGACTGCTTTTACACAGTTCAAGTATTGAATTCAATTCTGCTCGCATGGGAAGAGAGGGGGTGAGAAGAAAAGGGACGAGTACACTTGCGTCTGTACCGTCAAGTCGTTTAAACTTTCTTGCTTTGCTTTTGGCATTTTCGTTGCTTCCCATTTAAAGAACCAAAAACTTGAATTCAACAGAATTGAAACGTGTAAAAGCAAATAGAAAACACAAAAGAGAATGAGCAAGAATTGCTTTCAAGTACTTGAATCATGTAAATCGGGTGTTAGCGAGTGGCGAAACGAACGAACTCAATGAGGTACAACCAAACTCGCTATCGTCTATCCGAGCTAGCTTACTTTGTTGTTGCTTTCACATGCCAAATTCTTCTTTAAGCGACCGGAACTCAAACATAGCGAGCGAGAAGTGGCGAATCGATGACGGCAAATATCTGCTTAAGAGCCTTTTGTTTAATATCCGGTTAACACAAATGGGAAGTAGAAGCTCCGTTTAAATAAAACGACTGCTTTATCGATCAAATATTATATGCATGATGTCGGAAACGTCGATTATGATGTTAAACTGGGAAGTAGTGAAAATCAAGCATTGAACAACCGACCTTAAGGGCCCTTTCATCTGTTCAAACCATTTGATAGTTGAATTAGGAAAACCAAAACCACAGCTGAGTTTGCGCTATATTAAATATGTATATCGTGGCGAAGAAATATCAAGTTTTGCAAGTATTTTTGGTAATTTGCTTGTGTACAAGGCGAATTTATACGAGGTGGTGCTAATGGCGAATTTGGATTTTCGCCGCGGTACTTCCTAATGTCAAAATGATGTGTTTGTTGTAAACAAGGCGAATTCATAGCACAACAAACACACCATTTTGGCCAAGGCGTATTTAACAAGGTGGTGTTGGCCGTATATAAGTAAAAAATTACACTAACAAATTATACGCTGATGTCCATAAATCATGATGTTTAATGCACCTTGATTTTGGCATTAAGAATTACCGCGACGAAAATCTTAATTCGCCTTGAACACCACCTTGTATAAATTCGCCTTGCTTGTGTATTTGCAAGGCGAATTTATATAAGGTGGTGTTACTAGCTCAGCTGATTTTGTGTATGTGTTTCGCCGCGCGGCTTCTGATATCAAATTGAAAAATTTTGTTTGAATTTCTACACACACTCTTACAGATTTTGACAGTTTATGCCGCCAAAGCAAAAACAAAATACATGTAAATTTTTGTTTTTGTGCTCCTGCTATCACCTTATATTAATTCGCCTTGTGTATTTGCGTATAATTTAGCAGATCGCTAATGACAAATAAACTGCTATGTAAACAAAAACTGGCTTCCACGGTGTATTTGAAAGTTTTACCAGTACTTTTTGGTTTTACTCTCTTTCTCTGAGATCAATTTTGCTTTTTGAAAATTTTACAGGTTTTATCCAGAAAAGTTGAGGAACGAAAGTTGTATTATTAATACTTCCATACTTTCTGTGAAAAGCCAAACCCAACCGGTGTGTCAAGCATCACCGAACACCCTTCAAGCGTATATGCACAGTTGAGCTTAATTTGTTTGACGGAGCGTATGAGTAATAGGGCTTTCGCACGAGCCGATTTTTCAGGCAACTTTTGCGTTCAACTCACGCAGGGTTGCACGAGAAAAAATGGATGGCTTAAAATATCAAAATATAAAAAAATATAAAAATATTCGTCATAAAAAAGCGTTTTCATTGTTTACCTTTGCATGCTACTTTTGGTTGAACCTCCTTTCAACTAATCGCTTTAAACAAAATTGGTCGTCTGCCAACATTTAGCCATTCAACTTTTTTTATGTATGTATGTATTTTTATAAGAAAAATTGCCACAACTTCATTTTATATGTTTAAATTATATAAATAGATCTATATATCGATTGAAAGGTCCTTCAATGACCTTTCCAACTGTGTGCATGTTTAGAAAATAAGCTCTTGAAAATGTTGAAAATTCCATGCTTAGCGTACTCCCCCTAGCGCCGCCCCTGTTAATTTGCACCAAAAAAAAGTTTATCATTAAACTCAGCAGAAAGGGGCGCACCACGTCCACTTTTTCTATTTTCTCTAGCTCAAAGGTCCGTATTCTTTAGGTATGCGAAAAAGTTATCAATTTATAGTGAAATATTTTGGCATGCCAATGTGTTAAAATCGCCATTTGTAGAGTTACCCTCAAGTATTTCCTGTCAGCGAATGCAACACTGTGCAAGAAAAGAATGTGAAGCAAATCAAGAAACTCAGAAATTAACACGACATCACGATATCATTTAACACTTGGTCGTCTAAGAATCGGTACGTTTCGATATTGTTGCACGGTGCGCAGCCAAAATCTAGGCACTTATATAGTTAAAGTTTGTAGATAAAGAACAATTCTAAAACATTTCTTAGATTAGTGGAACTGGTGTTATAAATTGCCGAAAATATTAACAAAGTGTATAAATGTGGTTCGAAAGATGTGAAAGGAAAAGAAATTGAGGCCGCCGTCGCAGCAGCGGCGGTTGGTTTTTTGTGATGTGCCACCAAGTCAAAAGCACTGGTGCGGTTACGTTGACAGCACAACGATTGCGCCGACGTTGACAGAGTGTGGGCTAACACAAATACAAACACGAAAAATAAAAGTAGAATGCATGTGGAATTGATGAACGGAGTGGGCAATTCAATTACCTAAACTGAGTGCGATAAGAAATTTCTTAGAAACGATTGATATTTTCTGGTCTTCGTTAATTTCATTCAAAGTCTGGAACCATAGCAAATAGCCGAGAAAAATGAGTGATAAGTGGGATGGTAGAATTTACAAGTTTAAAAGTAAATGGCAACACTGTTGTGTTTTTGTACGTGGAAGTTTTGTCGGCTTTGGCTGCATTGACGACGAGCGACTTTGATTCTGTCGAAATCGACGTCGGCGTTGACGCCGGCGCTAATGACAACGATGCTGCGGAAAACACGTTTTTCTTTTCATTCTTGCTTTTCAAGTTGCAATTGCTAATGAAGGAGAAATAAACTGCATTTTTTCGATGTGATATAGAGTTAACTTTCCTTAAAGTCGTGAGTGTCGTACCGTTTACAATACATTGCAGTAAGGAGATAGTTAATTTTGCCACGCGATCATAAAAAGTCTGAGGAAAATCCAGCGATAAGCCGTATTGTGCTGCACTTACGCCTTAATATATATACATACGTGCATCTATAGAGGCTTCAGCATTACTGATATTGCCCTTAATTAGCTGTTTATTAAAGTATGACGGACGATATTAATAATTTTTGTGTACATTTTTTCCCTGAGTCAGTTTAATGTTGGTAATTTGCCACGCATATTCCACATTTTCCACACCTCTTATCATGAAATCGCATTATTCCCTGCTATGCACAATATGGAAAGATATTTATGCAAAAAACTGCTAAGTTGAAGATAAATTGTTTGATAAAAGTTATCTACTTATATATATGTACATATATATGTATGTAAAAAAATATTTGTTACACGGTGTGAAACGAGAGGCACACGTTTTCAAAGGATATTTTGTAAAGCGGAGTTTTGTATGCAACGTTTAAATAATTCCAACCCACATAAAAAAAAATACCAACGCGCCCACACGCAGAGACCACAATGGAACAGATTTGCAGCATAATTGATGAGCTTAAGAAATGTTACAAGAATTCAAACAACTTTCTCCTTTTACATTTATGTATTCATGTAGAGCATGCTCTAGCTAAAAAGTTCATCACTATTTGTTTTCATAATGTTTTTTTTTTCGATTTAATTTATTTTCAGCAGAGGACACCCCAAGTTATCAAACTGGATTTCACAGAGGCAGCAGTTAAATAGGCCGGATTTTTTGGAATTTACAGTACAGTAAGTTAACCATTCTTCATAATTGTCTATAAACTGAAATGAAAGCACTGCTGTGAGTTTACACAGCATACATACATATGTAGGTATTGCCCTTGGTATGATCCTTGGTTAAAAATGAAGTCAGATAAAGCAGTTATATTAATGACAAACTGGTATCGGTGGGATAAATGAATTGCAGGTTTAAACGGTGAAAGTACTTAAGTATGTGCGATCAGTGTGGAGCTGGCACATTTGCGCAATGTTGAAGCGAATTAAAGTCATCACGGTAAAATCTCTGATATTAGTTAGTGTATTTATCTATCGAGTCAGAAGTTAGTTTCATGTATGGCTTACTTAAAAGTATGTAACAACCAACTCGTTTGAATTATGACAGTGGTCGGTATGAGAGTTACAACACCAACAGCAAGAGTAATCATTAGGTAACTTAACTCACTCTGTCCCTCCATCATTTGTAATTTTAATTATCATTACCACGCGAGATGTTTCTGGATAAATCTAATAAAAGTTTAAATTTTTTAGGAGGAGAAAATTATAGATCATAGTATAACGTCAACCAATAATACCAATTTCGTTATGCTATGGTCTAGCCACCTATAGATCAACGGATACATCAAGCGAGGTGAGGTACGGTTATGCGCGTTTTTATACATTGAAGTTGCTCATGACACACCTTATATGAGACCGTTCAGGGATCCTAGAAAAAAGGAATCAAAATGGTCTCGTTCCAGATTAATTGCAGCAATTAATGCCACAAACTATAACGGTCGGAACGCTAGAAAGAAATAAATTCATTCAGGGAAATATTGAGTGTAATTTCGGGTCAGTTGTGGGGTTGATTGGCAGATGAACTACTTGAGAAAGCTATCTAATAATGATAATCTTGACACCACCACACATATTCACAGAATATACCGCTTAGAATGCCCTTTTAAACTTATCATATCCATGTGAAATTAAATCACGAATGGTATGGAAACGTTTAGAGGAAATCAATAATATAGGACAAGACAACACGGTGCAACTGATAGGAAGCAACAGAATGCAAATGATGGAGGAGATAGAGACCTGTGACTGGAACCGGAACGACCCAGATTTATATCTGGCCAGACCTGTCACTCCAGCAACACTCGCCAAAAACTCTTTGGGGAATTTATATGCAGCTACAACAACCCGTGACTGGCGGTTTTACGTAAACGGAATGACCCAGCCTCATCTGCCAAGTACTGTCATTTCAGCGTCATTCTCCAAAAACTCTTTGGAAAATTTTTATGATACTACAACAACCACATAGTATCAGGGAAGAACTAACGCCCCTGTCCCTATGGGCAGATCCTGTTGAAGTTTCGCACTTCCTGGGCCTCCCCTTAGCTGAAACGACAACGTTAATGGATGAACCGACCCGAGCGGGGTTTAGTTGACGCTACAACAACAACAACAACAACAGGGAAGAGCTAAGTCCAGATGTGCCATTGATTAGAGGATCCCACATACATATGGGCTACGATGGGATAAAAACTCATATGCGTTTACAACTTCAAGAGATTTAGGAAGCTAATGACGCCTAAATACAAGCTTAATACTTGCATTATTATTCGTAAATTGCCGGCTGCAAGCCCAGATCAACATGCTCCCATATGACAGTAAAAGCCCCACTGCGCCTTCGTTAGAACGCGGCGCTGCCGCTAGAAGGAAAAAAGCACATCTGGAGGAGCTGCAATCAATGGCTATGCATATTCAATCTGCTGCCACTGAAACTGTTCAATACAACTTGATACTTTTATGTAAATATTGATATTTTAATATGCATCCGAAGTGCTCAGCTTCGACTGTCTTCAAAATATGCGGCATCGTCAGTTTAATTATTATTATTCGTCACGCCATGTGATAAGGTTTAAAATATGGCTCGTATATGGCCAATACGAGTAGCACTAAATACAAAATATATACACACTGTTGTACCTATACACAATGAACAAGTAGAAAAGAAAAATAAAATAGCTGCTGTCACTTGCTGACGCGTTGTGTATGTAGCTTCACGCAGTCGCTGCCATGATCGCTACGATCAGAAGTTTCCAAATTTGTGAAATTGTGTTGAATCGCGCTAGCTGACACGTCGACAAAATGTCTTTTTCGGTGCTGCTAGCGCTACGTTGGCGATGGCGATCATAATGGTAAATGCGATGCTTACAAATTTGAGGCTGCCTAGTTGCAATTGTGATTCATATATGTATACATTTGTATTTATGTATATGAATATATAAAATACATATATGTGTATGTACATACGAAGTTATATTATATTTAATTTATCTCGATTCAAACAAATTACCGTAGAGGCACAAAGCTTTTTAATAAAAGATTTTATTTTATTTTATTTTTGTTTACGCTTAGCACGAATTTGTAGTTATTTTTGTAAGCAATCCCTTAGCTGTATTCGAAAAGTGAAAACCTCAAAACAAGAATGCAGGTAAAGCAGCAAAAAATAAGAAAAATATACTTAATACCATCAGTGGAAGAAGCTGTTAAACGCAGAGAAGCATTCAGTCACACGTTTTACTAGTCTGCTTCAAAAAAAAAAAAAAAACAAAAAAAAAACACAATTTGTTGGTTTTACCTGTTGCAGTCTACTGTTGGAGCACTCGAATTACTCCAACAGACCGACTGCACGATCTACGTTAACTTGAATTCAAAGAGATGTACATACATAAATACGCACCAACACACTTCACTTGTTCATTGTACCGGCTTCGCTATTCCGTGTCGTCTACCGCTACCGCTTTTTCTCCGGCCGAATAGCCCGAACGAAAGCTTGGCCAGTGTCGTTGGCGGTTATTTGTTGGTGTTGGTATTGCTTGTGGTGACGATGACGGCGGTAGATCCTATCCGGTTTTTCTTTATATCTCCACCACATTCTTTTGACACATTTTCGTACCCCAACTTGAAAGCAACTACTTACCTTTAAGCACTGTTAGTTAGTTGTTCGGCAGCGGTGTCGGCGCTGCAGTTGTGTCGGCGCTGCAGTTGTGCCGTTTGCATACAAATTCTTGTCTATCTTTGTAGATTTGTAGACAGAGAAATGTGGGCTAGGTGAGGTGCTGGCTTCATTCGGCATTCAAAAAGCAAGAATTAAAATATGAAAAAAAAAAAACACTAAAATACATAAGCATAAAAAGCAAGAAATCTCACAATGACGATGGCCCCAATTGGCGTTGGCTGGTTAGCTGCCTGTTACCACTTTCCGTTGCGTTGCGCACTGAATTACTGATTGTTTTCGTAAGATTTTTCCAAGCGGGAGGCGACTACTATAGCGCTGCTACAACTCAATAGTTGTTGGTTTCTATTAATGGCATAAACAGAAATCGATCTTACAACTTGCTAATGTAATGAGGCATTCTTTCTCTACAATATTTACACATGTATGTTAGAGTTTAAATGCTTGCTCTTATCGCTATATTATTTATGCATTTAATGGATCCAGCAGAATTCGATGAAATAAAATTACTTGACTTTTTTTTTTAATTCGCATTAAACTATGTCCTTGAGTAAAAATGGCATTGAATTTACAACAGACATTCATAACGCAATGAATATATTGAATTCTTGTATCGCTTTTTAATTTTACTATTTAAAGCTAAAATATTGTAGTGAGGAAGAAAAACTATATTTAATTTAACAGAAATATCAGAATAGGAGGGATTGCTTTGCCACCTGAAGAGACTCCATCCATACGTGTCCGTAGCAGTGCGCTACGTAAGAATCACAAACTGGGTTCGATCCCTCATCACATTCAAAGTGGGGCTATCACAGAATCCGTGAAATCTACCAAAATGTGATCACTTTCGTAGGTTCCACGAAAAAATCGGACTACGATGGATTCTGTGATAGCCCTGATTATGAAAGAGAAAGATAAAATGAATGTCTGGCATTCCAAGCTGAATTAAGATGTGTTGATATTTGCACAAAAAAAAATGGTGTTATGTATTTGCAAAGAAATAAAAATAGTGAGAAAATACATCTCCATTTTTTGAGGTATTTTCAAAGCGATCAAGCTCACGTAAATCTTAATATTTCTCCGAAATATTTTGGCGAAAGTCATAAAATATAATATATTTTATAATTTCATTGGAAAAACAGTACTGATTTTATTTTGTAAGGGGAGAAATGCTGTCTAATGTATATGGGCGATTCAGAGAAATAGTCAACCAAAATCTGAAAAAATACATGCAATTCAAATTCTCGAGTTTTTGTATCGAAAATGGCCTTGGTTTTAAGCACTATATCTTTTAATAAAATACAACAACATCGATTTAAAAAAACTAATTGTTTTCAACGGCAAAATGAGTAACGTCCGTAACATAACGTCCCGAACGCACATATGCAATTGTTTTAAAGTTAACCCAACCTTTAGTTTGGTTTTATAATACATATTGTTAACTTCATTATCTTTTCTTCAAAGTATTATTTTAGATTTTGTTCTCCATACATTACAATTGGCGCTGACTTTGTTGGTCATATCAAAATTGCTTCCTTTTTTTGTAACGTCCGAACACAAACGTCGAAGGAAAAGCCACAGACATTCATTCAAATTCAAATTTCCATTATTTTGTTCTCATAAGTACTGCTGTAAACCCCCCTTATACCACAAAAAAAAAATGTTAGCTTATAATTTTTTTTTCAAGTGAGGTTGTTGCATAAATTGTTTTCTAGAGAGTAAAAACACGCATATTTCAAAATTGTTCTCTTTTTTATAAAGCAATCGCATTTCTGGCTAGTATATTTCAGTACGAATGGATTAGGATTGAGCCAAGAGCTTGTGTGAGCAAATCCAATTTTTGGCAGCAAATGTCAGATACGCGGTTTTGCAGAATGACGGTACGCGGTTTTGTACTTTAAACGACGATATGTATACACAAAATATCAAAATATTTAGCATATAGAACATTTAACATAAACATTTTCCTCTTGATAATGCAATACGTATAATTACATAAATAACGAAATATCTTCGTAACATAACAAACATCAAAAATAGATTTCAAAAACTGTAAGATACCAATACTATCCAGAAGAATTCCAGAGGCAAATATCCAATTTTAAATACGTATAGAAAAAAATGTATAGAGGCTAATCCTTCTTTAGGGAATTTTGATATGGGAGGTGGAAACTTTAATTTACTATTAGTTTCATCAAATACGGGGACATAAACCTCCACATTTCCACCATAGTCAGGTAAACGTAACCGGAACTACCCAGATTCATATCTGGACAAGGACTGACACTCTTTGGGGAATTTGTATGCTGTAACAACAATTACAACATAAACCTCCGTTTCGTATTACTGTGTTCTGCAATCTCTCGTGTCGTCTAACATGGATTTCTGAGTGGAATTTCTTGAACTAGTTTTAACACTGACGGTTCTTCAGAGCATCATCACTATAAATTTTACAAATTTTTTTTTTAATTTCCCCTTTACGGAAGTAAAACATTAAAGACATCGCATGGATCATGTCGATTTTTTCCCCTAGCATGTAATGACACCAAGTACGTGAGAATAGTTAAGAATTGAAAAAAAAAAATAATACAAAATAGAATGACTGAAGACGTGACGTGTCTAAATTTCAACTAGTGGCGTTTTATTCATTCGACTCCATTCTTTCCTAAGTCTTATCGCCGGCATTTTTATAGCTCATAAATTTATTTAACTTACATAAACCTCGTGTACAGCTGCGTCGAACTAAAAGTTTATGTTTTTTGCCCAATCACGCCTGTATATGTATGTATGTAAATATGCTTCGGCGTCAATTATCTCAGAATATTTCCTTATCAGTCGAAACCCTCTATATAGTTGACGGTGGAACGCTAAGCAATCTTTGGATGCAGTGCTCCGGAGAAAACAAATTTTATATTCTTATCATATTCCCTTACATTATACATGCAATAAAAAAGTGTTTTTTTTTTTCTTATCAGTCACTAATTTACAATTGAGACGTATTTCAAATTGCTATTCACTTACAAATGTAGGTTGATAAGATTAGATACTCGCTTGGATATATATACAATGAAGCCAGATAATGCAGCAAAATGTATGTATGGGTACTGTGTACGATTTACGAAAAAACTGAACTGACTTCTAATTAAAAATATATATGCTTGGCGCTTAAAATAGGCGTCAGTTGGCAGGAAATAGAATCGTGTGGCACGCTTTATTATGTAGAACAATGATATTAGAAACGCGTTATCGTTCCCAACACCACACCTCTACTGGAACATTTTTTTTTGGAAAACTTGGTTTACATGAAGTACATAATAAGTAGGGCCCATAATAAGTAGGACCCATATAAGCCCACTTTTTAAACTTTGTAAAAGACGACAAAAAAATTCAATAAATTTTCACCTAAATTTCAAACTTTTTTCTCTGAAGTGATAGAATTTTTTGAGTACGCAGTTTTATAGCCCATTCAATTTTAGTCTGATAATGTGAAAGTTTTAAGTGGCTACAAATTACCGTTGGTTTTTTAGAATTTTCTTCTTGTCACATTTGCTTCCATATAACGAATAAAACACAATTTATTTTTATATGGAAGAAACCCGCAACACCTTCAGCGAAAAAAATTCGAATTAATCAACGGTAATTTTCAGGCGCTTCAAATTTGCACATTGTTAGACTAAAATTGAATAGGCTATAAAACTGCGTACTCAAAAAAATTTGAACACTTCTGAGAAAAAAGTTTGAAATTTAGGTGTAAATTTGTTGAATTTTTTTGTAGTTTTCTACAAAGTTTTAATAATGAAAGGTTTTGTAAGTAAGACTCGGTCTCGCTCTGTGCTACGCTCCCACCTTACTCTTAAAAACTAAAACGGTGATATTTCTTTCCCAAATTTCTTTGCAAGTTTTAAGAACACATTTAAAAATTTAGTAGCGAAATTTTTTCTTGAATTTGAAGAAATTTTTGAAATTCATGGAAAAATTATAAGTAAACTATTTTGTAGCCCATTAATTAAGTTGCTAAACATGTCGCATGAACACAATCCTTTTTAATATATATGAAAGAAAAAAAATTTAAATTTTGCTGAAAATTTCTTGCATTTTCTCCCGAGTATGAAATTAAAATGGTAGTTTTGCTGTTGAATGAACTATATTTTGAAAACAAAAGTAATAAAAATTTGGTATGGAAAATATAAGCGTAAGGGTAGACTTGTTTTCGTTTCACCGTACCCAAAATAGATTTGTGAAATTCAATAAATGTTTAATTGGCATCTTTACTATAATAGTGTATTTGATTTTCTTTATTAACTATTTTAGCATACACATATTTTTATTTAAGTTCACTGATGGTGAAAGTGATGATGAAGATGAAGTCAGATTCTTTTTTTTTGTTTTTTAACTTTCAATGGTAATTGATTTAGGCAGTTTAGTGCGGCAAATATCTTTTTAGACTATAAGTATGCACTAATTGTAAATTGGTAGCGTTCGAATGCTGAAATACAATTTCTATTGCCTTTCTAGTGGTACTGTAACGACTTGGAACGAAAAAGGACTCTTCTCTTTTTTAAGTAATGCAAGCAGCAGTGATGGAAGAATCAAACGGTTCGTATTAAATAAGTGCATACAGAATAAATCATGTTTCGTTTAAATTCTAAATTACACTTTTTCTTACTGCAGTAGATACCGTTGAGCAACCCATCAACACTACCACTATCACCAACAACCAACAAGAGCAGGCCCAGCTCGAGCAACCGTCTTCACCCACTTCAGTCGCTACGCCGACAAGCACCAATAGCGGCACCACCAGCAATCCAACACCAACTTTTAGCTATGATGACTTGTTCCCGGCATTGCCAGCGAATACCTCTGCACCACTTAGCAGTAACGCTGCCCCAGCATGTGTGCGGGTAACAACATCGCAAAAAACTCAGGTAAGCACCAAAAATTGCCAAAACGAAGTGTTAGAATGTTTCACGTTTATATTTACATACATATGTTTGATGTGCTCTCATTAGGTGCTGCACGTATCTGGCGAAGAACGTAAAACCACTGAATCCGACAAGTTTGGTGAGGGTGAATCGAAACGTATCTGTCAGCAAATTTCTAAAGATACAGGCGCTCAAATTGAAATCGCAACTGGCAAGAATCAATCTTTGACCTTCTTGATTAAGGGCAAGCAAAACGAAATCCTGGATGCACGTCGGCGCATTTTGATGCATTTCTCTATGCAAGCTATCAAACAGGTTTCGATACCGAAAGAACATCATAAAGTCATTCTTGGTAGACGCGGCGACCGCTTGCACGAGCTAGAGCGTGTAACCGCAACACGCATCAATATTCCCACCCAAACGGAGGAGAGTGATGTCATCACAATTTCAGGTACTAAAGAGGGCGTTGAAAAGGCCGAGCAAGAGATCCGCCAATTGTCGGCTGAACAGAATAAGAAGTGCACGGACCGCACTTCGGTGCCAAAAGTGTATCATCCGTTTATCGTTGGCCCCAATAATGAAAATCTCGCCAAGTTGATGGAGGAAACTGGCGCGAAGGTCAATGTGCCACCACAGTCGGTACAAAAGGACGAGATTGTAATTTCGGGCGAGAAAGATGCTGTAGCCAATGCAAAAGCCAAGGTGGAAGCCATATATAAAGAGATGGAAAAGAAGTGCTCCACTGTTAGTGTTGAAGTTGCGAAGTCGCAGCATCGCTATGTGATCGGTCCGAAAGGTTCAACGTTGGCGGATATTCTTCGCATCACTGGAGTTTCAGTTGAGATGCCACCCACGGATTCGCCATTGGAGACAATAACTTTGCGCGGACCGCAAGTGGCCTTGGGCAATGCGTTGACCGTTGTTTACCAAAAGGCCAACTCTGTTAAATCAGTTGAGATCGAAGCGCCAAACTGGACGCATAAGTATGTTATCGGGCGCAAAGGTGCCAATATGCGTCAACTGGAGGAGGAATGCCCGAATGTGAATGTCTTCTGTCTGGACGATAAAATCAAACTAGAAGGCGATCCAGAACGTGTTGACCAAGCAACAAACTATCTCAACGATATTGTGCGCAACTACTTGGACCACTATACGTATGCGGTGATGACCGTGAATCCATCCTACTATAAGCATATCATTGGTAAGGCTGGCGCAAACGTGAATCGTTTAAAGGACGAACTGAACGTAAACATATATATTGAAGAGCGTGAAGGTCAGAATACCATACGTATTGAAGGTCCGAAGGAGGGCGTTCAACAGGCTCAGCTTGAATTACAAGAAAAAATCGATAAACTGGAAAATGAAAAGTCAAAGGATGTTATCATCGATCGCCGTTTGCATCGTTCGATTATTGGTGCCAAGGGTGAGAAGATACGTGAGATTAAGGATCGCTATCGTCAAGTTACTATCACCATACCAAGTCCTCAAGAAAATACCGATATTGTTAAGCTCCGTGGTCCGAAAGAGGATGTCGACAAGTGCCACAAAGATTTGCTGAAACTAGTTAAGGAGATACAGGAGTCATCACACATCATTGAGGTACCAATCTTCAAGCAGTTCCACAAATTCGTCATCGGCAAGGGCGGTGCCAATATCAAAAAAATACGTGATGAAACACAAACGAAAATCGACTTGCCGGCTGAGGGCGATACGAACGAAGTGATTGTGATCACAGGAAAGAAGGAAAATGTGTTTGAGGCCAAGGAACGTATTCAAAAGATTCAAAACGAGTTGTCCGATATTGTTACGGAAGAGGTACAAATTTCACCGAAGTTTTACAATTCCATCATTGGCACAGGAGGTAAACTAATATCGGCCATTATGGAAGAATGTGGTGGCGTTTCGATTAAGTTCCCCACCAGCGACTCGAAGAGCGATATGGTAAGAGTAGAAATACCCCAATTCTTTTTTTTTGCATTTGTATTAAATTTAATCCTTCGCATTTTATGAAGGTTACAATTCGAGGTCCAAAGGACGATGTGGAAAAAGCCAAAGCTCAACTGCTCGAACTTGCCAACGAACGTCAATTGGCTTCATTCACTGCTGAGGTCCGTGCCAAACAGCAGCATCATAAATTCCTGATCGGCAAAAATGGCGCTTCCATCCGCAAGATTCGCGATGCTACTGGTGCCCGCATAATTTTCCCTTCCAATGAAGATGAAGATAAGGAGGTTATAATAATCATTGGCAAAGAGGATAGTGTGAAATCGGCCAAAGAGCAATTGGAGGCCATTATTAAAGATATTGATCAAGTGACCGAGGGGGAGATCTCCGTCGATCCTAAATTTCACAAGAACTTCGTCGCCAAGCGTGGCGAAATCTTACATCGCATTTCCGAAGAAAACGGTGGCGTTTTGATTTCTTTCCCGCGACAGGGCATCGATTCCGACAAGGTTACCTTGAAGGGCCCCAAAGATTGCATTGAGGCGGCGAAGCTACGCATTGCTGAAATTGTTGGCGATTTAGAGGCGATGGTCACCATTGATGTAGTTATTCCACAGCGACTACATCGTACCATAATGGGTGCACGCGGCTTCAAGGTACAGCAAGTGACTTCTGAGCACGATGTTAACATTAAATTTCCGGATCGCGATGCTACTAATCCAGTTGAGGGTTTGGTAAATGGTACCAATGGCAGTGGTGAGGATGGTGATGAAAATGCGGAGCCTGTGCGGGAATGTGATATTATTCGCATAAGCGGTCGCCTGGAAAAGTGCGAAGCGGCAAAGCAAGCTTTGATTGATTTGATACCGATCGTCAAGGAGCTAGAAGTGCCCTACGATCTGCATCGCACAATCATCGGTCCGAAAGGTGCCAACGTACGTCAATTCATGTCAACTTATGATGTGCACATTGAGTTGCCGCCCAGCGAAACAAAGTCCGACTTGATCAAACTTAGTGGTACACCGGCGCACGTAGCGGAAGCTGAGGCAGCTTTAGACAAAATGATTGAAGAGTACGAAGCAGATCGTGCCGATCGTGAGCTTCGTTCGTATGAATTGAAAATCGATGTGGATACCCAGTATCACTCAAAATTGATTGGTCGTCGCGGTGCCGTAATCAATAAGCTACGCGCCGATCATGACGTGCAAATCTCGCTGCCAAAACGTACAGACCCCGATCCACGAATCATCACCATCACCGGCTACCAGACCAACACCGAAGCCGCGCGTGATGCAATTATGGAAATTGTCGGAGACTTGCAGGATTTATATCGTGAGGTAATCGAAGTAGACTCGCGCATACATTCGCACATAATCGGACATCGTGGTCGGACCATACGTAAGATAATCGAAGATTATAAGGTAAGCAACTCTAAAGGTTAACATAAAAGGAAGTTGTGAATAGTGTATTGATTAATTGTTTTAATTCAATTCGCGCCCATTGTTCCCCCATCCAATTTAGGAATAGGGTCTTAGATCTTGGGTATAATAGTTCTCTCGAAAGCTGCAAAAACCTTCTCATCTTTGTTCGTTATAGTACATGTTTTTGCACCACTTTAAAGGACGGACAGAGTGGGATTGTCAATGGGCCTTATGAATAAAAACTTAGCAATTGGTTTTTGTTGAAATTTCAAACCTTTTACTTAAATTTATTAACCGACTTCACAAATAGGAGAAGGTTATCAGTTCGTCGGAATATTTTTTTTATGTATGTTACCGAATAACTTTGGAACACGCTACTGTGTTACCATACTAATCTGGTTTAAATCCGACATTGGATCATGAAGAAATTAACGATAATCTTAAATTTTTTTAAGGGAATTGAAGTCGGTTTTATTTTTTGCGTAAAAATTACTTGTTTCGATCTGTTTCATATTGGGATATTAGTTTGAAAACTCACAGTAGGATTTACGTCGACCTTTGAGGGTTACTTATGTGAAAGTTTCGGATATTCAGGAATATACCTTAAGAAAACGTGTTGTTTGTATGTATATTGCCTGAATACCCACAACTTATGCATTTTTTATTTACAGGTCGACATCAAATTCGCTTCCTCTGACGATGCTCAAAATAATCCCAACGCCGTAACTATTATCGGCAAAGAGGAGGATGTCGAAAATGCCAAGGAAGTTATACTCAATATGGCTGAGGACTATACCAACGAATATTTGGACAATTTGCCACCATCACCACAGCCTCAGACAGTGGCGGCCTTCCTACCTGGCGGTAATGAAAATGGTTTTGTTATTAAAGATGCACCATGGGAAAAAACTAACGACAGACACGGCAAGAGCTCTGCACCCAATACTCAGTCGCAGGAGGATTTCCCAGATTTCGCAGCTGGAGGTCCAGCACCAGTGTCTTCACCCTTAACATCAGCATGGGGACCGAAAAACTAAATTAAACAAATTTAAACAGAAAAAAAACAATAACTAACAAAAGTTATAAGTAAAAAGTTTACAAAAAAATCAGACAAAAAAACAGTAAAAAGTGCAAACGCATCAAAATATATTAAAAACATGTATGTAACTAAAAGGCAGACGTTAAAAAAAAATCTTGAAGACCTAAACAAGAAATCTAAGGATCAAATTTGGGTAGGAGACCAACACACGCATATACACGCCCACTCACAAATACGTGTGAGTGTTGAATCGAAGGTTGTCCATACAAAGCGTTTTTGTTCTAAAATCAAATATATAAGTATATATATGTTGCAATTTTCGCCTAGGATTACTAGAAAAAAAAATACTAAAGCAGGCAACCACACCCCAATCACAAAAAAGACGGCATCGAAATTTTAAATTCAATATTCTTAAAGTTAAGCGCTTTCTGTAATTCTGTGTTCAATTTAAGTGTAACGTAGGTTATGACCTATGCGTACACAAATAAGGATTTTGTTGCGGCTAACTTCTCATGTTCAACAGGCAAAATATCCACTTTGCTTTCCAATTTTTTTGCAAATTTTATTTGAAGTTTTCGTTTGTTACACGATCGAAAGTTAAAACATTATGGGCAATTTGAAATATGTATTACACATACGCATTTTTGTTTGAATATCGTTGTTGATATGTGGAGAGGTAGATCAGTCAGTTGATCTTTTGCAAACCAAATTACCAAAATGCTCCAAAAATTAAAACCCCCAAATCTTAAGGAAATAATTTTTGATCTGCATGAATGTGCAAAAAAATACTTATCCCTTATGCTTTAACGTTCGTCTTTTTAAATTTTTTGGCATGCAAACAAATTTGTTACAATCTATGAAATATTATTTCGCAATGCGTTCATCCCCTGTCGTATAAAAATGCTTTCGTAAAAGATTTTTTTTGCAACAAATGTTTTACTCTTCATACAAATACAGTAGATACATTTATATACATAATTGCGAGCGATTGTAAACGCAAAATGCAACGAAAATATGAACGCAAATCGAACAGATAATTCAATAACATAGAAATAAAAAGCGCAGACAACTTTAATACATATTTGCCAAACTCCCTTGTAATCATTTTTGGTTATTCATGAAGAGATAGGCGCATATGAAAACATAAATTCGTTAGCGGGGAATACATAGTTGATAGCAATATTTTTTCTTTAAATATAAACCATGATTTTTTTCGGAATAATGTTAAAGTGAAATGTTTTATATTTGTATTTAATTGAATATATATATAAAATATATACATACATTATATATTATATACATACATACATAATATAAACGAGTTTATGCTTATTAGAATCCGTAATGTTCCCTCTTAAATCCTACGAACGAACCAATTCACAATATTATGCTGCCTGTAATTGGTGAAAATCGCAACTGAATGCTGTAAACGGGTTCTTGCTAAGTGCTCGCTATTGCAATTTTTAAATAATTTTGTGTGCATAACTTTAATACATAGCGAAGACATTTCTTTACTATCGAAATATATGTATTTCATTTAACTTTTGCTTTTTGATTTTGTGTCCTTTTTTAAGTTGAAACAAGCTACGTTGTCATTTTGTATTTGTGAAAAAAATTTACCTCTTATACACAGCTCTCCAATCAAGTAAAAGAAGAAAAAGATAATATCAAACAACAACAACAAAAAAATAAATAAAAGAAAAACTTTATTCCTGTGCAATTAAAAGTCTTCATTTTTCGGCTTATAGTTTTAAATTTTTGTGCGATTTAATATAAATAATTATTATTTTTTCTAACGCAATTTACACAATTATATAAAACTATTATAATTTTTTGCAAAACATTTAAAACTTAACTAAGTTAAGGAGTAACAACGATTTTTATAAAATTTATGCAAACACAAATACCATACAGAATACAAATACATACGTATGTAGACGTTGAGCTCCTTAACGCAATTAAATATGATTTATATTATTCATTGAATATAAATAAAAACCGAAAATATAGTTAAAATAAAACAAAAAAATACGTAAAACCGATTTCAGCTTGTGTTGTTTTAATTTTTATTGATATGCATACACCCCGAGTCAGTTCAACAGACACTTTTTTTCTTCAATATTCTTAATTTTTGGGCATCGTATTTCTAATAAAAGTGGCGAAAATGAAGAAAATACCTTGATTACTTTGGTTTTTATTCCGCTTTTATCAGATTACACGAAAAATGTTTTATTATTTTGATTCACTAGAATAGCAACTGGCTGTTTAAGTGAAGCGGGGTGTATATATTTTATATTATTTTTTTATTTATTTTGTAATTATCGTTTCTGTTGCAGTGACTTTGGTTTTTTTTACCTCCCTCCTTTTTAATATCTAACATCACTGGAGTAAAGAAGTTGAGATGAAATAAGTTTTAACGGTACAACCTGATGTAATTTTTTATAAGTATATACACATAAAGAAAATAATTGATTCTCTATAAGTTAAATTGCAGAATGCAGTTTGCATAAAAAATAAAGCAACACGAAATTTAATTACATAAACATGTGTATATTAAACATACATACATACTTGCATGTGTATATTATACAAATAATTTATAAATAAACATATACATATATTTTCCTATATTCCAGATAAAATTAACTAAATAAAAATAGGTAACAAAGCGAAAAAAAATAATTGAAAATAAAAAACAAAACACATATACAGCGATTTAACATATACATAATTAAAACAAAAAGAAACTCTAAAGTATACTAGATTTATTTTCTCTTTTTATTTTATATGTATGTATGCATAATAAAATTGATCTGATAAATTAGATGAAAATTGAATAGGAAATGATGACTGTAGTGTTTGAAACACTGAAAACATTTGAATCAACGGAAATAAAATCAGCATATCGCTAGCTTAGGGTGAAAAGTTGTTAAGTCAACTTTTATGACAACTTATATTTTTATATATAAGGCAAGGGATATTAAAAATGCATCGCTTCGAAAAGGATTGAGGTATTTTTTTTCTCGTTCATATTCAATGAAAGGCAAAGTCAAAAAGAGGCACCGAAAATCCGATAAAACCAAAATAATGCGAAATCTTTTAATAAAAATCGAATCCTTATTCGTATGGAGGTTTGCTTTGCCTTACAGCCCCATTCCCACGCCAATGACAAAACTCAGCGGCTGACTATTGCCTGTACTACTGCGCCTAATACTATGCTGCAAATTTATTTTAAGCTCTCGTATGGTGACAATTGTCAGTGTTATTGTTATGACCTACTGAGTACGCGACAATGGAGAAACAATGTTTATAATTGGGTTTTAGACGCAGTAATTGTGGCAATAGTCATACGATGAATTTTGTCAGTGTTGCGAGAATAGGGTTGTTAAACTTGATTTCAAAGATTTGCGAAATAAATTTCAATAAGAAGGTTTTTTCTCCTGTACAATTAAAAAATGGACTTAGCAACTTTGCATTCTAATCCAGCGATATGTCTATTAGACTGTGCCAAATAAAATTAATGTTCTTTTCTCATGCCCACGACAGCCGGTTCTACGTACCGGAACGACGGGGGCTGATATTTTGGCGGTCTACCACCGTTAACACCACCACCACAGACATAATCGCACCATCACCCACACGCCGGCCCCAACAACTCCCAGTTCCTCCGACAATCTGCTCGGTGTCAGACCGTAACATCCGTTCACGGATCGAAAATCATACGAAAGAGAATTACGTGATACGTCAGTCCTGTAAGCTGAATGGAATAAAGAGTACGTTCATTATGGCATTCGTATGCCATAATGAAAGAAATGTGTTTTTACGTGACAAGTAATAGATATCGTATGTGAAGATTCCCGCCCGATTATCCATAACGTGAACGTACATAAGCCGAAGAAGTGCGGAGAGCATATGAAGACTTGCAACTTCACCTCTGGTGTGAGCAAGCTTCGATCAACCGTGGTCCAACCCGACGAAGCGTGACAACAGAGTCGAAATCTCTTTCGGCGCCCGCGCTCCGTCGTACCCGCAGCGATGCGTAGCTACTTTCGCCGACAACGTCGAGTGTGTCCCGACCTCACAAACCGCCAACAGCAAGCGCGTCTCTTGCTTTCACCAGCGATGAGGTTCAACTAGCCATTGGGAAGGCGAAAGCCTACTAAGCCATAGGACCCGACGGAATATGCATGTTGATGTTGAAAAAATTGGGTCCTGGACCTTACCAGGGCCCTCAACCTGTCTATGAAAAATAGAGTGACCGGTCCTACTGCTCAAACCGGGGAATCCGGCATTTAGCAGGTAGCGATGATAGTATAGACCTTGCTACTCCCGCATTACACAAATAACCTTACCCCAGCGAGGGTTCTGTAAAGTGCATAGCACAACAACAGCAGTTAACGCCATAAATACTCAGATAGCTCGTGGCCTAAACCGTAACCGCCACTGTGAGAGAACAGTCCTAGTAGCGTTGGATTTGTCAAAGGTGTTTGAAACCGTTAGTCACTCCAACCTACTAAAAGATATTGAGGCTTTCTCACACAGGGACTCGAACGGTGGTCGGGGAATTATCTTAGTGGTCCACATTCGTCAGTAACTTTTAGAGACAAAACAAGCAAGCCAAGGAAAATTGAAGGGGAGGTACACAGAGTCATCGGCGTAGCCAGAATGAAATTTAGGGGGGGCTCGACCCTATTAAGCTGGCATTTCAGGGTACTATTTTATTTATATATAAGGAAAATTTGAAAGTTAGGGGGGGGGCTCGAGCACCCCCCTGCCCCTACCTGGCTACGCCTATGCACAGAGTGGTGTCCTTTTCCCGCTATTGTTTAACTATTACATTTCAAAGCTCTCTCAAAATCTCCGAGCTATCTCGGTTCTTCACTACGAGGAGGCTAACCCTCTTCTCTACAAAGACCGCGGCAACCTTGTTTACCACCTGCACGAATGAGGTCAAATTACAGCTGGGAATTCACGTCGATGGCATATAAATTTCGATGGTGAATAATCCGAAATTTCTCAGAGCAACTCTCGATAGTCTGCTCTCCTTATCGGCGCGCAAACCCGCAATTGTCAATAAAATACAGAGCCACAACGAGGCCCTCAAATCGCTAGCCGGCAGCACCTGGGACAAAGACAACTGGCTGGCAACATACAAGGCAATTGGTCGGCCGGTTCTAAACTACGCAGCACCTGTGTGGTGGCCGGAGATTAGTAGGACGCAGTGGAAAAAGCTACAGACGTGCCAAAACACGGCACTCCGGACAGCAACCGGATGCATTCTGATGTCGCCACAACATCATCTATATAACGAGGCTCAAATGCTCCCCGTTAGGGAGCATAACATAATGGTCTGCAAGCAATTCTTAGTAGGGTGTTACCGAATTGGGTACCCGAACAGACACTTGCGGCCCTCGCCACGGCACGTTAGAAGGCGTCTATACGAACGGACGGACGAAGTTCAGATGTTCATAAAGCATAACCTCTGGACCCGACAGACAGTGCATACCTACACTGACTCTCGACCTGTGAATGCCGTTTTGGGATCACAACCACCAGACGTGGAAGACTCGGGAGTCCTACGGCTAGGTAACTCATTGAATTTTAGCAAGTTAACTCAACGACTCAAGCTCATTTTAATGAGTCAGCTAAGTGAGGTGGCACAATTGAGCTATGACATTCTGCTGTCAGGCAACACAGCCTAGAGTCGAGCTGGTTTGCACTGTAGAGCTGTTAAGAGGAATATAATTGGTATGCGCTGTCGAGCTGATGACACACACAACTATTAAATTTTTTGCAAATTTTTCGTCTTTATTTTCATAAGTTACTGAGACATGTTTTTTTTTAGTTGTGAGTCTGAGCGTGCACCACACTGCTGAGAGTCAGCTCAATAGCTCCGCTCAGTGCTGAGTTACCCATCTCTATTCGGACCCAATAGCCCAACTTCGCTCTTAAGCAGATTAAACTCGTACCCGAAAAACCTGGATGCAGATGTGCGCAACGATTGCCCGGCATGCGGAGAGACGCCTGGCGACTCGAGACATCTCTTCGCAAGCAACCTAAACCCCACTCAACTAATGGCTATGTCCCCGATCTAGTCGGGTTTATGTTCGCCGCCACAACAAAAGTAACCACGAAAAGATAGTTTGCTCTATTATAGCTCAACAGGAATTATTTCGACGAAAGTAGTTTGCAAATTAGCAGGGAGCATTTCAGCCTCGCTGTGTAGATGTATTTCCAATAACATGAGCAGACACTCAGTTGCCATGCGAATGGTTGTGTTCTAACAGGTTTGGGAGTTGTCTCTGCATATCACGAGCGCATGCGGCTTGTTTTTTCTTGATGATTGTGATAGTGTGCCGTTGTCCCGATACTTGGTTCTAGGCGATCTCACGATGTTTTGTTCTTCGATACCAGATCAACCCGAAAAATACCCGACAAGGCCGTTTTCTCAGCCTACCCGTCCTAAAACCCACAATCGTTGTCAACAATTTCAACACAAGATAGGCACAAAGAACGCGCTGTTTCGGCGGGATCGGACCATAGGTGGTTGGTGTTGTGCGGAACCCTTCACATGCAGGACATTCGTTGGTTACGTCGGGATTTAGTCTATATAAGTAGGAGTTGAATTTGTTACAGTATCCAGAGCGCAATTGTGCCAGAGTATCGCGGGTCTCTCTAGGCAGCTCAGTGGCCCGGAGCAAAACGGACCAGGGTACTAATGGTTTAAGTAATAATAAATATGGCAACGAAAAACATTTAAAAACATATTTAAACAAAATTCGTCAACATTTGATGTACACCCTGTGTGCCACAATAGGTATAGAATTTTTAATATGGGGTAATCTGTTTCAGCTGTTTATGTAACTCGCTACAAATATAATTGCAACGAATGTCGAATATAGCGATTAGTTTTACTCGTTCATTGTTGAAAAGTAGCAGATTTTTGTGAAAGAGTGTTATTTTCTTGTCCACAAAGAACTACAGAAAATAATAAATCATATTCATTGGGCCAAGTGTATTTTTATTGAACTGATTGCTACTGGTCATTAAATTTTAATTGCTCCGAAAAGTGAAAAAGTTATAGCAAACTAGAGTGCATTAACAATAGCAGCAAGGAACGATGGAGGACCGTAAGTGAATTTTTCATTGCAAAATTGTATGTACTTATATATTTTCAATGTAAAATAGATAAATATAAACAGATTACCGGTAGTAGAGTGTAATTGATTTAATTGTTTTGTAATATAATTTTTGGTTTACCTATCGGATAATGTACATGTGTTTTGCAAGTGAGTCACCTGAGGAGGCCAATTTTTAACAAGTGTACGTTTTGTTCGATAATTTGTCTTAGGTATATTGAAACATTTAATATATTTAAACAAAGCGCATATGTATAAACCTCACTAATTTCACAGCATACCGAAGGGCAATCAAATTATTTAAACTACGTGGCACAGTTGCCATATGTATTTGTCGCCTGATAGCGTAGAGCCTATATGGTTAGCAAACATGCAAATAAACAATAGTGTAGTAAGCGCAAGCCAGCTTGGCGACCGGTAGGCGTCAATTGGCTGGCTGCGCATCTTTTTCCCAGCCTTTCCACTTTGGAGTAGAATGTTCGATATCGTATCGATTATTCTGAATATCGATATTTCATGGCATGATAATCGATTTTTTAATTCGATATTCCAAGGTCGTTATATCGAAGACATCGATACTTTACCCGCAATATCGATATTTAAGTTGAAATTTATTTTTGATCTACAAAAAACTGTATGGGAAAATACTAAAGTAGGTTTATACGGTTGACAAACGGGCTCGATTATTTGCATAAACAGCCTTTATTTGCCTTGACTCATGCATTTTCCTCTTTAAAATGCGCATAAGCAGCCGAACAACTGCACGAAATTTTTGGGAATTAACTCGCTATCCGAGCAGTTTTCGTTGACAACACTGGTAAAAACGGCCAGCTTTTGTCTTCTGTAAAAGTAAGCAAACAAAGCGCGCGAGTTCCGCGTCCGCGGTAGCCGAGTGTTAAGAGTTGCGGGCTACAAGCCTGTTGCTGCCAGGTTCGATCCTCGGTACTTATTTTATATTTTTTTTATTTTATTTGATCTATATATTTAATTTTACTTTATTTTGTTTTCATTTGCTTTATTTTATATAACATTTTTTATTTTACTATTAGTTAATTTAAATTTTTAGAGTTGAATTTTAATAAAAAGTCAACAACAACTAACTGAAAGCAACGTAAAAAACTATATAACTTATAAAAAAAAGAATGAAAACGAAATAAATGAAAATTCAATTGGCGGTGGGACTGGAGCCCACTACCTTGCGGCTCGTTTATCCACATAACTGCCGTCTGTTAGGTGAAAATTATTATGTGCATATGTGTGCCAGATTATATGCATACCCTGTAGGATCTCGGAATAGACTTAGAGCACACTACAAACTAGACTGCAAGTGATTGTAACTAGTCCAAAGTTTGGTCCAAGAACATGTAAAATTCTATTTACATTTAACATTGAATGTCCTCGGCTCGGACCAATTGTCCGTTTCTGCATTACATTGTAACCAATTTTGGGGGAAAAAAAACAAAAATAAAACTTCCGCCAGCTGCGATTCGAACCGGGTTCTCAGATTTTTTGAGCGGACACTCTCTCTACATGCCAGCGCGCACATGAAAATTCGTTGAGTAAGTGCCTACATATCAGCAAATCGTTAATTATACCCGTTGTCCGCTACTGCATGACATTGTAACCAATTTTAGAACAAAACTCGTACCTTATGCATTACATTCGGACCACTTTTAGTACAATTCATCTGTTTTACATTAATTGCTTTAAATTTTTGGACTATCTTTGGTCTAGTTACAAAGCTACTATACCTACGACTATATTTTTCGAGCAATTGGACCAATCTTTCCTTCAGGGTAAGCTTTGCCGTCTGTCACAGCTTTTAATCAGCAGCTTGTGTGATTTATTTACTTAGCTCTTAAGTTTGACAAACCGCTTGAGTCGACCGGCATGCCGTTTTAATCCTCAGTAAATATACAAGATGGAAATAACACAATTAGGTAAGTTGAGAGGCAGGTCTAATATTCTATTCAATTGGGAGTAGGATCTTCAACATCGATTTTTCCGATATCGATATTGTTCTGCTTAGCTTGTACATACCTATATTGAAATATAGCAGCTACATATCTTCGTATCTTGGAATCGTCCATGTAGGGTTCGAACTTGTCAAATACACGACGAAAGTTTTAAATGGATTCACTATTTATAATCGGCATTATCATGGTTGTTGACGACGACGTCGATGCCATTTTTTCATCACAAAATGGCCCTCGTACGTCCAACTCCAGCTACGCTGACCACAGTAATTTTGCGGAAAGTATGTCATTTTTTGTGTGGCTGTTAAGTAGCTGTGAGACGTTGCAAATGCAAGTCATTTTCTGAAGTCTGCCAAACTCAAGAATTTTCCAAAATGATTGCAGGAGCAGTTACACCTTGCATGAAAGCACTTTTTATTTTTGAAAATCAAACTTTCCGATACTACTCTTTGTCTGTTTACACGGTTAATGCAGACAAGCCCACTTTCAACTATGTTACCAGACAATTTTAAGCTTATAACAAAATTAATGACGTGAAAAATTTGCTAAACCTGCTAAAGTTTGCACAAAACAGTCACGAAATATGTATATAATACATTAATACTTAAATACTCCATATCAGTAGAATAAATTAATTACACGTATTTTTCATATTTTATTAAACATTTTTATAATTTTATACAAATTCGTCAAAAAACGCGTCACACGACAACACTTGATTGGTTTGACAACACTTGCAGCAAAAATTGAAATTGCTAGTGCAGCACGAGCAAGTTGAAATTATTTATCGAAAGGGATTTGCATAATTTCAGTTACAGTTACACGTTGCAATTTCTATTTCCGAAAGTGATTTCTGCAAATCTGAAAAATGGACTTTCTGGATGTTTACACGGGAAAGTAGACTTTGAAATTCGCAAACCGCGTAGAAAAAGTACTTGCATTGCCACGTTTAACAGCACCTTTAGACGTGGCAAGTGCAAGTCCTTTTCTAAAGTATGTCAAATTCAAGAATTTTCAAACGAGTTTGCAGGAGTGGTTATTCCTTGCATGTAAAGTGGCTTCCGAAAGCAGTTTTTATTTCTGAAAATCAAACTTTCCGATACTAATTTTTGTCTGTTTACAGGGTGAATGCTGACAAGTCCACTTTCACCTATGTTACCAGACATTTTTATTCTCATAACCACATTACTGATCTGAAAAATTTGTTAAAAATGTTCAAATGCGAACAAAACAACCACAAAGTGTTTAATGCTTTAGTATTCATATTGTTCATATCAGGAGAATACAATAATTATAAGTATTTATTTAAATGTGATGCAACATTTTTATAATCTTACAGAAATTCGGCAAAAATCGCGTCACACGGCAACACTCGATTGGTTTGACAGCAGTTGAAGCAATAGTTGCGATCCCGTACGAGTCCGGACTAGTCAGAAATAGTCAGAATCAGTCAGATTTTACTGTAAATCGATCCCGTACTCGGTTCTCTGACTATTGAGAGGACAAAAAAGAGAGTAAATACGGTTCTCTCTCTGTCAGAAGTTACCAGTTTTAGTCCGAGAATTTTTCGCTGGTAAATTCTGGTAAATGTGTCAAACGATGAGCTGTAGTGTGTTTGGCAACCAAATTGTAAACAAAAGAAAAGTGCACTCTGCTAATTCATGTTGAAAAGTATTTAATTACTTGTTTAAGTGGATTCTAATGAATTTGAAAGTATTTTTGGTTATTTACATGTGTGAGCTGAGTGTGTTTACATACAAAATATGCAAAAATTTACAACCAAAATTTGGAGGTTATGTTGAAGTTTTTTACTAGAAAGCGATCCCGTACTTTTCTATATTACTCTCTCGCTCTGAGCGAATTTTTATTTTTTGACAGTTTTACTAGTCCGAGTCCGAGGAATACGGGATTGAACCTAATAATGAAAATTGCCAGTGCAGCACGAGCAAGTTGAAATTATTTCTTGAAAATGATTTGCGTAATTTCAGTTGCAGTTACACCTTGCAATCTTTATTTCCGAAAGTGATTTCTGCAAATTTGCAAAAAGGGCTTTCTGGCTGTTTACGTGGCTTATTACTATTATTGAGGTTTTTTCCACGTAAAATTAAAATTTTTTAGGAATTCAGAAGTTAAATTTTAGCCAAGTAAATTTAGATCATATTGGTACGAAGAAAAAAATGTGTAGTAGCGAAAATTTGATGCAGTTTTCTTCTATTTGACATCACGGATCCATAGTCTCGTCCCTAAATCTCATAACTTAAAAAATATATATACTTTTTATTGTAAATAATTAGCAAAAAGTGCGAAAAATTTTTGCATTGTCGCGGTTTTCGCCATTAAAATGTTGTAGGGAAATTTTCTCTTTTAGTGTTGGGTTCTCCGGTGCCACAAAATTTGTAAAGCAAAATCTAATTTACCCTAATGTTACCCAAAAAATCTCAATTTTTGAAGATGGGGAGGTTTAAAATTACTGTAGCTAGCTATTTTTGACATCGAGGAAAAAAACTCCATCAAGTGCCATTAAAATATATTAAATTTCCCACTGACTTATATTTATTTATTCATTTATTTGTTACAGTCTTGCGACTTAAAAGTAAGAGAGATATTTATAAAATATAACAAATTATACTTATGTATGTATATGTAAGATAAAATTTAATTTAAAAAGCTATTTATGTTTCTAAATGCGGAAATGCGATGTTTTGACTGTATTGGCCCAAAGAGAGAGGGATGTAAGGTGAGTGGGTTTAAGTGGGCAGGTGAAGAGATGGTTGGTGTCGTGGAGGAACCTTCACAAGCCGGACATGCATTTGGTATGTTAGCGTCGAGACTAAACTAATACGAGTTCAGACGACTGTAGTATCCAGACCTTAACTGGGCCAGAGTAAGGCGAGTCTCTTGTGGCAGCTGAAGCTCGTCGTCTGCAATTGGAGGTGACTGGGCTCCGTTAAACACACGATTTGGGCTTTTTCCCGAAATTTGGGGCAAATATTTTTCTTAATCCCAATAACGAAAAAAAATATCGTCCCAATTTTTTCATTTTGTACCAATAGCTTAATATAAAAAATATAGAAATCTGTACAAATTTACCAATCGGGTGACATTGCCTTTAACGGCGTTCAATGGGCTAGGGTCGCTGAAGGTGGTGACGGATTCTCTTTGGATTCCGTTATATATAATATTACTGTATTGCTAGTAGGAATATTAATCCCGGGATCCCGGCCTTTTTAAGGTCCCGAAAATCCCGGGATTATTGGCAAATAATCCCGGGATTTTCAGGATTTATAATTTGAACTAGAGATGGGCACGGGCCGGGCTTTTGCTCGTGCGTGCATGGGCGTTCAGTAAAATTTCATAAAAGCACGAATAAGCAAGAAAAACCCGGGTTGCTAATACTACAAATTTAGATAAGCTTTTGTTTTTATACAAAAAAATATTACATATTAAAACTCTTTTGATAAGAGCAAAGCAAAAAAGAAATGTTTGGAGACCGATAGAAAAAATAAGATACTTAGAAGTTTTGTTTACATATCTGTAAATAAAATACTTTCCACTTTTTCTACTTCCCAGAAAATATATTATACAAATCTTTGATGTAAAAAATTGATTCGCTCAAGTAAATATACATATGTACATAAGCACAAAATTAAAAATATGTACACATTTTTCCGGGCTGGGACGTGTACCGTCCACTAAAATTCTTAACGTGCGGGCTCGTGCGTGTTTTTGAACGTTGATTTTGCACTCGTGCCGGGCCGAGCCTGAAAATTTAGGCCCGTGCCCATCTCTAATTTGAACTGATGGAAATAATAGAAACTCCTTTTCTTAACCAGTATTGGCTATATTTTTTTTTGTGATTTAAGAATTAATATCTGAGTACATTAAACGAGCAATTCTTGTATATTTATATATCAATAGGGTTCTCAGAAACGGCTCTAACGATTTTGATTTTGTACATACTAGATAATGTTTTGGATTCTAAGGTTACCTGTAGAGGCATTATCTCGGAGAAGACTTGCATAAGGTTGCCACCTAATCGAAATTAGTTAAAAATTAATTAAAACATCATAATATGAATGTCAATTGGAAGGCATTTTAAAGATCCATAATTCAAAAACATTTTTAATAGGGTTGCCAACTATTTTGAATCGCATATTTATTTAATTTTTTGTTTAGAAGAAAAGGTAAAATATTACTATTCATGGGTACCCAGAGAAGGTTCATAAACAATGCTTTTCCTATAAACAAAATATTATCTCTTAGGATAATAATGTAAGGTTGCCACTTATTTTCGATTCTACACAATTTATCTAAAACATCGCAATGTGGACATCAAATGAAAGATATTGTTAAAAACTTTGGTCAGAAAATATTTTCCATCAGGGTTGCCACTCTTCTATGTAATACACATTTTTATTTTGTTAATTTCAATCAGCGTATTTCGGAATGGGGTTGTCACCTAAATTATGGAGTAAGAAATTTACTTAGTATTTTTTTAAAGCTATCCAAATCTTGAAAACTTTAAAACGTATATACACTGCGGGCAAAGCTTGGTCAAACTGGTACTATTTTTATAAATGTCCGCGATAGTAAATTTTAAATACAAATGTCAATATATTCGCGAAACCATGGGAAAAATATAGTAAAATTGCGTTTTTATTTTTCACTCTGACGTCAGTAATGCAAAAGTGATTTAAAAAATTCAGAGAAATGTGCTTAGAGAAGACATATACATAGGTATCAAATTAAAGAGGAACTCTTACAGAATTTAAACAGTTTCAAGTTTTTGATGCAGAAGGACTGGTAAGTAATTAAAATATCCTTTTAAAATTTTATCCTTGAAATTTCGCAATATTTGTTTTTGAAAAAATTATATGTTAATGAATTTCGTACTTCTAACTTTATCAGCTTAAAAAATTACCTATTCGTCCTTGTAAACCCAAAAAACTTAATTTTTTTTTTAAATTTTAAAGAAATTTCCTCTTGCAGTTGATACCAATGAAATTATTTTACATTACATTGAATTTTTAATTAATTTTTGGAATTAATCATATCTTTGAAAGTACAAAGTCCTTTAAAATAAATCCTAACGTCATAGAAAAATAAAAACGCCACTTTAAATAAAACCTACTTTACTCATTTATTTATTATAATAAATATATTTATTTTATGGTAGGAGAGATAGAAGCAGTTTTTTCGATTTAAGTTGTTGAAAAGTAATGAATATCTAAATCCCGGGACTAATCCCGGAATCCCGGGATTGTGATAACGACGTCCCAAAAATCCCGGGATCGGAAAAAGCTGAAAAATTAACATCCTTAATTGCTAGTAAATAAATAGATGTAGCCCAGTAAATTTAGACTCAAAAAGAAAATAAAAGAATTTTATGCAGTTTACCTCAACTTGACACGTAGATCATGGATCCACAGTTTTGCCCCTATATTACATATGGGAACATTCCGCCATCTTTGATTTGATGTTTTTGGGGGGTTTTTGCGATTTGCAAGCTTATTTTGCTTTTTTCGTAAAAAAGGTTAGCTACAAATTTGTCGAGAATTTTTTCCCACATATTTTGTATACAGAAGTATAAGGATTTAAATAAATTACTGGTAAAAACAAATAAAGCAAGCTTTCTAAAATATGAACGAAATCGGACCATAAATACTAGGTTACATCTAAACTAACCGTAAATTAGATTTTGCTTTACAACTTACGAATAAAAAAGATTTGTGGTAGGGAAATTTTGAGGCAGTTTACTTTTATTTTGAATCCACAGTCTTGCTCCTAAATTTAGATTTTTTTGAAAAGGTGACTTACGCCACTTTCAAAATAAATGGCTCAGATGGCTGCTGTTTTATTTTGCAGTCAACTAAATTAAGAAAATGGTAATATTGGTAATAATAATGCGCTGAATATGAAATTCGAATTGGGAGAATAATCACCAACAGCGCTAACAAAGTCTTTATACTTTGCTCCGCCAAACAGCCAGTAGTGGTGATGCATATGCACATATGTATAAATTTCGAACGGATACCAAAAAACTATGGATTGTTTTAAGCTTAATCGCATCTTCATATGGGCGATTCCAGCGAAAAGTCTACCGCGTAAAAAAAATTAAAAGTCCTATATCTAACTTATTTGTAGGCCAAAAATGGTCTCGTTAGATGGCGCCAGGGCCGTAATATTTTGAACCCGTATTTACGCTCTGATTTGTATATCATGTGGCATGTTTAGTTGAAACGTATTAAGATAAAGATTTGCAAATAATGGAACCGCTGTTGTCAAAAAAGTGCGTTCGACCTAAAATGCATGTTTTTTTTTCCGTTAAAAATTCTTTCAAGAACAATATTAACAAAACTTTCAATAGAAATTTTAGTAACGTAACGCCAGGGTAACGTCACGTCAGATAATTCAGCTGATTAAACATAAAGCAGAAAAGATTTCTAAATTTTAAAACTTGTAAAAATAACCTAAAACATTTCCAATATTACTACAAAAAGTTTTATACAAATAGTCTTGCCCAAATCGCAAAGTTTTGCAATTTTGTAACACAAGTCAAAATTCACTTCTGTTTTTTGTAACGTCACGCCAGCGTGTATGTTTACTAATATCTTAAAATCGGTACTACCAACAGCATTAATTTTTTAGCTGAATAAGGCGACATTTAATCGCTATGCAACTCTAGAAAAACCTTTTTAAAGTTTTAACATTTAAAATTTTTTTTTTAACATTTTCTCAAGCGAGCGTCATGTAACGCCAGATTGGAAATACCCATATCGATGGGTGCGTGGAAGATCGACCTACCTCGGCAGCCGGTTCGAAAACGCCTTATCTTAGAAAGTTTTTCAAAAACGCCCTGTTTCAGAATTCGGTCGAAGCACATTTTCGCTTGAGATAGAACGTTTTTTGAACCGAGTTCTGAAATAGGATGTTCTTCAACTAAATTCTGAGATAGGATGTTTTTCAATAAAATTCTGAAGTAGGGCGTTTTTGAAAAGTTTTCTGAGATAAGGCGTTTTCACATAGGCTGACGAGATAGGTCTATCTTTCACACAGCCATCGTTTCTAATCTTACCTTTTAGAAATACTTAGACGGGCTAACTATGTGGCAATCTCAGTGTACCGCGTTGGTATGCTGTGGTATATTTTCGCTTTGAATAACCGCTTTTGTGGCTAAACATATTAGTTCTGTTCGC
>NW_023458561.1:29877228-29909423 GCF_013731165.1 Rhagoletis pomonella
AGTAACTTGCTAGTAAAAGCATAGCCGGAGCCGAACATTAAATACCTGGCGGTAGTATTAAATATAGTTTTTTCACCTTTCCGAAAACTACCGCTTCACGGTAAGCACGGGTGGTTTTACCTTACCCCTATTTCAAACACCTTCGATAGAAAGTTAAGTTAGGCCAAACGAGATAAACTTATGTATATAGTTATACGTGGGCGGTACCATACTCATTTTCCAAAATTCCATAATAATGTTACTTCTTTTCAAGGGATTGTTGTTAGTATAAATTTTGACTAAATTAGCGTCCTTAAATTTCGAAATATCGAGATATCAAGCATTTCAGAAATTTACCGTTATATTAAAAGTGGGCGTAATTTTAGTCCATTTCCAATTATTTCCAACGTTTTGCTACATATTGGTCGAACGGTTACCGAGATACACATACATATGTGGTCATAAGTGGGCGGTGCTGCGCCCATTTTCCGAAATTTGATTATAAGCGTATTTTTTGGTAAAGAATTATTGCACACAGCAATTTTGAATAAATTAGCTTCCGTATATACTGATTTGTCGAAGATTTCGTATTTCTCTAAATTACCGTTATATGGGATGTGGGCGTGGTTATTGTCCGGTTTTAAAAATTTTCAGCAGTTTGGTAGGTTGTACCAAGGCCAACAACTGTGCAAAGTTTGGAAGAAATTAGTACAGCGGTTACCAAGATATACGCATGTAGCCATAAGTGGCCATGGCCACGCTCATTTTCCAAAAATTTATAATATTATTTTTCGTCTAAAAATTATTGCAAATAATGTCTATATCTATCTCGATTCGTTTTGCCTGTTACAAACAACCGTTGTGTGAACAAAGTGCTCGGGTAAAAAAATTCTGGGCACTCAGAAAATTGTTTGAAGGGGTTGCCTTGTGAAATGAGCTTTTAAAAGTTTAAGTTTTCAGTATGACAAAAAAAAAACAATTGAGTCGTAGCATTATTAAGACACCTCAAAGTTACATACCGAATCGGCAAAATCGTGTAGGCCATTGTAGGCATATACAATGGTGTAGGTATCATGCGCAGAAATTTCATGGTTGGTTCGTTTCCATTTTTTTTGTCTTGAAAAACAATTTTTGCTTTTGAATGTCTTTTTAGTAAAGTTTGTTAAGCGCAAATTCCTGATTTTTCATTTGTGTTTTAATTCATTGTTACCAAATGTGAGCTCACTCGCCAAAATGCGTTGCGTTTTCCTTTTTTTTGATAACCATTTTCATGAATTTTTATACATACTTATTTTATAAGTATTGTAAATACATATGTGTATATGTGCAGGTACATATGTGCGTGTTCCTCTGTATGTTGGCTCTTTTAAAAATCTAGTTGCTGCTTAGTTATTTGCTGGCCACCAAATAAATGCTGTAGCAGCACTATTAAGTATTTCTTATTATAATACGAACAATTTGCCACAGTCAGACATTCAACAGTTAAATGTAGTTTCTGAACAAAAAAAAAAAAATATGAATTTAATTTCTTTAGACGCTAATTACTATGATACATGCATACAATTTTAACGGTATTTTTGCATTTATTTCTTCCTTTTACTGCCTTCTCTCCCACATTTGCTGCATACAATTTCGAAGTTTGTGAGTATAAATATACGAATACATACATATATTTTTTAATATGAAAATCTAAGATACACCCATACATATTCAATACCAATACAAATTTGAGTTATTTGTGTATATTTTTTTTTTGCTTAATTAAATCGATATTCAGCTTATGATAGAGTTTTCGAGGAGGTTGTCTTTCAAGGAGGTACATATATATATATGTGAAGAAGGGTTTTTCAAGTATGCATGATTGTACGAACCATTTAAGCTCAAACATTTTCCATATTTTATCTACTTATTTACTATGCTCACTGATTTGTATATCATTTTAGCACTAAGCTAGGCAAACATGTTGATACGCTGCCTTATTCAAACCTTCAACATTCAAATTCATAAAGTTGTTGCACAAAATATTAAACTTACTTTCAAAATATTTAAGATATCTTAGTATGTATATCGGACATTTTTTAAGACCATTAAACCAAAATTATATTCACGCTTAATAATTAGGGATATTCATTTAATTTGATTAACTGCAGATAAACGCGATAAAATTATAATTTCCCTAAAGATTTATAATTTTATAATGCCATACAAATTTTTAATTTTATAACTTTTATCGGTAGTTTGTGACGTTAGATGAATATTGCTCACTTTATAATATACATAAATCAAATAATTCGTTTTAAAATTTCTCTTCAACTTGCAAACACCTCATAAATTAGATAATACTTCGAAACTGTCGGAGCCTGCATCTCCAGTTGCATCTGTTGCATCCGCAGATATTGCTGCCGAGTTTGCTGCGCTCACTGTTGAAGAGCAGGAAAGACAACGTGCCGAATGGAGTCAAGTAAGCTGCTACATATAATTAATAGCTCAATTCAAGTATAATCATTCTAAAATATTGCCTTGTAGGAGCTTGCACGTGTCGAAGAGGAGATAAATACGCTGCGTACAGTATTGGCATCGAAAACACGACATTCTTCAGAGTTGAAACGCAAATTGGGCATTACCATGTGGAAAGAGATTACAGACGATATGAATCAAGGCCTGAAAAATGTCAAAGAGAGTTCTGTGTAAGTTTGATGTAAATTTGTTAATCATAAAGTTGGTGACTATATGTACAGGGTGCTTGCTGTAGCGACAATTGTTGGATGGTAACATATTCAACTCAACTTCGCTGATAATTTAAAATTTTTCATTACTGTTATCTACCATGTGAACTTTTGGTGAATCGTTTCTATTCAACAGTGGCTGTCCTGCTCGTTTTTTCGCAAATTTTTTTACATCAGTATTAGGAGCGTTCCTTATCTCCCAGAAATAGTCAGAAAAAGTCCGAAGTAGTCAGATTTAGTCCAAAAAGCGTTCCTTAACTCGGAAATGACAGCAAAAATGAGAGAGCAACACTGGGTGAGAGTGACCTCTTCAGTCCGAAGTAATCAGATTTAGTCAGAAGAATTTTTTCTGGCAAAATCCCGAAAAGTGTCAAACTCAACTGAATTTAAATTAACGGAAATTAAAGAATACGCAAAAAGTGAGAATAATCTAAAAAGTAAAAAAAGTGAATTGAAATTGGAAGGAGGCAAAAAATAATTGATATAGTAAGTGTTTATTGTGCTTGTGCTTGGTGAATGTGTTTTGCACATACATTTCCATTCTTATTTGACGTTAGCTTTGTTGTTGCCATTCTTTGGACTAAAAATTTGGTTTTTTGCGTTCCTTTACTTTTCGTGTTATTCTCTTTTAGTGAGCGCATTTTGCTTACGCTCTGGCATTTTGACACTTTTCAGATTTTAGTCCAAAAAGATAAGGAATTTATCTTCAAAGCTCAGATAATGTTTTTGTTTGTTTAGTAGTACATCGCTGTTATTGACGTTATCGGGAATTGGAAGGCTATGGCCATATGACGACCGCCGTTATCTTACCTATAGGTTCAACAAGACAATTCCAAAGCAAAAAGGACTTTAATACAAGGTAGATTTTCCAAGTTATGGCCGGGATTTCGTCCTATAGGAGCCATAAAGTGGTAAAAAGTACAATACCAATGGAAAAGTCGTTAGACAAAATCTTCATCTTCTAATAATTATCTGTAACATTTATTTGTTTTTCGTCTCGCCGGACTGTTATTTACCATGGAATTATTTTCGTCTTCTCATAATAACTATCGGGGACTTTGATTTTTGCCGTCTCGCGGGACGTTTGCTTCAAGACGGAAATGATTTCAACACAATATTCACCAAAACAAAAGACGACATAAACACCCCACATCACGACACGTCTCCCGAACCACATGAAGCTCCTTCAATTTAACTGTAACGGGCTACAGAGCAAGATTGAGGAGATAACCGTCGTCATGTGTCGGCATGGTATATTAATAGCTGCGGTCCAAGAGACGAAGTTGCACAGCAATTCAACTTTGTTGAATTGCGCCGGGTACAACGTGCACCGTCGAGATCGCGAGCGAGATAATGGTGGTGGCTTAGCGTTCATCACGCACCACACCGTGCAGTATCGTCTTATCGAAGCAGACATCGACCGCAGGGATACCACCCTAGAATGTCAGGGCATCGCTATCCGGTCAGGCGATGTCGAGCTCGAAATATTTAACATATACATACCCCCTGTCACCTGCTGCCCGGCAGGATATCACCCTGACATAGGTGCGCTCCTCAGAGGTGAAAACCGTATGGTAGTAGGTGACTTTAATGCGCACCACGATCTTTGGCACTCAAGCCTGTCAAACGATCGTAGGGGAACAGACTTGGCTGAGCAGATAGACGATTCGACATTCTGCACAATGAACGACGACGCACCCACCAGGATTATGGGTAACTGCAGTAGCTCGCCAGCCATCACAATAGTCAGCGCTGGTCTGATAAACAGCATAACGTTGCGACCTATGCTGACTCTAGCATCAGACCATCTACCCATAGTCATCTCGATTGATAAACCAACCGACTTTGCCTCCGCCAAACACCGGACCTATATCAACTTTTCTAAAGCTGATTGGAAAGGTTACGCGGAGTTTACCGAAAACACCTTCGCAGCGCTCCCCACACCAACCGACGTCCATCTCGGTGAACGTAAGTTCCGCAGGGCTATCACTGCTGCTGCAGCTCGCTTTATACCGGCAGGATGTATATCGGACCCACGTCCAAACTTCCCTGCCGAAGCGGCTGTTCTAGCCGATGAGCGTGATAGCCTACGTCAGGCCGATCCCGGAGATCCCCGTATCAGGGATCTCAACGCGGAGATTCGGCAACTTGTAAACGTACATAAGCGGAAGAAGTGGGAGGAGCATCTGAAGACTTGTAATTTCACCTCTGGTGTGAGCAAGCTTTGGTCAACCGTGAGGTCATTGTCTAATCCGACGAAGCACGACGACAGAGTCGAAATTTCCTTCGGCGACCATGCCTCGTCGGACCCGGAGCGATGCGCGAGCTATTTTAGCCGGCAGTTCATACAGCATCCTCCGGTGGACAAAGCCAAGCGTCGAGTGACCAGAAGGCTGCACAAACTGCCAACAACTTGTGCCCCCCCCTTGCTTTCACTTGCGGTGAAGTTCAGGTGGCCATCGGGAAGGCGAAAGCCTCCAAAGCCATGGGTCCCGACGGAATATGCATGCTGATGCTGAAAAATTTGGGTCCTGCGGGGGTAGCGTACCTAACGGAGGTCCTCAACTTGTCAATGGCCACTCTCATCATCCCAGACATCTGGAAGGTGGGGAGAGTGGTCCCACTGCTCAAACCGGGGAAACCGGCAAACAAAGGAGATTCGTATCGTCCGATTACACTCCTTTCCCCGGTAGCGAAGACACTCGAGGCCTTGCTACTCCCGTACTTCACAAACCACCTGACCCCAGCGAAGCATCAGCATGGTTTCCGTAAAGTGCACAGTACAGCAACAGCACTTAACGCTATAAACACTCAGATAACTCGTGGCCTTAACCGTAACCGTCCCTGTGAGAGAACGATTCTAGTAGCGTTGGACTTGTCAAAGGCGTTTGACACCGTCTGCCATTCCACGCTACTAGAAGATATAGAGGCCTCCTCTCTCCCACAGAGGCTCAAACGGTGGTCGGCAAATTATCTGAGTGGTCGACATTCGTCGGTAATGTTCAGAGACAAAACGAGTAAGCAGCGAAAAATAAAACAGGGGGTTCCTCAGGGTGGTGTCCTTTCCCCGCTACTGTTTAACTTTTATATTTCAAAGCTCCCTCAACCACCAGAGGGAGTCTCGATTGTCTCCTATGCCGACGATTGCTCGATTATGGCGACTGGGAATGGAATTGATGACCTGTGTTCGAAAGTAAACGGCTATCTCTCCGAACTTTCTCGCTTCTTCACTGCAAAGTGTCTAGCCCTCTCCCCTACGAAATCCTCCGCGACCCTGTTCACAACCTGGACGAAGGAGGTCAGGCTACCGCTGGGGATTCACGTCGATGACACACCAATTCCGACGGTGAATAACCCCAAAATACTCGGAGTAACTTTCGACAGCCTGCTCTCCTTCTCTGCGCACTCAACCGCTATTGTCAATAAAGTACAGAGCCGCAACAAGGTCCTCAAGTCGCTAGCCGGCAGTACTTGGGGCAAAGACAAAGAAACGTTGCTGGCAACATACAAGGCAATAGGCCGGCCGGTTTTGAACTACGCAGCGCCAGTGTGGTCGCCTGGGACTAGTAGGACGCAGTGGACGAAGCTACAGACCGCACAAAACACCGCACTGAGGACAGCGACGGGATGCCTCTTGATGACGCCTGAACACCACCTGCACGGCGAGGCGCAAATGCTCCCGGTAAAGGAGCACAATATAATGCTCTGCAAGCAGTTACTGATCGGGACCCACAGAAGTGGCCACCCGTGCAGACAGCTGCTTGCAGAGGAGCCCTCGCCTAGGCACGTCAGGAGGCATCTATATGAACTAACGGACGAAGTCCAGAGGTTCATTAAGCAACCTCTGGACCCGACAGCCTACAGACAGGCCTTGAGCGGCATTCACAGGGACTCAGTCTCGAGTTATGTAGACTCTAGACCTGTGAATGCCGTTCTAGGCACACCACCCCCGGACATTGACGAGACGGAGCTTCATCTGCCTCGGGAGACGCGCACCACACTTGCACAACTTCGCTCCGGCTACTGCAGCAGGTTAAACTCCTACCTGAGTAGGCTGAATGAGGATGTGCCTAACGAATGTCCGGCATGCGGAGAGACCCCACATGACTCGAAACATCTCTTCGCATGCCCGGCAAACCCGACATCCCTAACGACCTTGTCCTTATGGGCAAACCCCGCAGAAGCTGCACGCTTCCTAGGGTTACCGTTAGTGGAACTTGACGACAACGACTGAGATACCAACCGATCTGGGCGGGGTTGTTGTAGCCGCTACAACAACAACAACAACAACGACATAAACAAAGAACCAAATAACGTGGTTTATGAAATCCAACGAAAACTGCAACAAAGTATACATAGGCACGACTAAACGAGCCCTTGGAGTCAGAATTAGTGAACACCAAGCAGACGCGAAAAATAAGAAGACGCATTTGCTCAGTACTTGACGAATAAGTGAACACATAGCAGATTTTAAGAACACCATAATTTTGGACGTGGAAAGACGAGAAAAAAAAACAAGATTAACTTTGGAGAGTCTGCGAATACAGGAGAGGATAAGGTACGCGATGAACTTTAAAGATTACCTTGACAATAAGAGTGTTCGCTATGCAAAAAACTTGTACCAATTGGTACCAATTTTTACTCTGTAAAACTGGCAAGGAGAGAGCACAATTTTGACATTTCATTTGGAGGCGAAGTTGCAAATTCGTGCTGGGAAAATTTTTGCCAGAAAATTGGAAAATTTTAATTGGCTTTGTGTGCATAGGAAAATTCCAGCAAAAATTAATTAATCACCAAACCTACTTAATCAAATTACGAGCTAATGATCAAAAATTAATTCTTTTAATCGCGGTTACGATTAACGGTTTAATCAGATTAAAATTAATCATGATTAACTGTAATTGGATTGAATTTAATCGAATTAGTGCCAACATTGCTAGAAAACGTAAAATAAAGGAGCTAATCACATTAAAAATTTTCTACTTGCTATCCTTATGTAAATAAACTAATGGTGATTTCGTTTCTTCCAATAAAAGTTGCCCTTCCAATGTTTGATTTGATTGCTGATTACTTTTGTATGGAAACTCTCTTGCGACAAAATTGCGATATTCCCATAATATTTGAGCTGCCAATCATTGCAAACTCAAAGTTGCAAAACACATGCTATTTTATTGTCTCCGAATACTTCAAGAAAAAGTATATTAGTTAAGACTGCTTCGACATATAATTGTAAAAGCTTTTATTTTTCACTTAGCCGATAGGTCGTTCATACAACTTCGTTTGCAGCGTTGCCATTTCGCCAAATATGCCACTTTGCGACGTTTTATGAATCGCATTAATCTTTTATTGTGATATTTTTTTCTGCGCTTCTAATAGCTGCATTTTTTTTTCTTTCGTTATAATTTTTTTTTTTATGGACCAATCAATTAAAACTAGTAGATATGCAAGTAGAATGCATATACTATAATTTATGTTCTTTTGAATTATTTGAAGTGGGGCCTACGGGATATTTATTTTTAGTAAAAATTTCAAACAGTCATTTTGTTTGCTTGTCGAGCGTCGTCGAGCAATATTCTTTTATAGGGATATATTTTGGATCCTTGGCTATAAACCTCTGTTACTATCCGCCTACGTCTGCTTTCTGCGCTATTTAATGTCGGACGTTTAAGATCTTTCAAAGGGATTCCAAGCAGAAATATTCAACGGCTAGTTTTAGGGAGAGTCGATGCTGGCATAATTAAAAATCTGTTAGTCTGATCGAATATCATTTGTCAAAGATCTGGTGAAAAAACTCCCACTGTTTTTTTCATCAGTAAAAATAACTTAAAAATATAAGAAAACGAATGCGGAAAAGTACTCTAGATACTCAAATGCTTTCGTCAGAGCTGAGTACCGAGATTTTGGGGCAATAGAACAAGCAAAAAACAAAAAAATAAATAAATAGAATAAAAAATAATTAAATGAAAAAGAACCTGCATAAAAATAAATAGTTAAGAAATAAATATAAAATTTCGTTTCCTGACGCTGAATAACTCCTTTTAATTTAGTTTTAACCGACTTCACAAAAAGGAGAAATGTTATCAATTCGTCGGAATATTGTTTTTTTATGTATGTTACCGCATAACTTTGGACCACGTTAACCGATTTCTATAATTCTTTTTTAAAGGAAAGGTGTTACCTCATATCTCACATTTTTAAATGAGAATTCTAGTCGGTTTTGTTTTTCGCTTAAACATATTTTTTATTAAAAAAAAAACTGGCATAAGTTTTATAGACACCAACTTTATGATATACTAAATTCATTATAGTTGATCAAAAACCCATTTTTTATAACTTCTTTAATTTAATTTCGTAATTTTATGTTGAATTTTAAGTTATCAAAGCGTCGAACAAAGTGTTGGTAATCTGTCAAAGGCCGTACATGAGGCCCCAATGTAAGTAATTGCCTTCCAATACTATAACAACACTTGTGTCAACTTTGTCTACTAAAACGGTTCACTTCGATTCCATTTTCGCACTAACTAATTACATATGTTTGTATGTATATCCATTTATTAACCAGCTCTAAAAAGGAAAAATCTATGAAAAAAATACTTCAACGCTAACAATTTCGAATCGATTCCATGAGAAATAATCTCATTTTTTTTCTATGCTCCAGTACGTTTAAAAAGATTGTTTAAACCCTTTTTTTGATTAAGATTAAACATCTAACGTTTTTTATTTAAAGTATTTATTTCATTTTTTAAATGTATGGCATTGTAATCACTTCAACCGTGTTGAAATCTCTATCGACATTTCTCGTAAACTTTTTTTATGTATGTTTTTTCGTGTGATTTTTTCTTTGCCCATCAAAATCACTTATCCACTTCTAAAAACTCATTAGCGCAATTTTAAAGTATATCCCGATTTATATTTATTCATTTGTATTTCAGTTTCCAACGCACCGAATCGGTGCTCAAGTCAACATCGGAAAAGACCGCATCGGTATTTGGTAGCATAACCAGCGGCATAACATCGAAATTCTCACAAATGAAAAACTCGGAATCGATGCGTTCGATTGAAGAGAAGGTTGGCTCAGCCTATGAGAATGTTAAAGTAAGCTATGATCACAACAATTTTTTGTGCCAACCCCATGCGGTAACTATAAACTATTTTTCATTCCTATCTAACACCTTACTCTACTATAAATAATTTGATTATTGCCTCTCCTACTCATGCTCACAACTATAATAAAACAAAAACAAATACTCGGGACACAACACTAAGCTCGTACAAAATTTGTAATATAAAATATCAAATTATTTGTTTTGATTGTTTTAAAAACTGTGTGTTTGTTTGATAGAATCAGGGTACGAAAATAAACTGTACAAAACAATTCCCATTTGCTCATCGCTCATCATATCATTTGTGGTTTTGTACAGTTTTGTACATAGTCAGAAACATGATTCAATAATACAAGGTTGTGTAATTTGTGACAGCTAAAATTTGACACTCCTTTATCTAGATTTGTATTTTGGAAGTAGGAGAAAGGGGAAGAATGTGATCGCATTTTGCGAAAACGGTAGTAGAATGGTACTACAAAAAGTATGCAAATTATACAATTAGAAGTAAAATGTGTATTAATAATTCTATGCGAATTTGCAATATATTTGGTGTTTTAATGGAAATACTAAACAAGACATAAAAATATGCATTTTTGATTTAAGTTCTTCGTCATTTCGGGGAACAAATCTAGAATGCCGACCGTTCAGCTATGCAAAAACGAAAAATGCAAAATTATTTGGCGCAAGTAAAAAATGAAGAGGTTCTAGAAGGTTAAAGTTCAGTTTTTAGATATTTTAAATATTAACATCTTTTGAACTTTATAACCGATTAAAAAGCTAATGACGTCACCATAAAGGTAATTTGTTCTTCAGCTGATGTACATAATTTATAGCTTTTTGTATTTTTAAACCAAAACCACTAAAAAACGAGCAAATATTATTTTTTCATGAAATAACCTTTTTTGATAAAACTGCATAATTAATAGGAAAGAATTTTATATTATTTAGAAAGTACAAGTCATTATCTTTAATTCGATAGTACATATTTTATCATGATCTACTTTTGGGTTTTAAGAATTTAGTGATAATAAAAAATACAAATAAACCCCTATCTTCTTTTTTCTTACCTGCGCCAAAATTTGGAATCGTTGAAATCAGCGTAAAAAGTTCTATCAATCGGCATTTTTGGTTATTTTATAGCTAAACGGTCGCTATTCTACACTTGTTCTAGAAAATTACGCAAACGAAGGTAACGCCAAGGAATATTTAGTATGAAGAATTTTTGGTTTTACTACTAATATCACTAGAAACTATAGAGTAAGCAACATTCTGCACAAGTAAAGGAGCCGGCTTTATGTGTGGGAGCGAGAAGACTGTTTTATTACAAAACCTTTCTATTATTGAATCATGGTCAGAAACAAATTGTATGATTCACTGTCATTTTCCCCAACGAGAAACGTTTGATTTTCGTTTGTGACAATTGTACCATAGGTACGGTGACCATCCGTCCTGTATTATACGGGACAGTCCTCTTTTTTGACCAATTTTCCTGGTAATTTATTAATTTTATACGGGACGCCAAATGTTCTGTATTTCTTTTGATGTCCTGCATTTGTCCCGTATTCGGTGTTCGGTATTTCGACGCCTTAACAGCTCATTAAAATGGCATGCCATGAACCAGTTTTAAGAGATGTTGGTATATGTATGATCGTATTTTTTCCATAAACAGTTATTATTTTCTAACCCGAATAACTGTGATTGTAATCGAGGGATACATACAGTGTCCAAAATATAAATTAGGACTCGACATTTTAGCAAGGTGTGGCTATTTGTCTTTAGTGCATTTAATGTTTACTAGTTTTTTATGAAAGTAAAGCTCTTTTCTTAACAAAAGTCATATAAATCCAAATTTCAGACTTTGTGCAAAAAACCCTAAAAACTAATTCTGCAATGTTTCACCAAAATTTTAAACTTTTTAGTTAGAATCTTAAAAAAAAATGGTTTGCAGTTTTGTAACCCATTAGGATTTAGTGTAATAAGGTGCAAGTGGAAAGTGCTGCTCATTTTCTTCTCTTTTAAAAAGTTGTCGAACATACTTTGTATGAAATAATTTGTAACACCGTCTAAAAAAAAACTGGCAAAAATTAACGGTAAGTCCTACCGGCTTAAAAATTGCACTTTTGTACTAAATTTAACGAATCTTTTTAAACAAATTTTGCGCGGTAAAAATCTCGAGAAGAATATCCTACAAATTTGTGATGTTACTATAAGGATGCTGTTTCAGGCATAATACATCTAGGATCATTGAATAAGGCTTTAAGATCTGTAGGTTTTTTTTGCAAAAAATATGCAAAATTATTTTTTGTCCCGTATTCGGCTCCCATAAATATGGTCACCGTAACCATAGGGGACGTTTTATATGTATGCAAACGTTTCAATTACGTGGAAAATATTTTTTTTCTGTAAATTTTCATATCCAATTCAATTAAAAAACATTTTTATTTTTTTTATTCATTGCAGCCATTCGTTTTATATTTAGTTATTGCATATATGTACATACCCTGTGGGGAAAATCTCTAGTTCTGAACTGGTGCGCTTCTAGTACATTTAGACCCAGTACTGGTTCGCGATAAATATATTTTGCATGCAAACAACTGGCGAATTTAATATGGCGATGTCCTAGCAAGTGTCAATTGCCCCCCGCTGCATCCCTTTTTCGATAGTTCCGAACTGGACCTAAATTCTATAGTTCCGAACCAGTTCTAAAATCGACAGACGAAAGAAAAAGGTATCATCATTTTTCAATCTTTTTGGTTCTTCCGTGTGTGCGATTTTAAGTTATTTTGGAAGAAATGTGTTTTCAATTTGAAATTAAATTTGTTTGACCTTTACCTGTAGCTAAGTTTGCAGAGGTGCTCGCTGTTAGATTCCAGACGGTCCCAACATGTTGAAATGTTAACACAAATTTTGGTTTTGTATTACCAAGCTATGAAAAAGCATCTGCGAAATGCAGAATAGAAGCGTATTTGAACGAAAAAGCCGCCGAACACATATCTATGTAAAGTAAACAAGCCCCCTGCTGCATCCCTTTTTCGATAGTACCGAACTAGTTCTAAAATCGACAAATAAGATCTAGTTCGTTCTGCATCTTTTTTTCTATAGTTCCGAACCAGTTCTAAATTCGTCACTTTAGATATATGTAGATTTCCAGTGAAAAAAAACTGAAAAAAATAGTTTTTTAAAAGTACCACTTTTCGCCGATTTTGGACTGGTGGGGATCTAGCTCCAATCGGACTAGTTCCTTTTTGGCGATAAAGACCTAGTACGAAACTAGAAATTTGATTCACTAGTCCGTGGTTTCCCTGCAGGGTACATACATATATTTTTCTCTGCACGATTCATTTCGTTTGTTGCATGGTGAAATAAATATAAGGTGATGTCACTTACATAACCTCACTTTTTCTGCATGCCAATTGCGGCCATGTATTTTGGGGTCGGAGAAAATGGGCGAAAGGATAGGATTATTTTAACTACTTTTTGGGTACTATTTCCAATACATACATATATCAGTGGACCCCACACCAGTTAAATGAAGCTTGCATCAATAAAATATTTTTTCTGTAAGCCAGTGTAATTACAGTTTCATTTTTTCGCTCAAAAGAAATTATTCTTACTTAATTTTTATTTTTTCGATCAAATATATTGATTTTAATAATTATTATTCAGTTATTTTTTTCTACTTTAAAATTATTATTTGTAAAACTTTAAGGCCACACGGTCGTACCACACACATATGATGATGGTTAATACTTAAAAAATAAGGACTATTTTCCGTCTTTCATTTATTCATATTAAAACAAATTAAGTTATACCGTTCTCTTTATTTAATTATTCTTAAATTCTTCTAAAAATGACATATTAGCCCGTATGGAATTTTATTTCTATTTTTTCCTTAAGTTCCGAAGTACACGTATATGCGTACTTAGTTTTTAAATACCTTAACTTTAAAGGGAATTTTATTACGACCTTTATTTTCGTTAACATTTAAAAATTTAATTTCTGAATTCTATCAGTTATATTATAAAATCATTATGCGTTTAAATTGTTAGACATGTGCATTATCGTAGCCATTTGAGGCACTGCTCCAATAATCTGCTGGATATGTATAGTATATAATTTATCAAAAATTTACTTACAAAATCGCAATTATTGGAAATTATCGCTCAAATTTTCCAACGAATTTGAAACGAAAAGTCAAAGCAAAAGCGAAACAAAGAAACAGTTACTACGTTTATACCTAAGCTATTTGCAAACAAAAATAATTTGCAAATACCTAACTCACTGTTTATTCGTTGGTGAAAAATTCTTTTTTAATATTGCCTGATTAATAATGTGACCATCGAAAAAAAAATTACGTTAAAAATGGCAACGTCTTGATTATTAAAAGGCAATAAGATGACGACCATCGAAAATAAAACTAAGAATGGCGGCGTCTTGCGCTTATTTGCAAATAGTACCACTAATCACTACTTATTTTCGTGATTTAGTTATTTGCAAATAAAAAATTAACTCAGCGTTTATACGGCAAAGTTTACCATTTTGCAAATTGTTATTTGCAAATAATACGTGCGTATAAACGTAGTAAGTGATAACTGCGCATAATTTTTTCACACAATTGTCTGCTTCATTTTTTGTTCCATTTTGCCCAGAAATGAAATTGAAATGAATAGAGTAGGCATTACTGTAACGCTGGTATGCCGAAATTGCCATAATTACAACAACCACCCCCTAAGTGAGAACACCTTATTATTATTTCACCATGGTTTGTTGTTTCGTCTGTAAAAGTGTCAAAAAACGAAATTCTGTAAGTCAGATGCAGTGTGAAATCTTTTGAACAGCATAAAAAGAAAGCTTAAATGTCTTCCTTTTATCTGTGAAAATTAGGTTTCTTTTAAATGAAATATGTGAATGGAACCCGGAATTTTTTATATATTCTCTATCACATTTATATAAATTTTTATTAAAGTTGCCTCATTCTAAGTGGTAATAAGGCTTTCAACGTAAGTTACCAACCAGGGCTGCGGCCGCCAAGATCACAGAGATTAAACACACAGTTTTTTTTTTATTAATCACTTTGTTTGTACATTTTCTGACTCACTGTTTGCTAAAATTAAATTTCAAATTTATACAAAAAAATACTATTTACCTACCTACTTACACAAAACATTTTGAATAACTTATTTTATGTACTTATCTGTAGACTTTTAACAAACGAATTAAACTTAAAAAAATATCTCAACTAATTAAGCTAAAATCGATTTTAGGTTAATATGTGTATGATGTTAAAAAAATTTAATATTTTAATTCAGCTTTTAGTAAGTTATGTAGATACATATGTAAAATCTAAATGTACTGCAGTGACTGCTTAATAGATTAAATACTTAACTTGTGTTCATCAGCTTAAAAGCTATCTAAGTACATTCATGCTAGTTTATCAAAAGTCTACTGATAGATATGTTGTATGTAGATATCGCTCATTTACTTTAATAGTGTGAAAATAATAGAAAATCGAGTTAAGTATGTAGAAATGACCGCGAACTGTTCTTCTATGTTGTGTAAAAATTCCATAGCTTTACCGGTTTCCAGTAGCTCACTAGAACATATTAACTATTATTTATATGGATTATATGTAAATTCCAAACTTTAAAACAGTTCTTCTCGAGTTTTTGGTTTTTTAAGTTATGGCAGTGTTGAAGTAAATGAGCGATAAGTTAAGGGCCGTTTTCTCAAGTAGCTTTTTGAAAATAATCTGCCCTTTAAATAGTTGTTCTAAAACTAACTTTGTGTTAAAAGGGCAGATAAATTTTAAATGTTACTTGACAAAACGGCCCTAAATGTATTCTATCGAGGGCTTATCTGTATGTTTCTGTGTATTACTTAAAATTTTCATAAAAATTAAGTTTTGAATAAGAATGCACCTCCGAATTAACAATGGGATTTCAGAGGTGACAGCTAAACCGCTGGCGACTTCAAATTCAGAAATTCGTTTTTATAAAAATTGCAGATAGAGAGATTTGAATATGTATAAGACCTCAATATGTAAATGGAAACTTACTATTAATATCTTGCATGCTAAGCTTTCATCAATATTGTGTTTTTTACTAATCAATTGTTTCTCTTTCTCTCGTTTCATGTTATATTTACGCCATCTGACTGTTTAACTGTGTGTGTGTGTGTGTGTTATGAAGACACGTGTGTCCACTTCACGTTCGGGTTCGATTACCAGTTTCCCTGATGCCTTAAACGAAAACAATTCATCATCCGGCCTAAACTCACCAACCGATTCTGTACCAAAATAAGTGCGGAATATTGCAAGCTCTACTATTTAGTTTTTAAAATGCGAATTCATTTGCCGAAACCGCAACTTTGTATGCAATGGTAATCATATGCAATGATGCTGTAATTTTATTTGCGACCAAACAAATTTCGCAACGATTTCAAAACCACTACATACAGTATCGGTCATATCTATAGCACGCCATTTCAAAGTGATATTGTGTGCAACTTATGTTTATTTATTTATTTTTAAGAATTTTCAATTAAAATACAGTTCTTTCTCTACCAAACCCCATATAAACCCAAGTTTAACAATTGGTAGAAAACTTCAAAAAAGTGCAACAAATTTTCACCTAAGTTTCAAACTTTTTTCTCGGAAGTGTTAGAATTTTTTTGAGTACACAGTTTTTTAGCCCCTGCAATTTTAGTCTAATAATGTGCAATTTTCAAGTGGCTACGAATTACCGTTAATTTTTTAGATTTTTTTTTGTTGCATTGGCTTCCATATAATGAATAAACTCAATTTATTTGTATATGGATGAAAACCGCAACACCTTTGGCGAAAAAAATTCTAAAAAATCAACGGTAACTTTCAGTCACTTGAAACTTGCACATTATCAGACTAAAATTGCAGGGGCTAAAAAACTGTGTATTCAAAAAAATTCTTACACTTCCGAGAAAAAAGTTTGAAACTTAGGTGAAAATTTGTTGCACTTTTTTGAAGTTTTCTACAAATTGTTAAATTTGGGTTTATATGGGGTTTGTTAGAGAAAGAACTGTATTTTAATTGAAAATTCTCAAAAATAAACAAATAAACAAAAGCTGCACACAATATCACTTCGAAATGGCGTGCTATAGATATGACCGATACTGTACATACAAAGATACTTATGAAGAATATAAAATATACTTTTCATTATTCTCCTCATCTACGAGTGCGATATTTGGATTTTTTCTTAAATGTACGTAGTATTTTCAATTTTGCAATATGTTTGCAAATTAAAACGCAAAAATTTAACGAAAACGAGAAATAACAATTTGTATACACACATATACACTACTACTAACCTTACACCTTAGATATGTATATTTGTATGAAGTTTATTAAACTAGCTAAATGCTAAAGCGATACCAAGAAAGTGAACGAAAAAAAAAATAGTTTTGGAGATATTTTTTTTTTGCTAAATCGAAAAAGTAAAACATGCGGTCCCAAAATATCTTATGATCGCAAAAAAATCACAGTTTATTTAATGGCTTAAGCCAAACATTATCTTCTGATATTTTAAAATGAATCCTGAAAAAAAGCATTTCGTATGCATGTGTTTACTACCTTTACCATTACTTTTAAACAATCAAGTAAGCAAAAACTAATTTCCTTTCTTATTTTATTTGGTTTAAGAATGCGATGACTTGTTAAAACATGTTTTGTTCTTAAATTACTTCAATCTAAATCTTGAAACTATTTATTTTCATTTTAATTTTCTTTTAGACTTTAACCCGTGTAATGCAATGGCGTTTATAACATTTATCCTAAACATTATGTATTACAACCATGAATATTAAAAAAACATTGCTTCGCAGTTGATTAAAAAAACTGCAAAAAAAGTAAAAAAGCATGAAATGAGCTTTACAAGTTGAAGGCGTGTCAACGCGTAATAGCAGAGTTGTGTGCAGCAGCATTTTTGAATATTATTTCCATAAAACTATTGATCTAAATATATTCCACTTTGAAAATACAATAATATTGTTAAGTGTATTTTTGCTAAATAAATAAATAAAAATCAATAAATGAGTGTACATATATGCGTCTTAAACATTAATTCAACTTATACATATTATGTATACATACATAGATATATTGGGTCGATAAAAAAGAGTCATTGCGTATGTTGCCAACAGCTTATTTTAGTGCTGGTAATCAGGAAGGCCCACGCAGCTTGAGGACGAAAAAATAAACGTTCCCAAGTTAAACAAACGTTGAAAATCAGTCAAAAGGAGCTAAAAGAAAGTGAAAAATAAAATGATAACTGGCAATGAGAAGTGACTTCTTTCACACAATGTGAAACGCAAATTGTATTGATCCAGGCATTATGATTCACATCAATCGACTTTAAAAGCAGAATATATTCAAAAGTATCTTTGAGCTTCTTTTCCTGGAACCGAACAGTTAATTACTTATGATGAGTACTAACGGCGATTGGAAAGTGTGATTGAATTTGTCAATAGTAAAGGAGTTTCATGACGACAACGTTAGACAATACACCTTTTTGACGACGTGAAAAAAAATATTGGAGCCAGAAAAGGATGTGTTGTCACGCGCAGCATCTCGTCTGAGCATGCTAGATCCAGTTAAATGCTCCTCATGCTGCCAGATTTGCATGAATACACATAGCATATGTTGCTTTTTCATGGTGTATACTTTTAGGCCCAACTGCTTTCTATTTACTTTTATTTAGCGCAGCGATATTTAAAATTCCACTGCTGATAAGTATTCATTTGGGTTTCCTTATATTTTAGGGTCCATATATTTTACATCTAAAGTTATTTGCTGTTTTTTTTTAATTATATAACTACATAGTTTTGAGTGGGAATGTACTTTTTGTTAGTTTGTTTAATTAAAACTTCTCACTTTCGTTCTTTTTTTCTGAGTGTACTGTATCAGCTGTTGGTTTACTACCTGATCAGCCGGTGAAAGAGGTTTGTGCAACACCCAAGAAGTGCTTTTTGTTTTTAGTTGGTTGTTTAAAAGTTTAACACTTTGTAAATTAAATTAATGGTAGTTGTAAATTAAAGGATGTTTTCGTTTCTCAAAAGTCGGCCCATTTTTTGGGCAAGTGTTACAGGCACCACGATTGGTGCTGCGTTCTTTATCAAGTATGTATGTAGGCTTTTGTCGAAATACAACCTCCAATTCCAAAGTTACACATTTACTTTCTTCAATTAGGGATTTGATGCAAGGAGAGAGGTTCAAAAATGCGATAAAAGCTGAAAATAAGGTAGTCATTGTGACAGGGTCGAATACAGGCATCGGTAAGGAGACCGCACGGGAGTTGGCCAAACGTGGCGCCACGGTTTACATGGCCTGTCGTGATATGCAGAAATGCGAAGAGGTAATCTTATACCAATCATCACTTACATATGCATGCATGTATGTACTGTAGGGAAATTCTTTATAGGCTCGCGATGAAATTGTTTTAGAAACCTATAATAAACACGTTTACTGCCGGCAATGTGACTTGGCATCGTTAGAATCGGTGCGGAAGTTTGTTGAGAGGTGAGTGGTTACGTTTAAATTAACAACCTGGCAATATCCACGATAAAATGTTTGATATCCTCTACAGTTTTAAAAAAGAACAACAGCGGCTCGATATTCTTATTAACAATGCTGGTGTAATGCGTTGCCCGCGTTTGCTAACCAAGGATGGTTTTGAAATGCAATTAGGTGTTAATCATATGGGCCACTTCCTACTTACTAATTTAATGCTGGATTTGCTAAAAGTAAGGAGGAATTTATTATTTGTTATTTCGTACCTATGCATCTTATTTAAAGTCTTTCATTTTAGAAATCTGCGCCAAGCCGAATAGTGACAGTTTCTAGTTTGGCACATACGCGTGGAGAAATCAATGTAGCCGATTTGAATAGCGATAAATCATATGATCCCGGCACAGCTTATAATCAAAGTAAATTGGCAAACATATTATTTACTCGTGAACTTGCTAGACGCTTGGAAGGTGATGCAATGTAGTTCACTTATACTACATACATATTTATGTACATACATAATGGCTAAATGAGGAGTTTTTATACAATTAATAGGTACTGGCGTTACAGCTAATGCGCTGCATCCTGGCGTGGTGGATACGGAACTTTTTAGACACATGGGCTTCTTCAATAGTTTCTTTGCAAGGTTCGTATGTACATATGTATGTATGTTTTTATATTTTCTAATTTCATGACTATAATTTCAATAAAAAAACATGCATTGGCGTATGTACATTTATAGCTTAGTTTTCAAACCGCTGTTTTGGCCCTTCATTAAGTCACCTCAGAATGGTGCTCAAACTACACTTTATGCTGCCTTGGATCCAGAATTAATTAATGTGTCCGGAAAATATTTTAGTGACTGCAATTTGAAAGACGTAGCGCCTGCTGCCTTGGACGATGCTCTAGCAAAGTGGTTATGGGCTGTTAGTGAAAAGTGGACCAAGCTGAAAGTTTAATATTTTACACTTACAAACAAGTTTTAAATAAATGCCATTTGGTTATGAAAACACGTGTATTAAATTTTTTTTTGGCAGAAAACAATGAATGAGACTCAGAATCGAATACGAATAAATTAATGAAGAATTATTTACGTATCCATATGTAGTATGTATGTATATGAGTATCTTACAAAAAAACATATGACATCCGTATTTAATAGTGATTTGAAAAAATGTTTTAATTCCTTTTTAATCGCATCGCTTTGGTTGTCTAAAATTTATTCAATTCAACATTTCCTTTTCTCTTTGTAATATTTCCGTCTCCTATTAGACACGCGATATATTTTTTATCCAAAATCTTATTAGAATTCTACTGCATGCAAATTCACCTGTTGTTTCAGCGGCGAATGCAACCCTGTACTTCGGAGTTTCCGTGGTTCACTTTTGACAGCCAAACGCCAGCTGAGTCGCTGCCGTATTTTGACCACTCAAAGTAAGTGGCAAAATAACAGGTGAAGAGGAAAATTTAAGTACATACATACCTGTCCTCTTAAGGTTTCCTTTCGCTCGCGTAAGCCACGCAAATCTCAACGTAGTAGATCGTATGTACTTGATTTTTTCTTGAGTCTCAATAAAGTGTGAAAGGTGAAAAACAAATAACGGAGAAACGCGATTTTGTGGTTAATTTTGCAAACGAATTGCAAAGAATCCCCACACGAGGATCGATATCGTGCTGAAAAAGTTTTTCTACTGTGTTTTTTATAAAGTAAATAAAAAATAATCGAAACAAGTGCCTTTTAAATGTGATTTAATTAAAAAACAAATTAATTGCAAACAACAACTCAGAATAAAATAGCTACGACATTAACAAGCATGTAAGTTGATGCATATATACATATGTATATACATACATACATACATATGTAACACGAAAGTACGCAAGTAAGTCTACACGTACATATGTACATATGTATGTTTATACATACATTCACACATATGTACGCAGGTTCTTACTCATATGATTTTTTCTCTTAGCAAAGTGATGCAAAATTTTATTAACATTGCTCACAACCTATTTTGCAAAATTTATTGTTGAGCTTTCTTATTTGCTTTTGAGCACTTCTTTTCTCTTTAATTTTCGCGCATTATATGCACTGGATTTCATTGGCCAGACTTTGCATAGCTAATTTGAATAGTTTCTTCTTCACCTAATTCGACTTTCCATTAAATTAGTAATTTTTAACTGTCTTCTGACTTTTTCTGTTGAGCGACACATAATATGCATACCTTTATATGCACATACATACATTCATATATACATTCGTATGTCTATACATATCTACAAAAAACAGTGTTTGCATTTGCATTCCTACATACATTCATATAAACACCTAAACATGTTTTACTTAACTTAGTATCGTGCAGTATTTGTCTTCGCACAGTGGCGTTGACATCGACTTCGGCGTTTTTGCCGACGTGAGCGTCTCGCTTGTCGTCGACATCGACAGCGACGGCGGATACCCAGTCATTCTTCTTCTAGTGTACCGAACTCAGTTCCAGTGTTGCCAGAGAAATTTTATTAAAGATCTTCCAAGTGATAATAAAATCTTCAAAAACCCATAAAAAGGTTACTGAAATTGGGAAAAAATCTTTTTTCCTTAGAAATATCTCAATTGAAGACTTTATAACAAATAAACTTCAACTTTTTTTCATTGTTTTTTATACAACACCATAACACATTTTATTAAAAAATAAAAAACAAAAATAACAATTCGATTTACAACATACAAACAAATTGAGTTTTTATAATACGAATTTTGCGGTCTATAAGTTTACATAATAAAATTAAAAATTGAATAATGAAACCACAAACAGACTATAAATTTAGTGATTAAATTACCAAAACTGTAACAATCTCATGAATTCATCACAAATTTACTTAACTATTTCACAAAAAAAAACAAGTAGTGTTACGAGTATTTTTATAACTACACTGAGAAAAGCGTTAAGTTACGTCAACAAAATGTTTCTCTCAACACATGATTTGGTTATATTTAGTTACCAAATCGTGTGTTTAGAGAAATATATATTTATTTTTCTGAGTGCATATATTTTCAAACATGGCAATTAAGAAAAAGTTGCATAGAACTGTAAAAATATACAGTATATTTAAGTCTCGTAAGTTGTACTTTGGAAATGTTTTAATAAATATTTGTTCTCATTTAAAGCTCACTAACGACCGTACTTTTTAAATAATACTTTGTATAAAGAACACTACTTAAGGTAGTGGTTTCCAGCTTATTACGAATTTTTCAACTTTATTTGTTCAAGTTTATTTGAGAAAAAACTCTCCGGATCTGTGCATTCATCCTCGATATCGGATGATGATGATGATGATGATGTTTCTATAAAGTTTGCCTTAACAAATATCGCTTCATAATTTTTATGTTATGGAATTGACAACGCCAAGTTTGAGCTGCGCAATGCCGAGTTTGAGCGCGAATTTTTACAGGGAAAATCAAGTCAAATATATAGGTACATATCTACCTGTCCTTTAAGGTAAACTGATGAAAAAACGGAAAGTTTTTTGTCACTTACCAGTGCCAACTACCAAAATCCACAGTGTACACAGTGGGCCCGGTTGGACGTTTTATTTTTTTGCTATTCATATTTGTGAATAGAATCCTAGCTGTCCTACTTTCACATGTGCAGCAGTAAATTGATGACAAAAACGAAAAATTTGTTGCCAACTATCCAAAAACAAATCTTCAAGTGCTGCCAAATATCTAAACTGTGAAGATTTTTTGTGCGGAGTTTTATTTTGTTGTAATTATCTTCATTTGAAGAATTTTCTGATTATTTATGAAAAATATTTTAATTTTGAAGATAATTCAATAATTCTGGCAACACTGCTCAGTTCTTCAGTCAATGCTTCTTCGTTTGTTATGCTCGTTTGTGCTAGAGACAGTTCATTTTTTTTATAGATTTTTCTGCTGTTTTAACTTGTTTTCCTCTATGACAAGACTTCATTGATCAGCGCTGCCGAAATGGGAGTAATTTTACGTTGAACAACTGGTATTTGACTGCATTATTGTTCGTTTGCTGTTCAGTACATACACTCGTCGCTGTTATCGTATGAAGATGTGTTTTTTTATAATCAGTCTTTTTGAAGGTTAACATCTGAAACTGTTCATACGCTTACTCTTTATACTAAAATTAGTTTATATAAAGTGTATACATTAATTTAGCAGGATTAATGGTTATCCCTAAATTAACTACTCTTTCGAGTTTTTTGCAACAATAATCCCTACCCATCAAACAATTAGCTTTGAGCTCAACTTGAGGTTAAGTTGAGAACTAAGATATTTCTTAAATCTTCAATGTTGTTTTTCAACAGTACCTCAAGTGGAGGTACTCAACAAAGTTTGCATTTTCTTTGTATGAAAATAGGACTGATTCTCAAGTTGAGAAAATGCTAGTTCTCGACTTGAACTAAAATTTGATTCTCCAATTGGTCTCAAATATATCGAGCCCTAACCGCGAAATTAACGCAAGCGATATATTTTTGGAAATTAGTTTTTTGATGTAGAATTGTTATTTTATTCTTAAACCCATAACAGGTCAACTGTTAAAAAAATTTTATCGTCAATCGTCATAGTCACAGATATACACGATGGGTTACGTTTTATGAAGTAGGGAAAGTGCAAATGAAAAATTTGATCTTAGCGAAAAATGTTAATTATCGGAGCTGAAGATAATGATAAAAAAGGTTCTTAATCAAAACGCCATACTTTGGTATTTACAAAACATTATAAAAAAAAGAACTTATTTTCATTTCCATTTTTAGCTATCGAGCTCCCAAGAGAAAGTAATCTTACCAAGAAGAACCCCAAAATTGACAATACTGATTCGTTTTTTGCTCTAGTCTAGTTGCTCTTTCAGACACGCCAAGTCATGCTTTCAAGTCTTCTCGCTCGTAAGCGAAGGAGGTGAAAAGAGATACATACATACCGTAAAGTAGTTATGTGCGGTCCCGAGTACTTAAGGAACAGGTTCTGCCGGTTCTGCCGGTTCTAAGGAGAACCGCGAATTTGGACCGGTAACCGTTCTCGAAAAGTGGTAACGGAAATAGCACCTATCGAAATAGCTTAACAAACGTTAAATTCAACTTCGTTTTATGCATGCGGAGTTATATTTTTTTCATACCAAGAATGTTAATCCCGAGATCTTGGTCTTTTTGAATAAAAGAAAAAATAAAAACGCCTCTTTAAATAAAAAAGGAGGTTTCAAACCCATTTATTTATTATTTATTTTATGGTAGGAGAGCTTATCAAACAGTATAGACGCAATTTTCTCGATTTAAGTTAATGAAAAGAAATGAATATCTAACCCCGGCATCCCGAAAAACCCGGGATCGTAAAAACCGAAAAAATTAACTTCCGTAATACATACATAATATGTATTTTAAAAAATGGGGAGAAAATTGGCATTCGCCTAACTTCAGTACTCGCTATTTATGTATCGCCGCTTGCTCATCCAATTTTGCTAAAATCCATGTCACACACCTGTGCTTGGTTTGCCCTGCGCGAAATGTTTATAGGTAAATATTCTCCAGATTTCTTATCTCTTCGTCTTTACACCAATCATTTCCCGTCGCTTTCACCACTACATTCATATATGTATGTATGTACATATTCATATGTACCGATTTAACCACTAATAAAAGCTTGTGTTTAAAAAAATTGTTTTTAAATTGCTGTTTATACGCTAATTTCGTACTGTTCTTGAATAAAGTCAAATTTGTAATTAATAAAATTTGTTTGTTTTTGTATATTCTGCTTTTACCATTTTCTCATCACTTTCATACTATTTTTGGTTCTCAGGTCCTGTAATTCTTTTAGCTATGAAATAGTTGGTCACTTTAATTATACTTAGTACCTACATATTTCCACAAAGATAATGGTAGGTAAACGGCAAATGTAGAAAGTATTTCCCAAATCTTCGCTTTTTGTCGTATTTCATCGCTGTGTGCTCTTTGGCATACATTTTTCGAGTAGCCTGAGCATAGAAGTTAACAACCATACTATTTTGTAGTAGAGCCGGATGCGGGGAGAATGTGTAAGCTTATTTGATTGCACAACGAAAAGCGTCCAATTGGTAGCGGAAATGCAAAAACGACAAATTTATTTTTGCGCAAAGCAACGAAGAAGAATCGAGCAGCGGCGGAAGCCGAACCAGCGCTGCAATGATGGCGTCGACTGTGGCTGACGCGTAAGCGTCGAAATGGTCGATGTCATGACGAGGAAAACAAATACTGGTACGTACTACTAGTTGCGGCTCTTTGGAGCACAAAACTGTCGGAACAGCTGATTTGCTGCACATTTGCGCAGAATCCAGAAATAAGTATGCCGTGCTTTCCGCACATTCAGCCGGTGAGGTGGCGGGCGCACATAACCCGCCACCTGTATATTCCTTATCTTGCTATGGTGTTTATTGTCAGTGTTTTTTGTCTGCTTACTATTTGAGCGGTGGTTAGCGAGCGGTGCAGTCGATACGTTTTGAAACCTGTCGTGACATTCCCGTTTTCAGTGCGAGGATGTTTGTCATACCGAGTGCATGGTAGCTTTGCGTAAAATAATAGCGTTGAAGGTGCGTAATTACAAGGTGGCGTATACATATAAAAATACAAGTGTTCATTATTTAAAATAAAAAAAAATAAAATTAAACTTTTTACAACCAAATTCATAAAAAATAAACAAAGTATAGATCGATAATTTGCCACTTTATAAAGTGCTTTAAACCTATTTTATTTTTTATGAATAAGGCCATTAAAATCTTACATATTTTACAGTTCTTCAAACTCTTATTGGTTGCATAATTAGCGTTACAAATTCCTTTATCAATTCAGATTTTCCTTACTTTTTCTTGCAGATAATAACAGCAAACAGCAGCAACAACGTGCAAAAAAAAAACGAGAAAATGAAAAAAATTTAAAGTAGCAACAGTCGCAAAAAAAAAAAATTAAAATAAGCTAACAAAACAACAACTCAGCGCATTATTATCTACAATTCATACACCATTCATATTATTCTACCCATAAAACAAAAACAAAAAACGAAAAAAATAAGCACCCAAATTAAAAGATAAAATACCGTTTGACGAAAGACGTGTATTCTGTGATAAACAGTGTTTCTCAAACTGCCTTAACTAATATAAAGTCAACGGAAGCAAATTAAGAAAACAAAAAATAAATAAAATAAAATTTTTACAAACGTGCTTCCCTCGCTTGCCGTTACAAACATCGCGCAGTGATAATTTGTGCTGGAAAATTCCAATCAATTAAAAAAAAAAAATTTGCAAAAATAAATAAAAGAAGTATTTTTTTTTAATAAAAAATTGATAAAAAATTTAGCCAATTTAAGTGTGAACTTGTGAACGAACCTAAATCCACTATCGCTAAAGTCTACTCTCACTAAAATCGATTTAGCTTTGTTCTACGAAATACAACGCAAATACGATTATTAATATGGATTCGCAGGGCTATGAGAATGCACGTAACATGACGCTGCTCTTTTTCCTTGAGCGTCTCATGGACAAGGGCGAGGCGCGCACCGTACATGATTTGTCCTGTCAATTTGGTAATAAGGAGTTCACCAAGGAGATGCGTCAAATTGCTGGCGGTAGCCAATCGGGTAAGTGCTTGTCATTTATGAAATTAAAACAATTACATAGCTAGTGACAATTTCGTAAAAAAAGTTCATTTCCTCGAATTAATATCGCTTAGTTAAGTTTGTGGTGGAATTATACCAGCAGCCGGATTCCAACATTTGCTATCGCTAATTTTGATCGTCAGAAATCTCCGAAAGAATAGCAGACGTCCTTAACAACACGCTACATCTAGTTGGATGTCGGCCACACTGCCAGATTTGGCTGATCACGCATTGCATGCGTTACTCTTCCATGTTACATACTTTTAGGCCCCACTCATTTTCATTTAGAGAGCTTTAGCGATGGAAATTTGGCAGAATTCCACTGCAGGTGTAGTAAGAGAAGAGAAGAACTATTTGACACTATCTTATATGAAAATTTGTTTGAAAAATTTCGATAGGATAGAAGAATGCCAAGAAAACTAAGGGCGCGTTCACACAGAAAGTCGAGCGGCGCCGAGCGAAGCAAGCCGGAACAAAGCGAAGCAGCACACTGAACGAAGTGAAGCGGAGCTTTTCCAATGAACTCTGCTGCAAAGATACCAAAATACTTACTGTCAATGAAAAGCGGAAAAAATATTCGCAAAATTTTATTCAAAAGATTGTAGAAGTTGTAGAATAGTTTGCTATTTTGTTTACAGCAGCATCAGGAAGAATTAAATAGAAAATTCCAAATCAAAAAGTGTTTTGCTTTCAGCTCTTTCATATAGCTACAGCAATTTGAAAGCTTCTCTTTGCTCGGAACGGCTTCGCTCGGTTCGGCTCCGCCTTCTGTGTGAACATACCCTAAGAAAATAAAGCGAAAAGCTGTTTTATTACTGCACCTGGTATAATTTCACCATGAGTTAGGTTAAGTTTTGTTTACGTTGGTTTATTCTTCTGACAGGGTAAAAAGATGATGTGTTTCGGAACGGATTTCCGTCGTACCTTGGAGAGAAGCGTTTTCGGCGTAGTGTCATCTTCAGTGTCATTTTCTAGATCGAATTGTTTGTCCTCATTCATGTTTGTGTGACATATTTACTCGTACATACAAAGGAAAAACTAGTTCCGTCTGTCTATCCTTTTGCGCGATCATGTGTGTGAAGGTGATTATTTACTTGCACCACTATCATCGGTCCTTTGTGATATCACTGCCAACGGTAACTGCTAAACTAAAGTGAAAAAAATTGTGTGAGAAGAATGATGTTTCGTAGGTGGTGGATGTCGATCCCGGTGTGCTCCTCAGGACTAATTAAAAACTGCAATTCAAGCAGTGTTCTATCACTATACCCAATAGAATTGATAATTGCGTCTTAGAAACAATATTTAGGTGGATTCACGTCACGTTATCAAGAAGATTTCTGACTGTTGGGATGAAGTTAGCCTTTTTACCATGGCAGACGTTGAGAGAGGACACTCTCATCGCTGTTGTGGTGTTTGGTGGTGGACTCCCTATTAACATAAATTGCAAGACTTCGTTCACTTCCAAGCTTTACGCGGATGATGTTTGTGCACTGTCATCAGAATATTATTTTAGATAAGATAAGATTTGATGGCGCCAGCATGTTGGTATCTTGTGTGGGCCCTTTTAAGGCATGGAAACGCTATCACATAAACAGACACGATAATTTCCTGGTCTTATTGTGCCATTGATTCTCTTCTCATTATATGTCACTATCTTTCAATTGTTTGCAGGGGAGCGCAAAGAAAAAATATATGATTGACACTTGGTGTATTGAGAATGGACTGCCCGATATAGTATTGCGCTGTCCACTAGAAGGAGAACGTTGGATGGCTGAATACCCATCACAGTTCAGACTTCTTATAAAATAAAGGGTCTATGAGTAATTCTGAATGCCAACTTTCGTGGAAATTTCACATCTGAGTATTAGTGCTTCAAAGCTTTGACGCCATTTTGGCAATGGCAAAACGTGGGGTTTGGATATACACTTAAATGATCAGACGCATTAGCAGTGGCATGGTCGAGTAGACTTTGAATCAATAGCCTCAGATATATGTTTGTCCTACTTCAAGAAATAGCCGTCTAGTGCTATACGGCAGCTTTTTCTACAACACCTGGCATGGCTCGGCCCTGGGTGCCAGGTCACTCAAGACTACCATATGAGATTTGGAACCATTAAGCTAGAGAGTACTCATCCGCAACCACTTCTTGACACTTCGACCTTCGACTATCGAAGCCACGTTCTGAAACTCGGTGAATATTGCGCTTAGTAATAACTGGAAAAGATTTAAGGGTTGTACGTTGGCAGAAAGTCTAGCTAAGTATTTGCATTCGTTGAGTTAATGAAACTGTAGCCAAATTGGAATAAATCGAATGACTTATGATGCCAAGTTTTCTGAAAACTTTTGTTCAAAATAGCAAATCTTCAAAGAGGGTTAACATATGCTAGAGAATAATTCTACTCAAAAATTTCATTGGATTGGATTGTTCTTGTATCGGCTAAATAAAAGTGAAAAAAAAATCATAAGTGCTGGAAGTCCACAGCTATTTAAGTGGGCATGTATAGAAATAAAAATAGAAGATGTTTTGCAACGAAAAAAAATATTTTCCAAATTTATACCTACATAAATAGTACGTTTGCAATTGTGCTAAAACAACGACTTAAAACAATCGTTTGCTCAACTAAAACTACTCGAAAAAGCTTTCAATGTCGATCATTCCTTTCACATGATATAACACATACATATGTATGTATGTAAAACAGCTCGTATTTCGTTCCAATCACATCAAACATGAGGTCCTTGACATAACCGCTATAACAACAAGAAATCAAAACAAAGTAAAAAGGTCAAAACTCTCAAATGAATGCCAATAGTCAGGCGACAGGTTCAATGTCGCATGCCTCAAATTTTGCAACAATGCAACACGCAAAATATGTATGTATCTTACGCATATCGGCTCGTACATATACTTTACATACGTACATATGTATGTATGTTAGGGCGGGTAAATTTTTTTTCGACATCGTTTCTAGCAGATTCGGATTCTACTTGAAATTCTAAGAAAAAAGTCCTTTAGACCATAGCTCTAAAATTAATTTCGAGCCTGTGCAATTTTAAAAGAAGATATCTTTAATTGAAATCAAAATACATATTATTAACATCAAGAGAATTTCCATCTATGAATTTTTAAATTATTTAACAGAATGTATATTACTCCACCAAACAATATACATATGTAAGTGAGCTAGACGATTAACAGGTGCTGTTGGACCTAAAAAACTTCCCAGGAAAAATGAAAAAGTGTGTGAAAAAAGTGAAGTGGTCGAATTTCGATACTTGTATTTACTAAAGCTTTACGAATGACATTTTTTTTAATACAAATTTGTATTTGGGGGTTTTTTGATACGAAGAATTAATTTTTGATATCCATTTCTTATTTGAAGAACCACAAGATGGCGCTACAAGGTAAATCTATACTAATATGTATATATTGTGAGAAATGCTCCACCGATTTTTTTTTAATTTGGACACCTACTGCAGATTTTCCAAGGATGGTTATAGGCTGAAAAATATTTAGGTATATAAAGAGGGCGTGGCACCGTCCATACAAGCCGAGTTTTTCAAGCTGCATATCTCTGGAAGTATTCGTGGTAGAGTACTGCAACTTGGTATGGGGATATATGAAATCAATACCATACTCATGGAGAAAAATGAGAGCTATTGGAAAAAAGGGCGTGGCACCTCCCATACAAACCGAAACTTTCATACTACATATCTCTGGAAAAGTTCTTGAAGCTGGTACGGTGGTATTTATATGAAATGAATCGCATACTCATGGGGAAAAATAGGGGTTACTTGTCATGTAAAATTTTCCGCTCAATCTGAATATGTATGTAGCCAAAATATAATAAACTGCAATAGCTTTTGAGATATAGCCAAATTTCGGTTTTTAGGGATGTGAAAAAGTGTACTCTTTTAAGTGTATATTTTCTTTTATATAGCTGGCCGATCTCAAATTTCTTTCTACAGTAGTGAAGCAAATTAAATTTACTAACTTCTGCATCAACGATATTTTCCAAACGGATTAGTAGTTTAGGTGCTAGTCATTGATTCATCGACAATTTGCATATGTAAAAAAAAATTATAATAATAAAAAAAGTAACATTCGGTAAAAATATCCACATGAAATAACCTGTTAACTTTTAGATTCTTGCACGTCAAAGCATGATTCTTCATTTACTATAATAAGGCCCTGCTCATCTTAATTGAATAATAAACGTAGAAGTTATGAGCACTTATGTAGAGATACATACAAAAAGTTTCTATACAAATTTATGATTTGCATATTATAAAGTACACACCTTTTACTACAATTTTAAATCGCTATATCTTAGAAATGGTAATTCTTAGGAAGAAAAATGTTATAACAGTTTTTATAGATAATTGTATGATCTACACTTCCGTCTCACCAATTTTTGTGGTAAACCTTACTGTTTTGCTGGAAAATTCAAAAAACCACTTTATGTGACCTTTGACCTTGCATAACTTTTTTTTTGCAGACGAGGGATCGATGGGGACCTTTGACATATCATTTATGAAAGTGTTCGCAACATTCGTACCAATTTTCAGCTTTACACGAATTATTGTAACCATGCCCTATTTTTTGAGCTAACTTGACTGGGCTATTGATTTGTAGCTCCATCTTGCGGCATTTTAAATAAGAAATAGATATAAAAAATTAATTCTTCATTTCAAAAAATCTCCAAATACAAATTTGTATTGAAAAAAAAAACATTCGTAACACTTTTGTAAATAAATATTAATCCGCATCCATTAAAGATATCTTCTTTTAAAATTGCGCAGGCTCGAAATCAACTTTAGAGCTATGGTCTGGGGGAATTTTTTTCTTAGAACTTTATAAGGAGTCCGAATCTGGTAGGAACTATGTTGAAAAAAATCTATCCATACAAATTGACCAGCCCTAATGTATTTATGTATTTTCTTTGAGTATTTGTTGCCAAACAATGTCAACCCGTTTGCCACGATTCCATTTTAGCTGACTTGTTGCTACAAGTTTTTTCCGATTTTCTTCCATTTCCTTTTTTTTTGACATTTTGTTGCTGTTGATTTCGTTTAATGGATTAATGCACTGGATACTATACATGTATTGTGTTATCGGGGGCTGTTCATTCATTGCGTACTTTCCAACGCACAAGTGCGGCATACCAATGTCACTCATACATATACATATATAAGTA
>NW_023458561.1:29909823-29955680 GCF_013731165.1 Rhagoletis pomonella
TTTTTTTCGAATCTTTGTTAAACGGAGTTGCGGCGTGACCCACTTAATTAACGTCGATTTGACGGTAAATTAAGTTTCACACTTTAATTGCAGTCGTAGCCACAATGCACCGAATAGTAATCGTTGGCAATTTTGCGAAAGAAGAAGAAGAAGAAGAAATAAGGCAAAATAAACAAGGAAAGAAGAATGAAGTAGGCAAAAGAAGCGAGAAAATAAATAAAATTGTTGCATGACAAAGTGCCTACTTAGTAACTTCATAATGTTCATAAGTATTTATATATACATATCTGCACATATATATGTATGTAAATACATATGTATATGTATTTAAATATATGAATGCGTTGTGTGTCAGTGGGTAGCTCCACTACGCTAAACACCCACATTACGCTGTCTGCTGCAATTGGTGCCGAGCGGTTGAAGGTGGCTGGTTGCTGGTGGCAGGCGGCTACTTAATACTTAGTTGGCAGATGGTATGTTAAGTATGTAGGTAGCAGTTTGATGTGTGTGTGTGTGTGTGTGTGTGTTGTGCATGCACGCAATCGCAAATCGCGCATTATAATGAAGTCTTTAAGCAATCTACGGTTTTAGCGAATAGCTTTGCGAATATTTAATATAGTAACTGAATTTTGTTGGGCGATTGGAATTTAATTTCTTACGATGGACGATGATTTGAATGTTATCGCTTAATAAGCATATCAAAGTTGTTCGGAACTTTGGATGAAAAACCCAATTGGAATTTGCTTCAGACGTTGACCACCATGGCAAAGACAATAGCGAATCCGGTTTCTTATCCAGTCAACCCACAGTTACATGAAGTAAGTCTTGGTATTCGTAAGTCATTGGCGCACTTTTTGCTTATCGTGCACAAAGATCCCAATATTTTTTTCTTTTCAACATTCTTTCCTTTATTGCAGCAACAGCCAGTTCTTTAGCAACTCTTGCGATTAATTGGTCTTTTCAGCTCTCATCAACTACTTGTTGCAACCTCAACAGCACAATTTATTGATGGTTCATATTCTTCTTTTGAACTTCGTACAGCGATTCCTTGTCGAAAACGGAAAAGACTTAACTATCATTCATCTCGGTTTTGAAACTTGCAAAACAGCACGCAAAGCTCTCGAGGTCCACTGCAAAAATAATATTTCAGAGTTTGGTGCTTATCAAAATTATGCAGGGCTTTTCTTTAATTTCTGAATGGGTTTGTCTTTTACTGACCCAAATATTGGTGACTCTTTCCTCCTTATCGAATACAAAATAGGACGCAATATCTGCAAAACGTACGATCTTTGCTTGTGTTCCAAGGCTGTGACGTCCTTCAGATTACCAAACTGAGAATATTTTATGTATGTATTTGCATTAGAGATGGTCAAGAGATTCCTTGGTTCTCGACTGCAAGCTATTCCTGCCGACGTTGTTGCTGATTCTTTTCTTAAATGCGTTTGCTAGTAGGCAGTTTCTTGCCACCATTTCAATTGTGCCGGGGGCCAGTAATAGTTTACCCGAATACCCAGGTAATTCATTCTTCTTCTTCTTCTTGGTTGGCGCTGTTAGCAATTCTGGCTGACTGCAATAAAGCACCCCAGCCGTTTTTTTTTGTGCCAATTGGATATTGTCCACTCGTACGACATGGCCGAACCAGTATATAATCCCCCGCGCTGTGGCTATATCGCAGTAAAGCTCATTCAATAATCCAATGTCTGGGCAAATTATAAGCCTTAATTTCTAAGGACATCACTTACGTGATTTAAAATGAATAGTGGGAAAAAATCGTATTGTCATTGAGTGCTTATACTTTTAGTACTGAGTAAATTTTCGTTATTGAGAAGCCAGTCTACCTGCATTGTGATTTGATCTGTTAGTTCCGTATCGATTGCTCTCTAATTAAGCTTAGATTAGACTTGCAGCATCTCCAAGATTTCCGCTGTGTCCAATGGTACCAAATCACTATCCAAAGGTCTATTTTCGCTGTTGCGGGTTGTAAGTACCTCTACTGGTATCTTCCCCTTTGGTTTTATCTAAGGCGTCTATGATTTTCTGAGAGTCCAGACTTTGGGAATTTTAGTCCTTTCTGGTGCCGTTTCCGGGGCTTCCTATAACGCTAGTTGGCGCTTAGAGACCTGCACCCGTTTATACAATCCTAAGTCCTCCTGATCGGTGAGCAGCCCGAAAAATTATCTGCTTCTTGGATTTGGTGGGTGGCTTTAGAGTTGAGTTGGTTCCACGAGTTATAGAAAATGGGTGTCGTACGCGCTGACAGAGATCTCCTATACACGGGTAACGCTGATTAACCTCGAAAGTTACCCAGTATCAAAAGCAATCTGTTCGCGTTTAGGGTGCGGGAAGGGCCCAGCCTAGCTAATCATGGGTACGGATCATATGACACCTTCATCCAGCCATTAGGAGAAAAAGGAAACGAGTAAAATGGCATACTTAAGGTGATTTTGATAAAACAAAATAGAAAACTTATGTATTTTAAAGATTTTAAACCTTCAATAGGGTGTTGAATAAAAGTTTTTATAAGTTCTTTATCAGAAGAAAAAGTAATTATAAGAGTATGCATATCGAAGTTCGCAAAAAAAATCATTTCTGGGACACCCTCATGAAAATACAGTTACTCCCAAATTGAGCGTACGGCTCTTTTTTTTTGTTAATATTCGTAAAGTTTTACATGCTAAAAATTTTTTGTAAATTTTGTAATAAAATATGGCTTATATTTTAGCAAACTCTATTTAAATCCAAGAATGCTACTTTTAAATATGAATTTCTAAAAAATTCAGGTATGCAGTTTTATAGCCCATTAAATTTTAGTGCAATAATGTGCAAATTTCAAATCTCTAAAAAATCGCATTGATTTTTGGGAATCTTTTTGTTGACTGTCCTACGCATTTTTTTCCATATAAACAAATTTTACAGTATATATGTACGTATATGTACCAACCTATTCCCCATTTTTATAATTATTTACTTATTAAAAAGAATGTCAGGGATGAATTGCATAATAAATAAAACAAACAAACAAACAAATAAATAAAAGTGAATGGATGAATGTGAACTGGACTAGATTCGCATATGAATGCCAACTGCCAACCGTGGGTGTTTATATTTAGGTGTAAGTATATTTATCTTATGCACATAGTATGCATGTATGTATGTAGGTATTTGCTAAAGGTGAGCAAATGTAAAGTCACGAGCATAATTAAAGATAAAAAACAAGCACAAAAACTCCACACGATGCACTTAAATAAATAACTCTATACATACCAGGGTGGTCCTCAAAATAGCAAAAGCTAAATTTTGTATGTGGTACCCCTTTGTTTTGCTCTACGTCCAAATAAATACATCCTAAAAAATTTGAAAATTATAAGAGAAAATTTAGGGGTCGCTACAAGGGGTTTAAAAATATTAATTTTTGAACCCCAAAAAATCACTAAAATTTTTAATAGAAATCTGATAAATTTGGCATATTTTTGAAAATTATTCATATAAATTCGTAAACTCGTGAATTTTTGCGTTAGAAAGTAAAAGTTTTTAAACCACTAGTAGCGCCCCCTATTTTTTTCTTTAGTTTTAAAATTTTTATGGATGTCTCTATTTACCACGTAGAGCAAAATAAAGGGTGGGTGCCCCATGATGTTGATATTTTTAGGACCACCCTAATACACACGTATGCTGTTGCACGTTTGTACACATTGCATTTATTTTAGTTCACATGGACTTCCAAAAAGACTTCACAGAACTCATCATTCTATCTACTTATGTACATACATACACCGATAGTTCTATATAACTACACACTTATGTACATACTTACATATGTACATATTTAATATGTATCATGCCACATGAAATGGAAAATATTATAAAAGTTGCGTCAATTAAAGTTAGCTCCATCAAGGGCTTTCACACCGGCTTTAGAAACCACATTTCGGTCATAAATTATTACAACTATAACCATTTGTATGTAATGAGAGGAGAAAAAGGTGTGAATTGCACAAATGTTTAATAGTATATTTGTCGCATAATAAATAAGCAAAGTTCGATAAGGAGATTATATTTCGGTAGAAATATCTTCAGCTTTCGAGCGTAGCGTAGCGCAAAACCAATGACAAATATATATTTAATGCATGCTTTTCTGTTATCTACAACACCTCTGGGATGAGAGAAAAAGTATGTATCTATGCAACACAAAACTTTTCAGCAGCGTCTTAATCTTCCTTCGTCCTTGTTGGTGTATTTGTACTAACTTGTAACTTCCAGAGAGTACCAACACATATCTGCATACATACATATGTATGTATGTACGCACATATGTACATACGGATACACATTTGTATATGTTTTAAGTACGTTTTTGAATAGCTGTTGCCACTGCCAATCGCATCTAGTCCTGATACTATTAGAAAATGTGCAAGCGCACACGAAACATTCAACAATCGGCAGTTACGTGACAAAAATGCTCAATTGAATTTCAATAAAAACCAATGAAGTCATTTTGCAGCCAGCTTTACACAAACACATTAACGCATATTGACACCTGAGCGAAAGATCGCCCTACCTCGGCTGAAAATACATTGAAAATGTGCTGAAATAGAGCGTTTTTGAATCGGCAGCTGAGATAGGGCGTTTTTCAATCAAATTCTGAAATAGGGCGTTCTTCAATCGAATTCTGTAGTAGGGCGTCCTTGAAAAGTTTTCTGAGCTAGGGCGTTTTCGAACTGGCTGTCGAGATGGGTCGATCTTCCCTCTTCTCAGGTATCGATATGTAGATATGTAGATACCCTGACGAAAGAAACTGTTTTTTTTTTTTTAATCGACTAATTGAAAGACTTCTTTTAAACAAATGCAGTGAGTGGATGTTTCGAGTTTTGATAATCTTTTTACTCAAAGGAACAATTTGCGCCTTGGAAGCATGAAGAAGCATCTGTGAAGTGTAGAGCGAAAGCGTATTCAAACGAAACATACTAACTTTGAAGTTATTTAAGCCAAATGCATTTCAAAGTAGTTGAAATCAAATGCAGAGTCGGATAATTGACTGCTTCCTAGGAAATCGCCTTGTTAAATAAATTAGATCGTTGCAAGGGAAAATGTAAGAATTTCAATTAGTTTTTGTTGAAAATAAAGTAGTTTATAAACTACTTTCAAATTAATTTAATTTCCTGCAGGGTACATATATGTATGTATGCATTTCGCTGCTTAGTTTTACCTTTCCACTTTCCAAAGTCGACTTTGCCTGCCTTTGTGTGCGTGTATATCCACACATTTTTATCCACATTTATGTATGTAGGTAAGCATGTCGCATTTTTCTATCCGCTTTTTCGCATTTTTGTAAATATTTTACAAATATTTGCCGTACAATTGATGAGGGTTTGATTGGAAACGAGTATTACATAACGCACAGGATAATTTTCATTTAAAAAACGTTTCATAAATATTTTGGTTAAGTAATGTTAATTTTTTTTTTTAAGGAGCTGACACTTGAAAGGTGGCGAAGTTTACAAATTTAGTCATATTTGACAGGGAATAGGAAATTAACATACATACTACTTATTTACTATTTTTTATGAGGAGGAAGCATCGAAAACCGGTGTACCCCGTTTTTCCCCCAAGACTACCGTCAAGTATTTCGTCGTGAGGCGGTTTGAGTACGAAGCTCACTCGTATGTACGTTACTGTTCTAGTGTTTTCAGTTTGTTAGTCATTTCATATGGTCGATAGGGTGGACCGTATGGGTCAGGATACCGGTTTAACTTTCCAAGATTCTTCTTCTGTCTTCGTCAGCTCTTTTGAGTGTGTTCATGATTCTTTCTGTTACATTAGAAACTGCATTTCAGTTTCCTGGGGATTGAAGCATATCTGCAAAAATATTTTCAGGTGTTGTGTCTGCTTTAAAGACATCTCGCAGATAAAGCTGTTCGCTGGGGAACTTGTTGCAGTAGAAGTCTACATGTTCGACGTCTTCGGTAACGCTTTCACCGCAGGTATCACAAGTATCAGTGTCCTCCAGATTGAAGCGTGTGAGGTAAGCCACTGGGTTATATGAAAATTTACCTCGCCATGAGAACGGCTTATCCACGGTTCGATTGTTTTTGGTATAACCGGTGTGTCCAACGTCCATTGCTACTTGCGTCCCAGCGAATTTTCCAGTTTTCCAGAGTATCGTTTCTTGCAATTTTATTTTTCAGCGTTAGTGGTAGTTTTTCCGGTACCTGAAAATTGGTCTCTTTAGACAAGTGGTCTATTGGATGTAGACCTGCGACAACAAAGACTGCGTCTTTGGATACCGTACGAAATGCACAGCAAACCCTTAGAGCGCAAATTCTATGTGTAGATGCCAGACCACTGTCAACCACAATTACTTCCCATGAAAGGTTATGGTGCTCTCATTTTGCAAACTATGGCTCAAAGCCAGCTTTTCCGAGTTGGCAAACAAGAAATTAGCTATAGCCTAATAGGTTTATTTGCCCACGGACAAGACTCACCAGTGAAAGAGTTTTGTCGTGATTGTCGAAATGAAAAGGAATCTGAAAGCGTCGAGCAATTTCTAAGTCTTTCAAACTTAAGACCCTCAAAACTATGAAACTTTCAGCGGTTTATAATTCAAAATAAATGGTTCTGTTTGTAGAAAAATGGTCGGCTTCAAGCCGAAAAACTGTGTCATAACGAGACCTTCCCGTCTATGTTTGGCTCCATAAGGGATCTAGCTGAAGTCAACCACTACAGCGTTGATGCGAAATTATATATAGAACTAACTGCGGTTGATCTAGGTTCAGTCCTTGAGTTAATTCTCAAACTTATTGCGAATCAGGACCATGCTATATGAAAGACTAGCCTGAACGTCTACCTAGTCCGCTTTTTTTCAGATTGGTTCTTGTTTGCGAATTTTGAAAAATTTCCATATGCTGATATTTGGAAAGCTCTTTTTTCCATCGCCATAGAGTTGCTGCCTGTGTAAAAATTAAATTCAAACTATATATGTATGGATATATTAACTCAGTTTATACTTAATTACCGATAAAAAGTTGTACCATAGTTACGGTGACCATCCGTCCTATATTATACGGGACAGTCCTTTTTCTACCTATTGTCCTGGTAATTTATTTATTTTATACGGGACGCCAAATGTTCTGTATTTCTTTCAATGTCCTGTATTTGTCCCTTATGCGGTGTTTCGACGCCTTAACAGCTCATTAAAATGGCATGCCTATGAACGAGTTTTAAGTGATGATCGTAATTTTCTCCATAAACAGTTAGTATTTTCTAATCTGAATGCCTGTGATTCGAATCGAGGAATACATACAGTGACCAAAATAGAAATTAGGACTCGACATTTTAGTTAGATTTGGCTACTTTTCCTTAGTTTGTTTAATGTTTATTATTTATTTTATGAAAGTAAAGCTATTTTCCCAACAGAAACCATATAATACCAATTTTCCAACTTTGTGCAAAAAACTATAAAAATTAAATCTGCAATGTTTCACCAAAATTTCAAACTTTTTAATTAGAATCTTTAGAAAAAATTTGGATTGCAGTTTTGTAACGAAAGTGCTGCTCATTTGCTTCTCTATCAAAAAAATGGTCGAACATACTTTGTATGAAAAAAAATCGTAATACCGTCAACAAAAAAAAAAAGCCAAAAATTAATGGTAAGCCTAGTGACTTAAAATTATTATACTCAAATTTAACGCATTTTTTAACAAATATTACGGGGAAAAAATCTCGAAGAAATTATCCTACAAATTTGTGATGTTGCTATAAGGATGCTGTTTCAGGGCTAATACATCATTGAAAAAGGCTTTAAGATCTGTGAGCTATTGTGGAAAAAATTTGTAAAATTATTTTTTGTCTCGTATTTGGCTCTCATAAACATTTTGTATAAAGTAAAGAACATTTTGCGGATTTTTTTTATGTGGCTTTCTGAGGAGGGCATTTACCGCATAAAAAAGACCTAAGTGTACATTGAAAAATAAAAGTAGTAATTGAAGGAGCTAAAACAGTTTTGTTAATCTTAATCTGTATTTTATTCTTAATCTTAATCCCAATTTCAAGCTTAGCCCCAACCGCAATCCAAGTTTAAATCACAATCGTAATTTTAGTGTTAATCTTAATCTTACAATTAAACTTAATCTTAGTTGCCATCTTAATAATTAATCGTGCCCAATCCCTTCCCTACTTCTGTCGCTTTTTCATTTCATTGCAGGTTAGAATTAGAGCTCCACGAGTGTGTCGCTCTTTCGTTACATCGATGTTTACATTTAATCCCAACCGAACGCGAAGAATGTAAGCAAAATTTTTTTGGCTGTGGACTCACGACCTCGCCGCTAACTTTATACTGCCTTTTGTCAAGGTGAAGTTTTAATCAGATCAACTGCGCTTTTAATCCGAATCAACGTTACTGTTTGTCTATGCTATATATGTATAACCTAACTTAAGTTACGATTTGTTATACAATAATAACTTTGAGTTTAAGTATGTCCGGCGTCCTACTTGCCGGTATGTATACCTAAAGTTTTTCGAAATAGAGTTCTTGCGATATTATTTATGCTGAAGGCCTATTCGCTCGTTATTTGAAAACCTCCCAAGGGCCGAGGTCATTAAGTCAGGGACTAAATTGCAGAGCTTTTTTAAGACCATTGCGAAGTCGTCGGCATTGAACAATACTTTTGCATTCAATAAAATTTATTAAAATAGGCTATAGTAAAATATTCCCTACCTCTTCGAATCAGTGGCAATCAAATATGAACCTAAAGGCACTATTGACATTACTTTTTTATTCAGAAGAAAACGATTTATTTGTATTATCGGCATCTAATCACAAATGTGCGTACGAAAATCATGGAATTCTTCAGTATAATATCTGTATATTTCAACTTTAATTAACTGTTAAATAAAGAAAAATAAATCAGTGCCAGCTGACAATAACAACAAAACTTTTCTAACCTCAAAGTTCTAAATATAGATGTGACGTTGTATTCTCCCTTCGAACATAAATATGACATCGCATTAAACCTAAACGGCAGCGGAGTATACGCAGACTGCTTACAAAAGTTTCAAAGTACTCGTACATACACATTTACTTACATACATACCCTGCAGGAAATGTATCTAACTATAAGTTAACTTGAAGTGGATTAGGAAGGAACTAAACTTCACTATTCTCTGTAAATTTGTTTTGAGGATAGCTAACTATATTTGTATGGCGATGGCCGCGAAATAGTCAAGCGTGGTTACCTCTGCATTAGGTGTCAACTAAGTTCTAACTAACTACTTTTTGACATTACATATCAATAAGAAAATACATATTTTAAAAATTTGTTTACTCTTTATTTATTTACTTAATTTAACATTACATGTTTGTTTACATATTCTGCTGCAGGTGGTCCCATATTCGAATTCCGTCAGATATATGTAACTTCAAAATGTTAACATACAATTTCGATCTACATTTTATTTGTCCTGAATGCGAAAACAAGTATTTGTGAAGTGCAGGAAAAATGTATATTTAAAGTAAAATTTGTATGGCGATATTTAAAAACGAACTTGCTTAAAGAAAGCAAACTCCCTATTATTTACATCTGCATGACTCCTGCATTACTTCTCAACCAGTTCAAAGTTAGCTTTTTGTAGTTAACTGAAAGTTTTATATTTTATCGAAATCCCGCTAAAAAGCTAGCTACAATTGGTTTACTTTTTATCAATTGATAATTTTTTTCTGCAGGGTAGTTTGCAAATAAGTACCCAGCCAGCAAAAAATCCGAAAGGATTGTGTATTTAGTGTGCTACATATACGCAACGCTCATTCAAGGTCTGCTTTTAGGCGTTCAAACATGTTGGCTTTTCGCTACTTTCATATTTTTGTTTTGTTTAGAAATCGTAAAATAAAGTAAAGGCGGGAAATGACAAGTGCAAAAAATCGATGCTCAACAAAATCGAAATTAAGAATCCACATAACGCATTAATGGCATTTGCGTTCGCCTTGTGAGCATTAACATACATACTTGCATAAATATATATTTCAAAATAAATAATATCATCGTTATGTCTGCTTTTTGTTTGCTAATTTCATTAACCAAGTTACAAAAAATGTTAAGAAAGAGGAGAAGGTATAAGCATACGTCGTAGCGAAACTGGCACGCAATCGCTTACCATAAGCTCTTCATTGTCGGCAAGCCGCCTGCTGTTGAAAGTCAATCCAGCAAATGTAGCAAGAAGGTCATATATGTATAAAAGCTCAAACAACCCTTTGCAACAAAATATTTACAAATATTATTTTTCTTAGCATATACTTTGTATCTTCATATATGTACATATGTACATATGGCCATATGTATGTGTCGTAAGGGTATGCGGCTGATTAAAGTAGGTGTAGTGGGTGGATTATATATGTGTGAGTAAGCCATCGCGACGTATGGGGTGATAGCATTGTCAGTGCGTCAGAAGGTGAAGGAAATGACACACATATGTAGCCAAGCCAAAAGAATTTATGCACGCACCGACTTTGAGGTTATATTCGACTTTTAAAGCTTTAGGTAAAAAGATTTATATTGACATTGGAATTTATGACTTTCTTGAAAAGAAGTGCTATTAAAAGAAAAATGAGTGCCAATATTCATATTTAGGGCCAGTTGTTCAATGTCCGGTTATCACTACTTGCCGGTTAAACATCATTATCGACGTTTTTGACACCATGCTTATAACATGTGATCGATAAAGCAGTCGTTGTATTTAACCGGAGCTTCTACCTCTGATTTGTGCAAATCAGACATTGAACAACCGGCCCTTAGTCTTTAAGGTTTTGGTAATTTCAATGATTGTCTAACGGATATTAATTTAAAGATTGAATGCAATAAATCGTTACATGATAGTAGATATCATTACTTATCTGCAACGCCTCACAGTTAAGACCACCTAGTATTATTGACTACAAGATCACTTTCAATAAATATCTATAAAAAACTTCAAACAAACTCTGGCGGAAACAGCAAAAAAACGTTGCGTTAAGGATGTATATGAGTTTTTTTTTACCAAAATGGTTAAGAAATATTAAAAAGTCATGTAAACGTCGAAATTGAATAAATTGAATGCCTACTATGCCAATTTTTACGTTAATTTTAATAACTGTAATCACGTTTAACACATAAATTTGAATATTGATTTATTTTTATGTTAAAAGTTTTCGAAATTGATTTTCAATCCTAGTTACCCCATTTGTAGTATAATAATATAAAATATATACTAATTACAAGCAAATGTGTTGGTACATAGTATTTGGGTAATATTTATATTAATAATTAATATATTTAATAAATAGTATGAATAGTATTTATTGTATAAAACATTTTAGAATACGATGTATTGTGGAACGATTTTCCGTCATCCCTTGTCAAATTTGGTTTGGAGACAAACCGGTTTCGGCGTTGTGCCATCTTCAGTGTCATTTTTCGTTCTGAGTAGTTCTTGTTTCCTTCCGCTTTTTATGTATTCGTGTTACTAAATATCTGTTTCAACTGTCATTAGATCATGCATTCCCAGCTAAGTGCGTCAGTTTTTGTTTCATTATCTCGCAGGTAGGTGATTTTTGGTTGCTTGTATTCGCCGGCGGGTAGAAATCCGTTATTCTTATTTTCTTGGTTTTCGTGATTGCGTCAGTTTATGTTCCGTTATTTAACAGGTAGGACTTCTTACGATCGACTGTTTCACTAGCCTCCTTGAATAATTTCTCGCCACGGTACACAAAATTTCGATTGATTTTCAGTGGTCCGAAATAACATTTTTGCAGGCCAATTAGGACAACATGATTTTCGTGCGAAGTCGATTTCAATATTGCAAACAACTAACATAAAAAACTTTAAACATTAGAAAAAGCTAGAAGCTAGACCCGAAATTTTGAGGCCAGGAAATAAAACAAAAAGCCTAAACTAGCCACATTGCATATGGTGCTTGCTAGATCGATCATCAATAGCTTGATTTTGTGTTTAGGAGTAATCATGTGTAACCAAAGGTAATCACTTACAGATTTGTCAAATTCCAAATTTTTTGAAATCTCACAAGTTTGTAGGTGGGAACAAACATATGCCCATATGCGTCGTAAACACATATTTAAGTATATATGTATGTATGTACATTTGGGTGGTCCAAAAATGCATGTGAAATTCAAATACCATAAATGGAAAACTTTGAGCGCTTTGAACGACCTATAAATATTTTTTGATTTCAAAATATAAAAATATGGGTATATTTTTCGGTATAGAACAATCCTATGGGTGATAGCAAATTCCGACTTTACTTTATTTGGACCACCCTAAGGTACATACACTCTTAAACATTAAAAAGGTTATATTGAGTAATTGAAAAGAGTTATGTAGTATGTGCACTCATGCTTACTAAATGTCTTCCAAAAACGGCCTTCTAACCTCCAAATTCGGTTGATCAAAGTCGGTCGGTCGGCACTCTATCATAATTTTAATATGTACAACCACTATTCGCTACCTTTTTGGGCTCACTTTCAGTGACAAATAAGAAACCGTTATCACTTCTCTCAGTCTTTGTGCTTACTTATTCTCTAACTTATTTAGCTACGATTTTTTGTTTTGTTTATTTTTCCTATTATGTATCCGTTTTCGCGCCAATTACAATTACAAAAACCTCACACTTTGGTGTGGAATGTGGCTGGTCTATGCCTAAATGGCTAAATGTTTTGCGAAAGTTGCGCGAATCAACTTAGATAATAAAATGTAAAGGTATACTTATATACATATATTTATGTATATATATTTATGTATACATATTTATGTTTATGTATGTGGGTATGCATGTATCTACATGAAGATGAAATCACGCTTAGAGTCATTTGCTAAAATGTTGACCAAATTGCAGTGTTAATGGAAGTTTTGTGTATCAAATCAGAGCATTAATTGGTGCTGAAATTCGAGACTTCTGGCATATTCTTTTGAAATGATTAGTTATGTGAACTTTCTATGCTATGTGTACTTAAATTAGTGTCGAATCAACTTTGATATGCAATTAATAGTGAATTGCTAAGCTGTAGAGAAATGTTTGAATAAGTTTTAATAGGGTTCAACTCGGTAAGTATTTTATATGCAGAATCATATGTACACATACACGTACAAAATGATACGATAAACTTATCTACGGTGAAGGAAGTTAATTTCGAAAGTTATTAAAAATGATAAATGAGTTTATTTTACATATTTATTAATATTTAATATATTTGATTCGAGTACGATTGGAAGGATTATTAAAAAGAGTTCGAATAATTTCATTTAAAGAACAAAAAATTGGGCCTAGAAAACTCAACTGAATTTTTATCTGCCCATAAGAAGAAAATTCCTCAAATTACCAAAGTGCTTTTTTAGGATATGAGTTTTTTAATTTAAAAAAAATTTGTTTTTTTTGCAAACTCCAAAAATAAATTTATAATTAAATAAAAATTGTGTAACATAACCTTGTTTAGAGTTTGGAATTTATTTTCCAATATTCAAAAATTGATATCTACCTTTAAAAAACACTTTGAAAATTTCAGGATCTTCTAAAATCAGTTGGAGCTATTGTGTAAAAAGAAATTGAGCCAATAATAGGCGTGTTTTTTTACATGCATACGTATCTGCGCTTAAAATTTGTATGGAGCTGTAAGCGACAAACTTTATGTGAGCTTATGAATAGTTGTCGATAAAATCAAAATTACTTGTTTTCAAATAAAGCGTTTATAAGTTTTTGCTTTTACGTTGTTTTTAATTTCAAAATTCTGTAAATTTTTCTATTTTTCGAATTATTTCTATATAGCCCTAAATATCATCTTAAAAATGAGACCAAACCATTTTTGTAACTGTAATAGTTTTTGAGAAATTCATAAAATAAACTTTGCATATACCAGAAATCGTATAACTTAACTTTAAGTAGTTTATCTTATGGCCAACTTGTGGTAAGGGCCACAGATATAGGATATAAAAGGATTTTTGTTTTTTGAGTATTGCTCTTCGATTTGCTAGCTAGCAATGTTGCCATATTCACAGTTTTAACTGAAAATCACAGTTTTTAACTTACAGTTTTAGTAAATTATCTCCTAGTACAAATTACAGTTTTGTCAAAATTTCGGATTGGAAAGAATAAATTAAAATATCTTCTTTGGCTTTTTTGGCATTCCAATCATGGGGTTAAAATACCTTTAACATTCGAAAAATTTTTTTGTTGAAAATGCAGCCTTTTCTTGGAAATTTACAGTTTTTTGAAAATAAAATTTTTCTAAAAATTCTGAATAAAAAGTTTGAAAAATTGGTGAAATTTTGTCGAATTTTTGATAATTTTTGTTCAAAGTGTGAAAAGCGGATTTATATGATGTTTGTGGTATAACTAACTGGGCTTTTTTAAAAAAAAAATACGAAACATAAAATAAACTAAAGAAATATAGCAAAAAACTCTTCAAAGTACGACGAGTTTATTATTTCTGCCGCCAATGTATGTAGATGCCGATTTTGGCATTTCCTACATATACAAATTGAGTCACTAAACGGTTTCTTTAATAATTAATCCGCTCAATAAATTCAGATTATTTACTCTACGCAGGTGTAAAACATGATTGCCATTTAATGATCACAAACATTACTACCTAAATAAATCATCTTATCCCCCACATAAATTTTGAAGATAATAAAAAATATATGTAAGTATTTAGTTATTAAGGCATTAAATGAAAAGACGTGCGCTACAAATGAAACCTTGAGCCAAATGATTTTTGTAAGCCGGCTAGCTGACAAAAAATATCATTAACAAAGACATAAACAAATATACATATTTATACTCGTAGTAACCCACCAAACAATTTGTGTTGCCGGTAATAAGAAAACGTGTCGCCCTCGGAAACAAATTTATTGCCGGTAATATTGCCATCGAATCGATTTCTTATTACCGGTCGCTCTAAAACGTCCGCCGAAGGCAACTCGCCTGGGCGAGTCGTTTTCTTATTATCTGAATGAGTCCTTTTCTTATCGCTTCAGGCGATATTTGGAATAATTTTATTCTTTTTAATACCTCATTTGTATACCAAATTGCAACTTACAATCGGAATTAATTCATTTTCTCGCTGTGAGACTTCCTATTTTTTCAATCTTGTCCTTGGGCATAATTTAGACGCTTTTGGCCAATACTATTGACGCCATATTCATAAGTTTCGGAATTTTTGAGAACTTTTTTATTCAAAATTGACATGAACGAAGTGATGTTGCCGATTTGTCACCACAGCAATAAATCGGTGAGTCGCCAATTTGTTGCCATTGACGATTGTTGCCTATTTCTCATGTTTTGCATGGTGGGAAATAACAAATAAATTGTAAACAAAAAACAAAAACACACACACACACACATAAATAGACCTACTGCATTGTCTGTAATGTAAATATTTAAGCCACAATCACTCACACTAATCCGCACTAGCAGCGGCGATGACCTGCCCGGTACCGGTACTTCCGTTACAATTTTCCAAAAAGCCAGCGGAAAATTTCCCTTACACTTGCGGCAAGCACATAATTCAATTTAATGCATGAAAATGCTTAGGAAAATTTCAATTTCTGCCAGCAGGGCACGTGAGTGCCAACGATTCGGTCGATAGGTCGCTGTCGGCCAAAACACCTTTTCCAGCACAAAATTTCAATGCAGAGAGTATCATAAAAATTTGAGCGCCATAAATTTAAAGCCACTACAGCCGGCGCGCTATAGCAATCGTATCGAGTGATGGCAAAAATGCATAGCCAAATATCTGGAGGAGGTAGAAGAAGACCTGTTTGTTTGTGTTAGCGCAACGTCGCATTGACAAGAAGGCGGTTTCGTATTATTTTGGTTACCATAAATATTTGTAAGTTTTGCCAAAAGAATAAATATTTGCCTTATTTTGTACATTTCTCGTACGTACATATATATGTACATACATTAATATTGTATTTTCTTGTGGGGCAGCGAACAGGTGCGCACACCATTAGCATCACAGCGCATCATCCGACTCACACTTTGGCTTTTTTATCACGCTATTCGCAATATGATACATTTAGTTGTACTAGCAGGAGTTGCTACAATTCGATTGTAGCACATTGTGAGTGCACCTCGCACATGAACATTTGCTCATATATCTGCATTAAGGTGGTCCAGAAAAGAGAATTAAAACCGGACAAATTATTGCGAAACAAGACTACTTTTATGCTATTATTCTTAAAATAATATGAGATTTTATTAAAAAAAAAACCCACTTAAAGTTATTTTTTTACATAATGCCGAATTTCCCTGGGCATGGGTATTTTTTAATACCCAACATTGCCTTAAAAATTTTATTTGTTATTTGATTTACTTATTTTATTTTTGAATCAATCAAAGGCCCGTTCAGCACAGTCGTTAACTACTTTCATTTTACAATACCTAAAAGTTCGTTATAAACAGGAATCGTACTCCAACGTTGAACTGGAATATACAAAAAGTCTTGGATTTTCATATTTCCGTTGGCCAGTTTAGAATTTGATAGCTAGATTTAGCTATTATTTTGAAAGTTTGGCTATAGAAATTTGCGTTTAGCTAATCGCTATTTTTTAGCTTTTTTTTTAAATCCAGTTAGTTATTTCAGTAAATTTTTTTTTATAATTTCTCCATTTTTACACAGTTTTTAATCTTGATATATATGAAACAGTACACAAATTGGTATTCTGGCATGTCTATCCTTTTTTGTTGTATCGCTTACACCGTGCGACAAAAAAAAATAACAATTTCGAAGCACAGGAAGCAAGCAAAATGTAAGGCCCTATCGCGAATTCCACATGAACAAACGTTCCCAAAATTATAAAGCATCATAAAGCATGTTAAATTTGTGGGTACGATTTATTCACATGAAATTGGCGAATTAAGGGACGTTGGCGATTAAAGGACGTTGTAATTTCAAAGATTCAGAGCAATGTAGAATAACAATATGGGTACCAAATGAAAGAGAAAATTCTGTGGATTTAAAATTTTTTATTTATTTTTTTTTTGTTTTACGAGGACGAATGGGTATTTAAAATGCCCTTTTAATGAATTTTATTTTTTTAAGCTTATAAAGTTATAAGGACGAAATTCGAGGATGTGGTCGAGTATATATGTATTAGTTCTTAACATCTATATTTTCAATACTTACTTATCCTATAGCACCAAAAAAATGAATAAGCTTTAGTTCTACAGATTTTTCTCTTTAACTTGGAGTGCAAAAGGTTTTTCTAAATTGCACTGAGTTTTTTAAATAATATTTTGAAGTAATCATATTTTGCAGATTTGAAAAAATTTAAAAACGCAGTCTTCTTATATCTGGCCCATAGTCGAATCGCTGGTTTGCTCTTTAATAATTATTAATTATAATCAATCGCCTACTTTTGTTCACAACGTTTTCCCTTACATATTGTGATGTCTTCACTGGTTCATCGAAATAAAATGCGAAACTAAACCAAGGATATTTTTATATTTAGGAATTTTAATAATATTTACTAGTCACAATTATAAGGTGTTTTACTACTCCAATTCAATGTATGTAAATATTTAGGTTCATATTTGTTTGCGTTATAATAATCTAATTATTTAATTTATTTAGCTATTTTTGAAGAAAAATATTTTTAACTATTTTGTTTGGCTATGAAAAAAATTTTTTTAGCTAAAGTCTCAACATTTTCTGGCAACACTGGTCAGAACTGCATCAAAGACTTTTTGTTACGGTTTTGTTTCCATATAAATATTGCAAATATTGTAATATATTGCAAAAAGCTGCCTTCCCAATGCAAGTGAAAGCGACTCTCTAGAGAAGATTCACTTAATTCACAACGTGCGAAAACTTGTCGAAATTGTATTCTGCAACGCCTAATAGTACATCGAGAAATTGTGGCTTTAAAAATGGTGTGACCCAATGCCTTTTCTATATTTCCAGCTCCATGTAAAAAAAAAACATCTTCCCTTTGCTTCTGTAGGAACAAACTGTCCTGTCCTCTTCATTCCTTATTTTAAACCACAAAAAACTTCAATTTATCATCTTGAAATGCTTCGCGAATAATTATATCGTGCTCACCTTGAATGCCATAATTTTTTACAAATTTTTTATTTGTATGTATGTAAGTATTTCTTGTAAAAGAATTTTTAACTTTCTAACGCACGAATTTTGGCGCTGTACTGGAATTCTAGCACGCTGAGAAATAGTATCAAATGATTTCCCATACAAAGTTTTTTAAAATGTTCGCTAATTTTAAGGATGAGTACACTTCTATTTTATTTAACAAAGTCGCCTGAAATGCAGACTGTTTCGCGAATTTTGGGGACCAATTTTTTTTTCCATACATGTTTGGACCACGTTAATGTACATACCAAAGCACGTACAGATATGTATGTATGTATTATGTGGCACGACTTTTACGGTTTTATGGTTTTCTATTTAAATTCATGATTATGCTCTTCGCCACATTCTGAATTATATTTGCAAATATTGCAAAGTGTCTAAATGCATGTTTTGGGTAATAAATATTTGTATTTATGTTCACCTAAATATTTACTACGAGCAATGCAAGTGGCATTTAAATCATTTTGAATATTCAATAAAGTATAAACATAAAAAGAAATGTTTGATCTTTGCCTTCGGAGGTGAATAAAAATCCATATTATTGAAAGTGATATATATTTGCGTAGGTTTATTTGAGTTACCTGCGAGCGAGTGTGCATGTTACATTTAAAAAAGTTATGTTAAATTTAAGAACTCAATTCAACAATATTGTACGAAGTGGCACGCCCGTCACGCTAGCTAACCCACTTCTCCAAAAACTGATAAAAATTACTCAGCAATTAGGTGCTACTTAGGTGTTATTTTGGGTCTTCAAAATTAATTTAAGTGTACACTCAGCGTGACGTCACATTTTTGCGAATATTTCGGAAACCGCGTGCGCATCGAAATTAATTTTGGTGGCATAAATAGTCGGCTCGCATAGTCTATACTCGGACTGATATAATTTCCAAAATAAAATCTACGCTTCATTGAAATAGCCTACACTAAAGCTGTAACGTTGAGCGCTGTGGTTATAACTGTTACCCCGCCAATGGCGTGACCAGTCAGCAATCCCTCAAATTGTCCGCAGTCTCATCTGCTCGATGAAAGTTTATACCCAGTTAGACCCTCTGAGAATCACTAAAAGTTTTGCCCATCTGTAGCCTTTCGAAGTCTCCCAATCATAGCTGAGCGAAATATTCATCCTGTTTCTGTCGGCTACTCCGTTTGTCGAATGTACGAGGAAACCCTGGTGATATTGAAAATAAACTTTTGTCCAGATCTCTGCCACCAGCAATTTCCGTCTCGCTTCACTCCGCATCATATGAACATCGATTTATTTTATGTCTATAAGTAGCCTTATGGTCTGATTATACATACTTCGCATAAACTTTAAACTGTAATTTCGTATGTACTTTGCATGTATTTTGTATGTATTCGATTACCCATAAATTAGCAGAACTTTTAAAAACTTAGGGATCTGTTAAGTTTAGATTTTTCTTCCCATTTTCTTAAGCTAAATTTTTATTGCACTGGTACAAATGGTTGTGCGAAGTTATGCGAAGTATGCATAATCAGACCTTTAATGTGGTGCGCGCGGATAAAGACATTACGTGGCGTTAGTCAGTGTATCCAGAGCAGCAGTACCAGGTGTTGCAGAAAAAGCTCCCGTACAGCACACGGCGTCCCTTCTCTGAAGTTAAGTACGCAGATATCCGATACCAATGAGCCTAATGCCAACTTTAGTAATAAAGATGATTTGCTATGTAAGGTAGTGCAAACTATGTTTCTTGCATCTTTCACAAAAATAATCTAGATCATCCCCGTGGAAATTAATCTTGATAAGGTGGCAATTATTGGTGCTGTGTTTTTTCTATTTTTTTTATTTTTGTTTTATAAAATTTTTATTTAGCCATAACGTGGATAGGACACGTTTTCAAGTGGCCTTCGGCCGCGCTTAAAAAAAAAAACCGTCATCAGTCCCACTCCAACTACGCAGTCCACAGTCTAGGGTCTAGGTAGAATTATTTTAGCCTAGGAAAAACTACCCAATCGGAAAAGTAGTAATGCATTACATGCGCGATAAATAATATAATGTATTTCTTATGAGTTCTCGATTATATTACTGCTAACTATGTAATCAGCATTCTAATGTATTCAAAAAGTTAAAAAAAAATTAATTTTAAAATACATTAATTTCTCGATACTAATATAATAATAGATTGGCGCTTACACATATGTTAGTGCTTGGCTGAGCTTCACCTCCAAATTGTGGCGTGCGCCTTGATGTTGTCACACAAAGGGGAGGGACCTAGAGTTTTACGCCGACTCCGAGGGGCGATTGTATTTTTATGAGAAGCTGTTTTTCATGGCAGAAATACATTCGGAGGTTTGCCATTGCCTGCCAAGGGGCGACCGCTGTTAAGAAAAAACCTTTTTTCTATATTTTTGCGATGTTGCTTTGACCAGGGATTGAGCCCAGGCACTGCGCGCACTGCTTATCGCTACACCACAGCGGCCGCCAAGGCAATGCAAAATTACTAGTAATACTAGGTAATGCAAAATTTACCTCTCTTTTCTTAGGACATCGCCCTGGGGGAAAAAATGCATTTTCGAATGTGAAAAGGATTGTTTTACTGATATTTTTATTCGATTGCTATACATTATATTTTCCCACTGGGTAGTTTGTTCAAATATCGGGTTTGGTCGGTAACATATATGTAGAATACAAGAGTCCATAATGTTTCTAATCTAAACATGCTTTTCGAATCAGAATTGTAATTGGTCAAAATTAACGAAAATACTTTATGATTATCGCATTACCGTTAGGCACAGTTATATAATTCATTATTCCACACATGTGACAGCCATAACATTGCCATACCTGCATTTCAATGAACTCCGCGAACACAAAGCAAATGCACCACAGTGGGATTCTTATAGGTCCCCTGCAAAAAATGTATTCAATCCAGGATGACTCCGGACTGTGGTAAGTTTAAAAATGAGAAAGAGGGAGGTAGAATTATTTTAACACTTCCTATGGGAATATTCACCTCTCAGAAGAATGCGCTTCAGATTTCTAGAAAATGCTCAAATTCAAACCACAACTGGCACTTTTAGTATTTATAAATGCCGGTAAAAAGTAGGAATGCGAAAGTAGCTTAAAAGTATGCTTATTTTTTTTTTATAAGGTAATATCTTCGTTTAAAGTACAAAACCCCGTATCAACAAAATACAAAACCGCGTTTGTGAGGTTGCATAAATTATTTTCTAGAGAGTAAAAACACTTATATTTTAAAATGGTTCCCTTTTTTATAAAGCAATCGCATTTCTGGCTAGTATATTTCAGGACGAACGGATAAGGATTGAGCCAAGAGTTTGGGTGAGCAAATCCAATTTTTGGCAGCAAATGTCAGTTAAGCAGTTTTGCAGAATGACGATACGCGGTTTTGCACTTTAAACGACGATATTTTTAAATGCATTTATTATTTTGAATTCCGGCTGGAACTCGTTTCTTTAGTTTAGATTTTTTCCTGCTAAGACATAATTTGAATAATTTCGTATTTGTATGGCGAGCCATAAATGCACTCTCCAACGTTTGCTATTAAATCGCCGACATTAGCATAATTTGAAGCGATCGGCACACTAAAGGCCCATCAAATAACTACGAGTATTTATGTATGCAGTTCGATGCTTCCCAGTTTACATTGCATACATATATACATACATATTAGGTGCCACAGCAAACCAATCGAAAGCTATGCGCAAGCGCATATCGTAGGCAATTCAGCATAATTTATTTATAATTCTATTAATCACAGCTCATTTGCATGACAAGAACGTAGTCGAGTATCGTCCAATATGAATGCAATTGAATTAATTTACACATATTTACTCATTTGCTCGTACACTGCTGGATAAGCGGGAGTACGCGCAGTGGGCGGGTAGTTCATTGTACGCTGGTAAGTCTATAACTTTGTAAGCCCATCATGCAACGTCAACAAAAATTCTGTTATATAAGCATCAGTGCAAGTGGCGGCGGCTGTCATGTCACATTATGGCATGGTGCACCATCAGTGTTGCCAGAACTTTTTGGGCCGACCGGCTAAATTGGCCAAAAAAAAAGCGGCTCAAATGTTTCAACTAAAATTCACATTTTTTATTTAAATAGATCACAAGTAGAAATACTACATAGTAAATTCAGAGACAGAGACTGGTAAATTCATTACAAATTATTCTTGTTTAACAAAAGAAACTGTTGTTATACGTAGCTAAGCTTCACATCAGAAGTCATGTTTGTATTGCTTAAATAAAAAACGGATTAATTATAAACTTATGGAATAAAACTTCAGACTTAAATTTAAGATATTCGTAACACAAATTTTATGCAGAAAATCCACGCTACATCCTTCTTTGGAAAAAATACTGTGCCCAAATATAAAGTGTAATGCGACATTTTAACAAGTTTTGGCTATTTTTCCTTAGTTTATTTAATAATTAATTTTTTCGTATGAAAATATTTGAAATTACTTAACAAACACCATATAAATCCAAACTGCAAACTTTGTGCAAAAATTATGAAAATTCTGTAAAATTTCACCAAAATTTGTAACTTTTTAATCAGCTTCTTTAGAAAAAATTGTGGTATGTAGTTTTATAGTCTATTAAATTTTAGTATAATATGGTGCAAATTTTAAGTAGCTAGGACTTACCGTTGATTTTTGGCATTTTTTTTTTGTATGACGGCGTTACGCATTTTTTCCATACGAAGTATGTTCGACAATTTTTTATATGGAAAACAAAGCAGAACGCCCTCAACAATAAAATTGCCAAAAATCAACAGTATGTGCTGGTTACCTTAAATTTGTACTTTCTTATGCTAAAATTTAAAATTTTTAAAGATGGTGATTAAAAAGTTAAAAATTTTGTTGAAAATTTGAAGAATTCTCCTAATTTTTGCACAAAGTATGAAATTTGGATTCAAATGGTGTTTTTTAAGCAATCAGCTACACTTTCATAAAAGAAACATAATAAGCATTAAATAAACTAAAGAAAAATAGAATAAAAATCATTGAAATCGGCCGAGTATTTTAGGACTTTTCGGGCTATAATTTTCTTTCAATATTATAGAACACAGTCCGGCATCAAAATTTTCTCCGAGATAAGGCTAGCCATTTCTAATAGGTTTTGGGACACTAAACTTGTAAAAATGAAAACTTATGTATATGAATTTTAAGAAAATAAGGCCTATAGCAAAATCGGTTAAAAACGGCAAAGCGGCTGCCGGCTAAAGCAAATTTCATCTGGCTGTTTGCTATCGCAACCGGCTATATCTAGCCGGAAAACGGCTAAACTGGCAACACTGTGCACCATATGAAGCTGGTGATGGCTGAGGCGAACATTGGAGGTATGTATGTATATGGAGAACGGCAGCACAATAGTTAACGCTGCCGCGAAATTTACGCTGGGAGCCATGCTTTACTTTGAGTATGACCTGATTTATGTCGGGGCGCAACAGCGCTGGTGTGTACTATATGCATATGTACTTTGTTTAGCTGAGTCGTTGGACAGTTGGTTGGTTGTTTTAAAGCTTGGCTTGTATTCGTTGTTTTGTCTTGCAGCGTCAACATTTGTGACAGCATTCACTTCATCATTCCAATGCTCCACATGACAATGTAGCATTGAGTTCCTCTTTTTTATGCTCAAACTTAATCGTATGTATGCATGTTGTTGTCAGTAAATCTGTATCGTATGTTCGGGCATGCCGTGAATCTCTTCCGCGTCTACTTATGTACATAGGTACATACATATGTAAAATATATCGCATTTGTGCATAATGCCAGTGAACTGCTCGCCCGACACATGCAATTTAGTTAAAAATAATTTTTATTGTTTCATAAATAATAGAGATTGCTCACTTTTGATGGTAGCAGACAAGCAAGTGCTACGTACATGATGAACTTCTTATAGAGTGTGGTTTTTGAACGACGATTGCCCACTTTTTCAAAATTATAACTGTCAGCAGTAACGTGAGTACTGAGCCTAGAATGCGATGCCTGTTTGCTTGATAACTGGGTATTTTTTTGTCTTGTCTTCGCTCACCTACAGAAACATTCGCTTTGCGCTTTGCGTATCAAAAGGCAGCACAAACGGTGGGGTTCAAGTCATCGGCCTCGAAATATTTAAAAAATTGTTCCTGAGTAATTGCAAAGTTAAAGAGCTGTTCTTATCGTATTTTCAAGCATTTGATTCAAAACGGCATTCAAAAAGTCTAGGATAGTGAGTTGCTGGTCCCAATTAGGACGGAGCTCAATTAGACCTTCTACATATGTATGGGATGTTCAAAAGGCGTATCCTTCTTTAAATAGCGCAAATGACGGAGTCACTCTATTTTCGGATTGTGCTGAGCTCACTAAAATTTTATTATTCTGAAGAGCTAAAGCAATCAGCAGCCCACCAGCTGCAGCAAGTCGGGTGGTAGTGCTCTGTTCGAGTTAATTTTCTTCGGTACTGCTCCCTCCAAAAGTTAGTGTGCTCTGGACTTCGATCACTACATAAATAGGTCGCCGTGTTTGTTTTGCTTGTGTTTCATTTCGGTCTTGAAACCTTTCATAAGTCACTTAAGTTTCTAAGCAAATTACCGAATTTTTTTTTATGTCGACCAGCAGTTCAAGCTCTTTGAACCACGACTCTGTTTAAGCTGGTCCTTTTATTTTTTATAGACGGCATCTTTTCTCAGCAGTTGTTCTATCGTGCTCGCGGGAAAGCAATAATTTGTAAGAATCTGAGAAAAATGGGGTTCTATTGCTCGCGTATCTCGATGGGCTGAAGAATGCACTCAGGGAGCACCAGCGCAAGTCATGAGGCGAAGTTTAACACACTGAGAGCGTCACTTCCATCCTTAACAATATTACAGATTAATTTTCTTGTTTATCGATCTAAGGGCAGCCATTTAGACTGATGAATGAATCATCACACCAGCCAAATCGATCCGATTAGGCTTAGTCTATCAACAGACATGTAGTCTTGCAGTCATCTCTAAATAAAAGCGCCAAAGCACTGTGAAAATCCTCATAGCCACACAATTCGTATGAGCAATTGCAATTTTAATTTTTCACAAAGTGTTACGTCTTGAAGTTGGATGCTGAAGACAGAACAAAAAAAAGGGGACACAAAAGGGAAAGAGTAAATGAGAATGAGAAGCTTAGCACTATATGTAATTGCGTTGGTTGGCAGTTGGCCGGTAGGACCAAATATCTCTTAGTTGCATTGAAACTGCCAAGCACAGTTCTAATTTCGCAACGGGTGCAGCATTCGTAAATGTACTTATAAGGTGGTTTTCGGATGCTCATACTTCCCTTCCATCGAATCATGGGCGCAATTACGAGGCGGTCAAAACTCATATAAATAAAGATAACTAATCTAATGAAATTTTAATGCAGATGGGTAGAAAATACTTCAATCAAAAGGTATCACAGAACTTTTCCGAAGAAATGCCCTCGATCGCTCCCCAACTTTCTGAAGCCGAGCCGCTTTTTAATCGACTTCCCCGTCGGAATAATTTTTTTTTTTTTTATGTATGTTACCGCATAACTTTGGACCACGTCAACCGATTTCGATAATTCTTTTGCATCGGAAAGGTAGTATCTCGGTGGTCCCATACTATTCTGGTTTAGATTCGATCATTGGATCATGAAATATATGTATATACCTATATATATATATTTATTAAGCCGTTTTTTTTTTGCTAAAAATTACTTGTCTTTTAAGGTGATATCAGCAAACATATTTTTGTTTGGAAACTGAACTTTGAACTAATAGTTCTCACTTATTTTTTATGAAAATGGACTAAAATTTAGTGTATATCAATTATAGAATCTTCTATTAACGATAGCAATGGTGCTTTTTAAATCTATACTTTAATTTTGATCAGTAACTGTTACTAAAAACAATATTTTGAAAAAAAAAATCTAAAATCAAAGATCTTCTTCTTCTTCTTCTTTTTTGGCGCTGTAACCGCCTAAGCGATTTTGGCCGAGTTCAGCAAAGCACGCCAGTCGTTTCTCCTCTGTGCCAACTGACGCCAATTGGAAACGCCAAGTGAAACCAAGTCCTTCTCCACCTGATCTTTCCATCGCAGTGGGGGTCTCCCTCTTCCTCTGCTACCACCAGCGGGTTCCAAGTTGAATACTTTCAGAGCTGGAGCGTCGGTGTCCATTCGAACGACATGACCAAGCCAGCGGAGCCGCTGTACTTTAATTCGCTGCACTATGTCCATATCGTTGTAAAGCTCATACAGCTCATCGTTCCATCGTCTGCGGTACTCGCCGTCGCCAACGCGTAAAGGACCGTAAATCTTCCGCAAAATCTTTCTCTCAAACACCCCAAGAGCCGCCTCATCGGATGTTGTCATTGTCCATGCTTCTGCGCCATATACCAGCACGGGCATGATGAGTGACTTATAGAGCGTGGATTTCGTACGTCGAGAGAGGACTTTACTCCTGAATTGCCTACTCAGTCCAAAGTAGCACTTGTTGGCAAGAGTGATTCTACGTTGGATTTCAATGCAGACATTATTATCGGTGTTAATGCTGGTTCCCAAGTAAACGAAATTCTCTACTTTCTCGAAATTGTAACTGTCAACAGTGACGTGGGAGCCAAGGCGCGAATGTGCTGACTGTTTGTTTGATGTCAGGAGATACTTCGTCTTGTTCTCGTTTACCACCAGACCCATGCGCTTTGCTTCCCTATCCAACTTGGAAAAGGCAGAACAGACTTCGCGGTTTTTGTTACCGATGATGTCGATGTCATCGGCATAAGCCAGCAATTGCACGCTCTTGTAGTAAATTGTTCCTGAGCGGTTCAGTTCTGCAGCTCTTATTATCTTCTCCAACATCAGATTAAAGAAGTCACATGAAAGGGAGTCGCCCTGTCTGAAACCCCGTTTTGTGGCGAACGGCTCGGAGAGGTCTTTTCCAATTCTGACGGAGCTGGTGGTATTGCTCAACGTCATTTTACACAGCCGTATGAGTTTTGAGGGGATGCCAAATTCAGACATAGCGGCGTATAGGCAACTCCTTTTAGTGCTGTCAAAAGCGGCTTTAAAGTCGACAAATAGGTGGTGAGTGTCGATCCTTTTCTCGCGGGTCTTTTCCAAGATTTGGCGTATTGTGAATACCTGGTCTATGGTGGATTTGCCAGGTCTAAAGCCACACTGATAAGGCCCAATCAGTTCATTGACGGTGGGCTTCAGTCTTTCACACAATACGCTCGATAAGACCTTGTAACCTATGCTTAGAAGGCTGATCCCGCGGTAGTTGGCGCGAATGGCGGGGTCACCTTTCTTGTGGATTGGGCAGAGCACACTTAAATTCCAGTCGTCGGGCATTCGTTCATCTGACCATATTCTGCACAAGAGTTGATGCATGCACCTTATCAACTCCTCGCCGCCGTACTTGAATAGCTCAGCTGGCAGGCTGTCAGCTCCAGCGGCTTTGTTGTTTTTCAGCCGCGTTATTGCTATACGTACCTCGTCATAGTCAGGCGGTGGAACGTCGACTCCGTCATCATCGACTGCGGGCTCGGGTTCTTCTTCTCCACAACTTTCCGTGCTGCTACCATTTAGTAGGGCGGAAAAGTGTTCCCTCCATAATTTAAGTACGCTCTGGACATCAGTTACTAGGTCGCCATTATTGTTCTTACAGGAGTGCGCCCCGGTCTTTAAACCTTCCGTAAGTCGCCTAACTCTCTGGTAAAATTCGGGCATTCCTCCTGTCGGCCAGCATTTCAGGCTCTTCGCTCTCACGTATTTCTGCCTCTCTCTTCTTGTTGCGGCAAATACGTCTCGCTTCCCTCTTCAGATCCCTATAGCGGTCCCACATAGCGCGCGTTGCGCCCGATCGCAGCGTGGCCCTGTAGGCGGCATCTTTTTTCTCTGCAGCTTCCTGACACTCCTCATCGTACCAGTTCAAAGATCTTACTTTGGAAAAAACGATTGCTACCTATTTCCAGTACTCATTCTAGTTAAGACTTAGTCTGTGCATTAGAAAAATATAATTTTTTGCGCTAGTAAGCGCCAGTCTTCAATCCGTGATGTATTTTATAACGTAATGTGCGTTGAAGAGAGCCTATTTAAAAGCTTTTATTTACTTTCACTTGTGTAAAACAACGGAATTCTGCTAACGGTCAATAACCAATAATATTTCGATCCTTATGTAGTGGAATGTGCAAAAATATGAGACATTTAAATATTGTTAAATGACACTTACAAATTATATTCAGATATCTACTCCTGGTATTACATATATGCCAACCAACAACAGCTCACAATATACATATTAGTTCATGGCTGCGAAATTATAAAATATTTTACCCTTCCCATTGAAGTCCTCTCCTAGGATGCTTTAGAAACAAGACGTAAAGAGTTTAGGAAATGCCGCTTGGAAAACACCCAAAAATTTTCACGAAAAACATGCAACAAAGACATGTTTACCTTTCGATAGAACTTTCTCTGTGGAACGGAAATTATAAAGCAAAAAAAGATGCATGGCTACGATATTAACCCCTTTTGTAGTAATATATAAAGAGGAAAATTCAACAGAAGAATTCAATTTTATCAGAAATTTGCATTTTTTTGAATTTTAATTTTTAGCGATTTTTTGTCTGACGAATTAGAATAAGTTTGTTTTAATTGAATATATGTACGCCTAAACGTATGTTTTTGTTAGATATCGGATAAATAAAATGTGTACATATATATTTGACACTGTTTTTTTTTTATTCATATGGCTCATTTTGGAATAAAATAACCCCATTTAAAATTTTGAGGTTATGCTACTATAGGCGTTGGATTAGGCCGATTGAGCCTATTTTTATTTCAGTAGTAGGTATCCATTACACGCGCCTATATTTCAATTTTTATTATTATATCTCAAATATGGTTAAAGTTGGAGATATTTTAATTTTCTGCATGTATGGAAAGTAGGCGTATCCGTTGACGGATTTGGTAAATTTTTTGAGTATTTCTTAATATTTGCATAAGTATTAACTATGTCAAATTTAATTTACGACGGCCCGTTATTTTTTTTGGCCGCAATATATATGGGATCTTTACGCTGTGCGACATCCTAATAAAAGAAATAAGTTGGAAATTTCAGTTAATTGCGTCTGTATGGCCTTTTAAATTTTATAGATAATCATTATTTTAAGTGGAAAATAAAACTCGATAATAACTATTGTCTCTGAACGAAAAAATATAAATTACATATAAAATAATTATTTTTAAAGGAAAAAACATAAACATCCTAAAATAATGATTAAATGCTAATTTAAATTATTTTACACGTAATGCTTACCGCAGCTGTAAAAATTTTGGTTTTTAATTTTCTATATAACGAATCCTCTATATATATGTAACGAAGTAATTTTTTTCAGATTTTTTGGGATTTGGTTTAGAAAAGTTTAATTTTTTTTACTGTGTATCCTTATGAGTTTTAATTGCTGTGAGAACGCATCGATATCAGCACAGCTGACTTTTAGTTAGTCTGCAGCCAACAGGAAAGCAAAAGAGTCGGTTAGTAATAATCTAATAACTATGTAAGGTAGTCATTATGATAACAGTCATGCGATCAAAAAACTAATCAGCCAACGAGTTAACGAGTCAACAAACCAAAAAGCGGGCAAAGAAAAAAATAAAAATTCAACCAACTTTTGCCAGTGGCTGCTGCTGTTGTTGTCATAACTGAACGCTAGAAGCGGTGAAAAAAAAAATGCCCATTTTGTTCCATGTATATACATACATACTGACATACATGCTTACGTACATACATATGTATGTACTTGCGCGAGTAATTATGATAGTTAGAATATATGTAGGCAAATGGGCATATCTCATAAACATCAGCAGGCGCCTCATTTCACTTTACATCAGTTTTCCTATAAAGTTATTGTTTTCATTATCGTTCGTCAGCAACTTTTCTTTTCGCATGCTTACATATGAATGTATGTACATATGTAGGTATTTTTTGCCCTGAATTACACTTTCCTAGTTGATTATTTTAGACTATGCCGGCTTAGCTTGCCACATTCACTTTAACTTTTCCATTTCAACCTATAAAGTTTCATCATTTATGTACAGCAGTACATAACTTACATATATACATATGTATGTATGTACTCTCAACTTAACATCTGTCTAAGGGTACAATAAAGTTTTTCCTGTTATTGTTTCAAATTTAGGCTTTGTTTTTTTTTTTTTTTTTTTTGTTAAATTAAGCACAGATTTTCCTCAACTCAACTATTTATTGTCTGCCAGCGATTCTTGTTGTTTTACCATTGGTTTGCTGCTTTTTAGTTTCTACTCGTATTATTTCCTTTTCTATGTCTCGTTTTTTGCTCCCAATGCAGCAACAGTCAATCTTTTTTCAATGCAATATGGTTATTTGCTATCGGCGAAAATCTGTTGCAGCCCCATTTACGTATTTGCTACTGTTGCTGAATTGTTTATGTATGTTGTTTCTACATTTTTTATTGTGGCAACATTTAGCAATCACACTATGAGAATGAAAATGGAATTGGAAAACGCCCGCCAAATACTTACAAGTACTTACTCGCACTTCCATTTTCTTCGATTGTAAAGTGGAGCGTGTCTTGAGTTTATGCCGGCAGCACGCCACTCCCATATCACATATGTATGTGCGTACATAAGTACTAGGGTGGTCCTTACAGTATCAATCACGAAAATTTCAACAAATTTTTAGGGGTCGCTGCCAGGGTTTGAAAAATTGAAACTACAAAGAAAAAATATCGCGAAAATTCGATAATTTTTTTACTTGGAATCTGATAAATTTATTAATATAAATCACGGACAAAAAAATTTTCAATGAAAAATATTAAAGCTATATTTTTTGGTGACCATTCAAAACTTTTGACCGATAGATATCTATAAACATAAATAAAAAATGTAATTAATAATTATTTTTTTGATCTTTATTAGTCGCTCCGAAAATACGTAAGCATGTGCCAAAATAAAACAAATTTTTCCAGCATTATTTTTTTTAATAATGTTATGAGTTTTATTTTTTGGATGAGAAAAAGGAATGTTTTTTATTTTAATTTTTTTTTATCAGAAAATTATCTTTTGGAGTTTTATTTATATTTTCATAAAAAATTGTTGTTATTTAATTTTTATTTTATTGATCGAAAATAAAACTCATTTCTTGGGCGTTATTTTTTAATTTTTGATTTCTATTGATAGTTTTTGGTAGATCGAAAAACGTAAAACGCAGCACCGCTTTCTAAAAATAATCATTATTAAACAAAAATAAAACTCCCAAAAAAATCCTTTTTCTGGTCAAAAAATAAAAATCATAAGATAATGATTATTTTTGATCAAAAAATAACAATTCACAAATTAATCATTATTTGAGTGAAAAAATATTACTCGAAAAATTAGTTTTATTTTTGTTCAAAAAAAATATAGCTGGGTATATGATTATATGTATTTTCGGAGCGATTAATAAAGATCACAATGCAATTAGTAAAAAAAAAAGTAAAACTTAAAACAGATTCAGTATTTCTTATGAAAAAAGTAAATCTAAATAAATAATAATTTTTTCTAATAAAAAACTCTTAAAACAATGACATAAATTCATTCTTTATTTTGCATGTAGAACAAACTAAAGGGGTGCGCCCACGGTGTTGATATTTTAGGGACCACCCTAATAACTACGTAATATATAATATATAAACCACTCTTTTTTATGATTACAAAGGAAGTGAATAGCTGAGCGCCAAGTAAAGTGGAGTAGAAGTGGAAGTAGATTGCTGGTAAAGTGTCTTTTAAGTTGTGGCTCAACATGGACTCTTTGTTGTGCTATTTGATAAGTATTTAAATATGGCAAAGTTATTTGTAATCTGTGATTTCGTGGGTTTTGCAAAGTAATCAGATTTCGCATTTCAACGCCCTACAGTTTTTTTTTAATAATCACGCTTAGTATGTTTGCGACTAGTAAGCTCAGACTCCTGGTATTGGTTACACACTACTTTGGGCTTGGTAAGCAACTGAAAAGCGCTACAAATCTCATATCATGCCAATTCTTTTATATGACTTAGAAACGTGGGCGATGACGAACAAAGATGTGAAGGTTTTATGTACTTTTGAGAGAACAAGATCTACATATCGAGCCCTAACCGCCAAAATAACGTAAGCGACATTTTTTTCTAAATTTACTTTTTGATGCAGAAATGTATCTAGATGCTCTAGGAATATTTCTGTATCAAAAAGAAAATTTTGAAAAAAATGTCGCTTACGTTATTTTGGCGGTTAGGGCTCGATATGTTCCTGTTTGCGTACCTGGCGCAAATTAGCACTGGGGAGAGTCAAGTGGTTAAGCTTTTTGGTGTCGGCCCAAATCGATAAACCGTCGCATTGCCTGATAGGAAGAAGAAGAGAACTTAGTGTATACATGGGAAGCGCAACTAAACAAAATCTTACTAACGTGTTTTCTCTCTTTAGTTTTTTGTTTGTAATTAATTTAAATAGGCATTTATGTATGTATGAAGACCACTTACAATTACTTACTGCCACACTTTCAGCCTGTCTTAACCATCCATACTGCTGCCTAAGTACTAATAAACTTTTTCACCCTTCCTCATTTCAGGTTTGAAGAAGCTGCTTGCTCAGCATCCGTCAATCTTCGTTGTGGACGGCGACTATGTGAAGGTGAATACTTATCAGCACGCTTCGGAGGACGATGGTAGCTATGGCGGACGACGTGATTACATTAAAGAGGCTAAAGACTATTTTAAAAATAAAATGCTACAATATGGTATTGGCGTAGAGGTGCCGGTGCGCAGCTTATTGGGTCATCGTTCGCAGGCGTCACCGCAGGTGCGGCATATTTCAGGTACCCACTTTACAACTTCATTGAAATGTGGATGTGGTAATTGTTGTTTATTACTTGTATACACTTTCAGGTCAACATATAAAAGAGTTCACTGAGTTTCTACAGAAGCATACTGATACCTTCAAGGTGATCGATGATCATGTGATGCTTGTTGGCTGCGATGATATGACGGACTTGCCGGCGCAAGATCGTCTGCATTTGCCACAGAGCAATATTGATACGAAAGCCACCCAGCAGATGGTGGATTTCTTTGCGCAATGCATTGAGACGAAGGGTCCGATTTTGGTGGATCAATTATTTCATTTATTGACAGCACGCTTCCCCCAGGAGCAGTGGTTGCGCATGTTCAAAACACCCAACGATCTCTCGACCTTCCTCAAGCTCTTTTCTGATTGTTTCCACATACAAGCCAATCTAGTCACGTTGTTGCAGAAGCCCAAGTTGAGTGATTCATATATCCAGCAGGCGCAGGCGCGTACGCGCGAGCAATATAATTCGATGAACAACAACATCAACAATATGGCATTGAAGAATCAATCACCACCACCGGCGGCGCAACCAGCCCTCAGCGCTGTACAGCAACGTTTGCAATCGCCGGCGTTGCGTAATTTTGCCAACAACAATGCCATCAGCACTTCATCGCCACAAAGTGCACATGTGAATAACATGAGTAGTAGCAACAACAACAATTGCAGCATAACATCACCAAATTTTAAACTAAATGCGCCTGTATCCAATATGTCTAGTCCGGTGGTAGCGCCAACCGATAATGCGTCACAAACACGATCAGAACCCAATTCAGGCTTCGATAGTTTCATACAAATGTCGGACGTTCACCTGGACAACCTTTGCGATCGCAATTGCCCAAGCCCGAATACTTGTTCTTCATACGGCCCGCCCGGCAACAATAATCCACCTCTTTTGGGTGGTCAAAATAATCTGAATTCATTGCAAAATTCCGCCATATCGACACAAGCGAACACAGAACGCCCGAACAGTCTCAATCAGACACTGAAGCAACGCGTGAACAACTTGGTTATACGTACTCTAGCCGAGAACTACGAAAAAGACAAGCAGTCACTGGCCAACCAGGTGGGTGGTGCATCTGCCGGCTACAATCCACAGAACTCATCCTCCCATTCAAGTCCCGTGCATTCCAATAGCATCAATGTCGCGAGCACAGCTGGTGGCAGCACAAACGCGAGTTCAAACTCGACTGCTGCCGTCAACGCGAACAACACATCACATTCACCTAGTCATAATTATTTTGTTGGCGATACCTGGAGACTTAAGGTAATGCAGAATACCACAGTGATTAACACAGTGCACCGCTCGCTGTTCGTCACCGAGGCGATGTTGAAATTTGCGCAGCAGAATAATCAGAGCATAGTCATATCGCTGGACTGCGAAGGCATTAATTTGGGTTTGAAGGGCGAAATCACGCTCATTGAGATCGGCACCACACGTGGCGAAGCATTCATTTTCGATGTGCGCACATGTCCTGAGATAATCAGCGATGGTGGCCTGAAGACGTTGTTGGAGCATGAAAATGTCATCAAGGTCATACACGACTGCCGCAATGATGCAGCGAATTTGTATTTGCAGTTTGGCATACTTTTACGGAATGTATTCGACACGCAGGTGGGTATTAACTGGGCGAGTAGTTGGGAAAAGTACAAGTTGATCTCTATTTTGATTTTCTTCTATTATTGCTACTAGGCCGCATATGCCATCATACAGTATCAGGAGACGGGTAAACAAGTTTACAAAGCGAAATACATTTCACTGAATACACTATGCGAACAGTACAATGCCCCCATCAATCCGATTAAGGAGCAACTCAAGCAGATTTACCGTCGCGATCAAAAATATTGGGCCAAGCGGCCATTATCGCGTGATATGCTGCTCTATGCGGCCGGTGATGTGCTTGTCTTAATCAACGATCAGCTCTACGGTAATCTAGCGAGGTGAGTAAGCTGCTGCTGTATTTGATGTGAATTTCGAAGCAGTTTCAATTAAGTCTACTAGATAAATAGCATTCATTGCAATACATACATACATATATTCCATTTTCATTTTCTAGACAAATAAAACCAGAGAATCGTCAGCTTTTCTCTGAGCTTTGCACTGAACAAATACTCATACAAATCAAACCCAATGAGGTGAAGACACGCAAGAAGCAGCGCAAGGTGACCACTGAGGTGACTGACCTCAAACAGAAACTAGAGCAGTCAAACAAGAGTATCGTGCTGTCGAATCGTGAAATTCGCTTGTTGCGGTAAGAGGCATACTGAAGATTTAGTAAAAGTTGTTAGTACAGTTTTTGTATTTACTTTTCATTAACAACACTTGCAGCTACATGGACTTGACCGAGGAAGAGAAGGACCGTCTGAAGCGCAATAACAATAAAGTAGCAAAGAAGTTTGAAAAAATGGAATCGGCTGGTAACCAAACTAGGTACATAGTCGCAGTGGTTAGAATTTGTGAAAAAAAAAATCAATTAATCCACTTCACTGAATTTTCAGGGATCAAAGTGATTCTGAGGATGAACAAGAACCCACTGAAAACGATAACTTCCCAAGTCTCGACTCAGTGCCATCAGACAATTCATTAACCGGCACATTTTCGCCACGCTTCAACTCTGAGCCACCCAGTTTGGCCGAGTCTATGCAAATGATGGATGAAATTTTAGCAGATCAATCCATGGATCGAGTGGTGAAATTGGATAAGCTGGAAGCGATATTGTCGGCCGTTACACAAATGCCAAATGATCAAGTAAGTAGGAGAGAAGCGAGAGCTGCGAGTAAGCGAGTGTAGGAAATAATTTGCAAATTACGAATTGTATTTGCTGACATAATGCAATTCTGAGTGATTCTGCTTTCCTGAATCTGATCTCTGATGGACTGATGGTGGTCCCTGTACCTATAAATGTATTTGCACCGATGCTAAGATACTTGGAGCATATGTGAAAATATATATTCATTTTCCTGGCAGAAACGTACGATAAAGAAGATGGCGTTGAAGTATTTTAACAAGCCGAAACTCTTTGTCTGACTAACCCAATTTGGATTTAAAGCGTTTATAAGAAATAATAACCAAAACGCTTTAAGGAATGCCTGAGCTTATCCAAGATTAACTTAAATATCATCCTGAAATTTTCACAAGGTATTGCAAGATAAACTGTCACCTGACTAAAGTGGGAATTTACTCGGAAGAGCTACGCAGATTATGCAGGACTGATAATGAAACTACATGTCACATATTAGTACGGTGCTTTGATGTACAAACCCAAAAGATACTCGCACTCTTATTGCGAGTGTCGACTAGTAGTAGATAAACGACTATTAGCCATTATTGATTATCCATGGTCTTGTGAATGTCTTAACTAAACTAACTATCTTATTCTTGAGGGCGCAATGAAATTAGACGCTAAATATGTGGAGGGGGGAGAGGGCAATAGATCTTAAGGACACAATGAATATAATAAACTCAACTCGTGCCTTAATTCGCCCATTCCACATTGTCTGACACATACATATTTATTTGGGTGCTATATTTTCGTTTTAGATTATAACTTCCAACACAATGCAGGATCAATTGAGCTCAAACATATCCGCCACTGATAATGTACAAGTTGTACGTGAGAAGACCAAAAAGTAAGTACGCCTATAAACATTTCATCTAATAAAGAATTTGCTAAATATTTTTTTTTTTTTTTTTACATTTTTAGCGCTAAGAATTGCATTTGTAACTGCGAACGCAGTAGTACACCAACCATACGTCTGGTTAACAATGAAAAGAAGGCTGTGAAATCGATCGACTCAGCATCGCAAACACTTAGTACTGGCGATATTGTCATAACAAAGATTTTCTTCCAAGATGAGCAGGGAAAACCTAAGGAGAAGGTGCTAACCTCATCGCCAAAACGCATTGGCGGGCCATCCACGATAGCGTCAACGACATCTTGAATGAACCACAATAATGATAGAGCGAATTGAGCTGCGAATTCTTTGTTCTAAAGTAATTTCCAAGCAAACGTGAACGTGGCAGCTATGAACTCGTAATTAAATAGGAAGCGATTATGTTGGGCAATAATCAAGCAAACATATCGAAATTAAAGTAGTCACCTACATTCATGCATACATACATAAATGTATACCCGCAATATATATGTACATACATAGAATTATATGCATTATTTAAGTGCTAATCGTAAATTGTTGCAAATCTACAACTACTTATTTTTATGTACTTTTATTTCAATTTTTATATTACTTGTAATTTCTTATACTAAATGTTACTTTTCTTTTTTGCTTTTTAATTTCTTTTTTATTCATTCAATTTGCCCATTATTTTGCACCATTCACATATGTATGTATGTGTTATATATAGTAGCTTAAGATTTCTTTCAAAGGAGTATCAACGGTGGAGCTAACAAAAGTTCGGAAAGTTTTTGCTTTTCTAAATGCATCAAAATTAGTTGCACATATGTAAATTAATAGTTCTAAGTGCCTGTATGTATTATGGCGCAGATACCGCAAGTTCCCTTTTTTACGATTTACTAAAGAAAAATTAAAAACAAAAAAATTATTTAAAATATAAAAAAATACTAGAAAACAAAAGAATGCTAAGATAAATCGAAGGGGTATTGTACTTTATGTACATATAATTAAACATGTATTAACGAATTTTTTATTAACGAAGTACACAAAAGTTTTTTATGTGTGCAGAAGTACTGGTATCGAAGAGGAAAGGTAAGACACCTCTGTGGAAAGTGTATAATTATAATTTTAGCCATCTCTAAATCTCTCTTCTCATAGCTAAGTGCATGAGAATCTGATGTTGATGTTGGGGATGTGGCAGCGCATGAACTAAAGTGGGACAAAAGAACTTCACGTAAAGTTGATGTCATAAAATTGTATAAGATTGTCAAAGAAAACGAGAAAATTACACATTTCAGTCCAAAATTTACAGGAATAACTTTCAAACAACATATCGATGGATAATGTACAATACTCAGTGTTTGCAATTTTCACAAATTGGCTGACGTAAAAACATACTTGACTGGCATTTTTAATTTTTTGCGACGCTCTTCTATTGCTAGTTTTCTTATCGAAAAAAAAAAAACGAATGTTGATATGATATATTTCCTAAAACGTAAAACTGAACTTGCAAGTTTGGATGCTTCAGTTAAGTATGAATCGAAATTAAAAATTTTGCGAAAAGAAAATTTGAAAATGTAACAAAATTACATAAGTGCTGCATTATAGAAACAAATCGTTTAAATAAATGTTCGGCTTCAAAAGTTTTTATTTAAATGTGTTTTCTAAATTTGTATCTATCTATATCTAATAAAAGTTATACTTTTTCGATCAAACTATTATTTGCCTTTTTGGAACCATATTTGATTGTTTCCTTTATATAACCCTTTTTTTTCGATCTTAATGATTACAACTCGGCACGAAAATAAAGATTATCGCTGAGCGAAATCGGTTCGAAAAATTTTAAATTGACAAAAAATATTAAAAAATATATTTCTGGCAGAAAAAGTTATTAGACTTAATCGACTTTTATTAAGATGGCTGTTTTCAAGTCTGCGGATGTAGATGCTTTATGATAAAAATCAGTTGGCGTTAAAGAGCTTGGAGTCAATTTTGTATACTTGCGCATGATATTTTTGTAAACAATGTAGATCCAAATGTTGTTTATGTAGGTATGTATGCTTAGCAAAAAGAAAAAGTCGTTAATGTACTGTTTTAAAATAAAAAAGTACCAACTAAAAATCCAAACTCGAAACTTTATTTCCTACTAATTTTTTGTTTCATATAAACATTTCCAATCTAAGGTAATTTTTGACAGAACTTCGTTATATAAAAAAAAGAAAAGTTCTGACCAAAATTCCTTCAAATCAAAAATGGTCGATTTCAACCATTGGCCAATTTGGCATGGACTGACCGATGTGTAATTACTGTTTAATTATTTAAAATTAATGTATGTATAAATAAAACAAATTATGGAATTATTTACATACCTCTTTCTAGGCCTCAAAATGGCAGCTCTTAGAAACTTGCAATAAATGGCAAAAAAGACAAACCATCATCGAAACCCCTTAAATAACGAAAATATACGATATGTACGAGTATTGCATACATTTATGCATACTCTTGAATATCCAAAAAATTTCAAAAGTATTTAGTTTAGGGTAAATATGAAATACAGCTCACGATTTTAGGGTAAAGCTTTAAATATGCGTGAGTTAGTGTAGATGCATAATTATGGATATTTCTTTCTTTTTTCAATTTAAAAACGAAGCAACTCTTTATTTCTTTTGTTTTTTTTTCGCTATTATAAATAAATACACTGTATAAAGTATTGGTGAAATAGCTGCTAATTTACGAAATTGTTTTGTTGATAGCCATATTAACTGAGTTACTATAAAAGATATTAAATGAATTACCTATTAAAATATAAATAAAGTTAAAGTTTTGAAAACGTACGTGGTTTTGTTGAAATATGTAACAAAAAATAATAAAAAATAGTATGTACTAATATCTAATAAATTATGCTCTATACTGTATTAAAGTAGTAATTTTTAAATACATAAATATAACAATTTAGGCCTATAAGCATGGTATCATATATGTAGGTACATACACATATGTACATATGTATATATGTATGTGCGTAAAAGCATGCAAAATGTATGTAATTAATTTATTTGATTGACGTAATGATTTATTATCAACTTACATATTTTTTTTAGAACGGTTGAAGGCAAATTTTCATATTAATGTACATACATAAATTCATATATATACAAATATGTATGTATATACATATCGTTACCTTAATATAGAAAGGGCCCATCTCACATCGTCGCTAAAATGCAAAAAAGCCGTAACTAAATAAAAATTCTTATTGCATAAGACGATCTGGGGACTTATAATTCGGTGAAATGCAGCATAATAAATCAAAAAGTGAATTTTGTATTTTTAGTTAGTTACGGCTTTTTGCATTTCTGCGATGATGTGAGATAAGGCCTTTCTATATTAAGGTAACGATATGTACATTTATTTAAAACAGCTTATAGACGAAATGTGTGAATTATATATCTACTTATATATGAGAAAGAATGAACACTGGATACCCTTTATTAAAGTTTAAATAAATATACATACCAATACAATTGTAAAAAAAAAAAAATAAATCAAAGATTCAAATAAAAAACTAAAACAATGATTTTGAGTTTTCTTGAAATAGTCGCAATGAGTAGTAGATTATAACAAAGATCGCAAAGATCATTCTTGAAAAAATTCCACTATTTTCAATGGTATTCCCCCAAAATAACTTTTACTATTTAAGGCACTTCATTCTCATTTTTATAAAAAAAAAACAACAAATATCATTAATTATAATGAGATAGTAAGGTCAGAGTTTTTTTTATATTATATATAACTAATATTTCTGAGTATATCTCGTAAAGCATATCTTTCATATATCTATAGCATTGACACATTAAGTTAAACTTTTGGCAAATAAAATTAATCTTTTGGCACATAAAATTAATCTTTTGGCAAATAAATTTAATCTTTTGGCAAATTAATTTAATCTTTTGACAAATAAATTTAATCATTTGGCAAATAAAATTGAACTCTACTACAGTACTAAACAGTGTTTGAAAAAGTAATCTATCTATCCTCTTCTCAGATGGCATTAGATCTTTGAAATCGAGTCAAAAATAGTCATTCAAAAACTCATAAATCTACAAAACCGTATTTGTTAACCTAAATCGACAGGTCGCGACCTCTAAATGACCTTTAAATATCTATAAAAATACGCAATAATATTTTAGGGGGTAGGGTCTTGGAATTTTCAAAAAAAAAAAAACATTTTCGATGAGCACCCTAATGTACATAGTATGCACATAAATATTTTTTTTAGATGTTTTTTTTTATCCCATTTGGCCATAATGCGTGGTTTGGTTGAAATAAAATGCGCCAGATAGTTTGATGAATATTTGAGACCATGCTGTGACAGAACTGTTTGAAAGTGAGCAGTCAAATCAACAGAACAGAAAAACCAAAAAACACTTTTCAGCTATCCTGGAGGTTAACTCTTGATATTGGCGTAGTAAAGCTAAGCGTCAAAAGCAGAGTACGAAAATAAACTGTACAAAACAATTCCCATTTGCTCATCGATCATCATATCATTTGTGGTTTTGTACAGTTTTGTACATAGTCAGAAACAAATTGTAAGATTCACTGTCATTTTCCCCAACTAGAAACGTTTGCTTTTCGTTTGTGACAATTGCGCCATAGGGTGATATCACAAACGTTTCAATTACGTGAAAAATATTTTTTCTGTAAATTTTCATATCCAATTCAATTAAAAAACATTTTTATTTTTTTTATTCATTGTAGCTATTCGTTTTGTGTTTAGTATTGGATATGTGTACATACATACATATATTTTTCTATGCACGATTCATTTCGTTTGTCGTTTCGTCTGTAACTACTAAACTACTGTAGTGTACTATCGCCAAAGTGAACTCAGCCGTTTTGTTTTCGTATTGTACCGAACTATTGAAGTAATAAACGAAACGAAATAGTAACGTACAATATAGTTTATTTTCGTACCCTGGTCAAAAGTCAAAAAAATGCCTTCCTAGCATAGCAACAGCAGTTTTTTAGTGTATTTTTTACTTTTTCAAACACTGTTTAGTACTATAGTAGATGTTTAATTTTATTTGCCAAAAGATAAAATTTATTTGCCAAAAGATTAATTTTATTTACCAAAAGGTTAAATTTATTTCCCAAAAGATTAAATTTATTTGCCAAAAGATTAATTTTAATTGTCAAAAGATTAAATTTATTTGCCAAAAGATTAAATTTATTTGCCAAAAAATTAATTTTATTTGCCAGAAGTTTAACTTAATGTGTCAATGCTATATATCGGGCATGTATGGACTATTCCTTCGAATCATATATTTTTTAATGAAATTTTTTATTTGGCTACAGGTCGCGCTAAATTTAAGAGGGCTTTATTTTTAAATCGTGGTTTTGTAAGTAAAATTGCGTCCAAAGTATCTAAGTATGTGCATATGTAGGTATGTCAAGCCTTTTTCAGATTTCTGTTTTTTAAACGAATTTTGGTAAAATCCTCTATATATTGAGAAATACTTGTTTTTGTTTGTCAAAATAATGTCAAATATAAACGTCAAGTGAAAAGTGTTATTGTTGTTGTTGTTGTAGCGGCTTCCAAACCCCGCTCGGGTCGGCTCATCCATCAACCTGGTCGTCTGTTACAGCTAAGGGGAGGGTCAGGAAGTGCGCGACTTTAACGGGATTTGTCTATAGGGACATAGGCGTTAGCTGCGTTGGGTTATGGGGGCATGCGAAGAGGTGCCGTGAGTCATGTATCTCGTGCATGTATGCGAATCTCCGTATGCCGGGCATTGGTTGGGCACATCCTCGTTAATTCTACTCAGGTACGATTTTAGCCAGAGCGAAGTTGGACGGTGAACGGCATTCACAGGTCGAGAGTCTATATATGTAACTCGAGACCGACTCCCTGTGAATGCCGTTTAGGGCCGGTCTGTAAGCAGTTGGGTCCAGAGGTGGTTTGATAAACCTCTGGACTTCGTCCGTCAGTTCGTAGAGGTGCTTCCTGACGTGCCTTGGCGAGGGATCTTCTGCAAGTAGCTGCTCATTGGAGTGATTCAAAAAAAAAACAGTGAAGTTGGAATTTTAATGCCGAAACCCCCAGGGATTGTTCTATACTAAAAAAACTATACCCATATTTTTTCGAAATCAAAAAATATTAAGAGAGTGCTTAAAGCGCTCAAAGATTTTCATGTTTTTTATATGGAAAAAACAACTTTTCATTGAAATGTTATAGAATTGTTGAAAACAACTTCGATGGGAAAACTCTGGTTCTCTTTAGGAGACTTTCAGTAATAATATCCAATTTTTTATTTAACCATTTTTTCATACTAAAGACTTTTATTGGCCCCCCCATCGCATTATCTAAGGGTTTTAGCGGGCCTATAGGGGTACAGTTTTTTCGATATAGAACGATCCTAGGGGATGGCGCTATTAAAATTCCGACTTTAGTGTTTTTTGGACCACTCTACTGGTCACTCAATTGCCTTCTAAAATTTCTCAATCGAACATATTCTCATTCGAAACATATTGCATTGCCACGTCTGATACGCTCTTTAGACCAAAGTGACTTATTTTTGATTGAGACGTATTGAAAATTAAACAGCTACTGCCCTTAAATGGTTTTGATATGTTCATTAATGGGTCAAGGAAATTAATAATGCCTTAATAGAAAGTTGCAAATTAGTACGGAAGTTTATTGAATTTCCTGAGTTTTGCACAAAGTTTAGAGATTTAGATTTTATATTTTTTGGTGTAGGACGTACTATATTTTTATAAAAAATTAACGAAAATAAATTAGACTAAAAAACTTTGCAGATATTGCGAAAAAATCTCTGTGCCAATACTTTTGTCCGGCACTGTATGTATATGTACGTTTTTTCGTTAATGCGGCAAATTAATGCACACACGAAATACCTTTTCAGAGCAAATTTGCTGAGTTGGTTGTGGATGAGAGCACTGGGGCCCATCTATTGGGGCCCAGTCAGCATTTCTTCTTTTGCTGTCCGTTAAATCCGCCACTGGATTTTAAGCACGGCCAGTCCAGTCCAATCTAAGCGAATAGCGCAAACTTATGTACATATGTATATACTTATAAAAATGCAAATAAAACAACATATCAAGTTTCTTTGAAAATCACTTTTGCTTGTTTAATTTTCATTTAAAAAAGTAACAAGTAACTTTATAAACTTTACAAAAGGAAATGAATACAATTTACAATGACGCCTGAGCACATCTGTATGTACATATGTATGTATGTTTAACCCGCAGGCACGTCAGTTTGATCATAACAATAATATTTGTCGCTTCATTAAAAATATGTTTTAAGTATAAAAAACTATTAACAACACAATTAGGAATTTTTCGCCGTATAGAACATATTACTAACGCATACAAACACACAAATCAACGTTTCATATTTTTGCTACTCTTTTTTACATTTCAATTAAAAAAAAACCAATTCACAAACGCATATCATAAAAATTTACTGCTAATAATAACAATTTTATCGTAAAACAGGCACTACAATTTTTTATTAGTTAATGTTTGTAAAATTTCAAATGAATTTAATCTATTTTTTGTTTTTATTTTTTGTTGTTGTTGTTTTTTTTTTACGTTGATAGCGGACAGTCCTTTTGTTTTTACTTTTGCTACATTTTTCTTTTGTTTAAAAGTTCGCTTAATTTATTTTTATTTCTTAATTAAATATACATAAATGTTTCTGTGCATGCTTTAGTATATTTATGTGTGTACATATGTATGTATGTGTGTCTGGTTACATGTGTATGTGTAGCAAGTCGGTAAGGGTTAATTAAAGTTGTTTTCGTTTTTTATGTGCTTTGGATTGCCTTCGTCTCAGCAAAGAACTTTCAATTTATAAAAAAACAATTTGTTTACGACTAACTAATTGTGTTGGTTGGTGTTGGTATGATTTTATATTCTTTTTAATGAAATTTAATTGGTTTTATTTTTTGGTTAATTGATTTTGTTTCTTTATATGCACCTAGTTTGTATAGTTTAGTGGGGTTTTGTGTACCTACACTGCACATAAGGTATGTATGTATGTATGTATGTAGGTATAGTTTATATTTATGTATGTATGTAATATGTTTCTTCTTTCTTCGTCATTTAACTGTTTGATTTATTATTTGCTGGTAACTAAATATGTATGTATGTATCTGTGTTTTTAATTGCAATGAGATCATGTCATATAGCGCATAATTTCGCGCAACGCATAGAGCAGTTCGGCCTGATTGCGCGCCTCCATGATCATCAGATTGACGTGGACCTGAGAATAGAGAAAATAGATAGTTTTAGACATAATTGATTTCTTCTATAAGGTTTAGGCCAGACCAGTTTGGTCCAGGCTGTACAGGTTTATCCTATCGCCTGTTGGTAGAACTACGAGTTTAGCTTGGGAAAAACTAATTTGTCCTAAAGTCGGGTTTGGTCAGTATACATACTATGTACATATGAAACCATGAGAGCCAGAGAAGGTTATCTACAAAAATAAAATTTGAGTAATATAAGGAAAAAAGGATCTATAATGAATATGGCCTTTTACTGGCATGTTCATTGCACCTACGTGTTGCTCTACCCATTCTAGTAAAATAAAACTCAACAAGTTGTGCCATTAAATTCGTTTTTTAAAGGTCAGTTAGGCTACTCTGCCTCTTAAGGTTTCATATGTACAGTGGGAAGCAAAAATGAGTACACTGTGATATTTGTTAAATATTTGGAGGGTTTTTAAAGTTAAATTTTTTTTGTTATTATACTTTTCATAAGCATGACATGGTTTAACAACTTTGGCCCGATGTTTGTAAGTACCGGAATAAGAAGAGATAGACCCACTAAAATGTATACTTATCAGCCTTATCATCAATTTTCATTCCGTGTGAACTCGTTCACATTTCGGTTTTGCAGTTCACCTATCGTATGTTGGTTATTCACCAAGCGAAGAATATCAAATGCAGTAATTTGTTAAAGTAAAATTTTCTGATGTTCATTAAAAGTATGAAGCCTTCAGCATAGCCGAAGACAGCTCTTACTTGTTTTTTTTTTTATAAAGATACGGTTCATGTTTAACCCAGAACGATATGAATCAAAGTTTTAAACTTTATACAGTGCTAAGAGAAATGTTTGAAAATGGTTTTGGTTTTATCCATATTTTTTAGTATGAACCATATTTTTAATAAAAATTGCCAAAAAGTTTAACTTTAAAAATCTAGCAAATTTCTAACAAAA
>NW_023458561.1:29955780-29958926 GCF_013731165.1 Rhagoletis pomonella
AAAAAAAGAAACAAATAGAAAAAACTAAAGCTTAGGCAACTGCTTTGAACCATGCGTGCGTAATCGTGGGAGTGCATCTACGATTTTATTTTAAGTACATACATACATACATGCACACATACAACGCATAAAATAGTTGATGATAACGACCAAAGACTAATTGTTTACAAACTGAAAAACAAAATTATCAAACAAACTCGGTCACGTGCGTACATACATGTGTACGTAAGTGTTTACACGATCCAAATTAAGTAGTTTGTAAGTCTAATCTTATGCCAGGCGAGTAAAATTAATAGTCCTCCATGCAGGTGGCACAAAAAAAGACAGAATAAACGAGCATACAGATATGCTAAATATATATATATATATATATTTATATATATAGATTCTCATACATAATGTCTATGAATGTATGGGTGGGTGCCTTCCTAAAAATGTGTAAATAATAATATTAGTACTAAATTGGCTGAAAAATAATTCAGCATTATTCATCCATTTGAGTCCCCTATATGTATTTATGTCAAAACTAATACATATGTATTTCTGTTACTCTCCAATTTCATGATGAATTCTAGGAAATTTTCACAAATTATGACTTCTGAGAGTTTCATAAATACATACACCATACCTTGAGATGCGTCACATATATATGTATGTATATTGAAAAGAGTATAGTCAAGCACAAACCCTTCACTGAAACCATTTGAAAGAAAACAAATTTTCAAATAGAAATTTGATCTGGTACAGATTCATGCGTGAATACACACAGTGACTTCAGCGAATGATCGGACAGCGAGGAGAAGATTCTGTTCTGACCGACAACGAAAACACTTGAAAACGAGTTTTGGGATTGTGGGCTAAAGGCTGTTCACACCGACTGTTGGTGTTTTCGTTGACATTTACATTACATCCTTTGTTTACAGTTTTGCTGCACAAATACAAAACCAAAATACTTTTCCTTCAATTTCTTTTCATTAACAACCTTTTACTTCCATGCTTATTTTATTTTGGTCAGCCAATTAACAATAAATCCGAAATGACGTATTAAAAATGATAAAATATGATTTCCACTTCGATAAATAATCGAAAAAAACTAGTGCAGACACCGAGTGGAACGTGAGTTTTCAAGTGGTTTTCAGCGAAAACTTGTTTTCGTTTGACAGATTTTACATTGACGAAAACACAAGTTTTAGGTCGAAAACCAGTTTTAGCAACGAAAACATGTTTTCGATGTCGGTCAGAACATGGTATAAGGAAATTCCAGAGAAATTTATGACGACCCAAAAACACACCTAAAGCGTAGTGTAGTTGACTCACAACTTCCCCAAACTTCTATATACCCCCACCAATAGAGAGATGGAAACTCAATTGAGCGCAAATTTTTCGGCTTTAAGTTGTATCCGGTCAATCCAGCTCCATATCTTTCATAACACTCCATTAAAATTAATGAATGAAACACCATCTCGAACGCAAACTTCATCACTCACGCAGACACAATTCACAAATAACGATTGGCGATTTGCCATGCAAATCAAAACCTGCAGCAACGCGTCTATGTTAACGAACAGCTTCGAGTGCATTCGTGGTGAATTCATGCACTTGTTTAGTCTTTTCATTGAATTTGTATTTTTTACGTGGCGCGCCCTAAGTCCATTGCGGGAGGGAGGATTTGAAGATGCACATTTATATAGCGACTCGCTTGTTCCGAGACAGAAGCCCGCTTGCAGCCGCACCTACTGTCGTATTTTACTCCTTTTCTGATGTTTATTTTTCCCTCCCACCATATTGGAGAATTTCACATTTCTTTCTGTTTTTGGTTTAATAAGTACTTCAATTTACGGTTGCATGGTTGATATGGAAAATCTCATACATAAGGATGTACATAAAAACATACATATTTATCATAACCATAACAACCAACTATCTAATGGAATTTGAAGTGTCGTATTGGAATGCAGGGGAAAAAAGGCAAAAGAACTTGATTGTTTACATTCCGTTTATGTTGTTGACTTCGACGAGTTGGTTTTAATGTGACTCGTAATGTGTCGCGTATAGCGATCCGTGTGGTGATCCAGTTGACTGGAGTGTCACCAATTTAGGCGTTCGTTTTTACGTCGACGTGGTCTTTGTTGGGGCAATTTCTTTTTATCATAATATATCAATTATATATATGTATGTAAAGAAATATATGTATGTATATGTAAGTGTTAAGGCAACTAAATTCATACATATGTATGTATGTATGTATGTATATACAAATATTTAATTTGTCATTTTGGACCAGTGCTTGCTACAATGCTGCACAATTGATGTCCATTAGGGTGTTCCGGTTTTATTTTACATATTTTCTTTATGATAACACTAACTGGCTAATTGTTAGCCAGAAAGCATGGCCAAAATTACAATATGACTGCTAAAAATAAGTACAGCTTTAATCTAAAAATAAGTAATTCAAAATAAGTTTCACACTTAATTCGCTTCACCGATTTGTCGTGAGAACCGAACATGTAGAACCGGCCGTTTTGGGAATGAAAATACATCGTCCGCTGAACTAGACCACTTATTCAAATATATATATTAAAGACAGGCCATTCATCAGGAATCAATCAACTCTTTGCCCAACTCTAATCATTTTGAATTCAATCATCGGAGACCAACGCCACCTATCGCAGAGTTAAAACTCGAGTTGGTGCGTGATGCTCGCGATACTTTGACACAGCAGGTTAAACTAATCAGTCCAATTTGAATTAAATGCCACGTCGACACTAACCACCTCTTTACACGCCCACTAGCATCCCTCTTCACACGGCCCGCATCTGTCGGAACTGGTTTATCCCTAAGCCTTCCGTTAGATGAGAATGAAGACAACATGTAGTCGATACACCGATTTAGACAGAGTTTAGCAAGCTGCTACAACAACAAAAAACAGTGAAAGCGTTTCGCTTGGGTTTCCTTGTTTTTTAGGTAATTTTCTGTAGTGGAAAATACTCCAGTATTCTGATATACACATAAAATGAATAAAAATATTCTATGTAGTTCCATTTTCAATAAAACCGGTTTGTAAAAACCGAGTCAATCACTCTAATGTCTATACGTACATACTTATATATGTATATGTATGAGTGACATTGGTATGCCGCACTTGT
>NW_023458561.1:29959026-29960399 GCF_013731165.1 Rhagoletis pomonella
CAAATACTAATGCATGAAAATCCTAACCTCAAAAAAATCACCCGTTATTATGATAAAAAGAAATTGCCCCAACAAAGACCTCGTCGACGTTAAAACGAACGCCTAAATTGGTCACACCCCAGTCAACTGGATCACCACACGGATCGCTATACGCGACGCATTACGAGTCACATTGAACCAACTCGTCGAAGTCAACAACACAAACGGAATGTAAACAATCAAGTTCTTTTGCCTTTTTTCCTCTGCATTCCAATACGACACTACAAATTCCATTAGATAGTTGGTTGTTATGGTTATGATAAATATGTATGTTTTTATGTACATACTTATGTATGAGATTTTCCATATCAACCATGCGACCGTAAATTGAAGTAAGTACTTATTAAACCAAAAACAGAAAGAAATGTGAAATTCTCCAATATGGTGGGAGGGAAAAATAAGTATGAGAAAAGGAGTAAAATACGACAGTAGGTGCGGCTGCAAGCGGGCTTCTGTCTCGGAACAAGCGAGTCGCTATATAAATGTGCATCTTCAAATCCTCCCTCCCGCAATGGACTTAGGTCGCGCCACGTAAAAAAGACAAATTCAATGAAAAGACTAAACAAGTGCATGAATTCACCACGAATGCACTCGAAGCTGTTCATTAACATGGACGCGTTGCTGCAGGTTTTGATTTGCATGGCAAATCGCCAATTGTTATTTGTGAATTGTGTCTGCGTGAGTGATGAAGTTTGCGTTCGAGATGGTGTTTCATTCATTAATTTTAATGGAGTGTTATGAAAGATATGGAGCTGGATTGAACGGATACAACTTAAAGCCGAAAAATTTGCGCTCAATTGAGTTTCCATCTCTCTATTGGTGGGGGTATATAGAAGTTTGGGGAAGTTGTGAGTCAACTACACTACGCTTTAGGTGTGTTTTTGGGTCGTCATGAATTTCTCTGGAATTTCCTTATACCATGTTCTGACCGACATCGAAAACATGTTTTCGTTGCTAAAACTGGTTTTCGACCTAAAACTTGTGTTTTCGTCAATGTAAAATCTGTCAAACGAAAACAAGTTTTCGCTGAAAACCACTTGAAAACCCACGTTCCACTCATTCCAATCGGTGTCTGCACTAGTTTTTTTTTTTATCATCTTTAATACGGCATTTGGATTTATTGTTAATTGGCTGACCAAAATAAAATAAGTCTGGAAGTAAAAGGTTGTTAATGAAAAGAAATTGAAGGAAAAGTATTTTGGTTTTGTATTTGTGCAGCAAAACTGTAAACAAAGGATGTAATGTAAATGTCAACGAAAACACCAACAGTCGGTGTGAACAGCCTTTAGCCCACAATCCCAAAACTCGTTTTCAAGGTGTTTTCGTTGTCGGTC
>NW_023458561.1:29960499-29962140 GCF_013731165.1 Rhagoletis pomonella
ACTGATTTTGGTAATAAAATTCAATGATTTGCAAGCGTTGCTCGTTAGTAAGTCTATTCATGATGAAATGTCAAAGCATACTGAGCATCTTTCTCTTTGACACCATGTCTGAAATCCCACGTGATCTGTCAAATACTAATGCATGAAAATCCTAACCTCAAAAAAATCACCCGTTATTTAACTTTTCGGCCTTTCTCTCCACCGTTTCGCGTTTTCATAACCTCCTTTCAATATCTGAATACGAAATTTGAAATTACAAAGTCGTTTGAACCCATTTACTTACATTTTCGGTTTGGTATACACAGGAAAATCGACTTTTTGGAATCCTCTTGCTGCCAGACTTATAGAAAACGGAAAATAGGGAGAAACGTATTGTGGAACAAACCGAATTCGGCGTTGTGCATCCTCTGCAGAAAGTACTTGTTGGTATTCACCACCGTTGAAGCATTGGAGCTATAGGACCAGTAGGAGCGTTTTGATCCAAGTGGATCAAAAGTGATGGGGGGAGTCGGGAATTTTTGGACACGGGGTATTGTTGGACAGCAGGATATTTTTCCCCTAATAATGATTGACAGTATCAACCAACTGTCATCGACTCGTCTCATGCTGTGTTAATTTTCCATAGTAGAGCACTTGACGTTTGTACACGCAACGTTATGTCGCTGCCATATCAAATAGAAATTTGATACTTCGAAATTTTTTTTTGTCACTTAGTATGTACTTTGTTTATTTTGACAAGATTTTCCGACGAACCAACTCAGTTAAATATATTTATAATACTCGTGGACTCCGACGCGGAAAATAATTTTGTATAAATTTTGTATTGTGTTACCTACTTATACGCCACGATTTTGCAAAAATGAGAGTTCCGGGAATTATTGGACACTGTCTTCGGGGTATTATTGGATACTTAGATCTTGACATTTGAGGGAATTTTCTTGCATAAATTCTATACAGCATTAGTTTTTCGGCAATTTATAATAGTTTTTTGGACCGATAAATTTTAGTTTAGCCAGAATGCCGCTTTCTTACGCCGGGTGTTCACTACGATTCGGAATAATTTAAATCGTAATTTTTCACATTATTCTTTTAATTATGATGCCTTCTTTCGTTTTCGTTCATAAATAAATGTTTTTCACCAATAATTTTCATTTTTTATCGACTTACAAACTGTCCAATAATTCCCAGAGATTTTTCAAAAGTGCAAAAACACAATTTTTCTTTTCGACTGAAATAGCACGCCTAATTTAATACAATTTGATCAAAGTGCTGATAGCAAAAGGATGGTTATTTCTCCGACTACAAAACCAAGCTATAAAATTTCAAAAAAGGAAGTTTTTTGCGAGTTTTCGACCAAAATAAAGGTGTGTCTAAGAATACACTTGTGCACAGGGTGTTATGACTTTGTTCGCATAACGGTTGTTTTTAACAGCCTAAAGGAATCGAGATAGATATGGATAAATGTATACCTAAATGATCGGAATGAAAAGAGCAGTCGATTAAGCCAAGCCTGTCTGTCCGTCCGTCCGTCTGTCCGTCTGTCCGTATACACGATAACTCGTTAAGATATCTCAACGAAATTTGGTATATATGTATGTTGCAGGCAAAAGCAACTTCAGCTTGAATATACGAGGCGTTCGA
>NW_023458561.1:29962240-29965177 GCF_013731165.1 Rhagoletis pomonella
ACAGTTAAAAAAAAATATCAGAAATCAACAGAAATTTTTAGCCACTTAAAATTTGCACTCTATTGTATTGAAATTAAATGGGCTTCGAAACCGCATACCCCAAAAGTTTGTAGAAAATTTCAGATTTAAATATTTGAAAGTGTGAAACTTCTATTTATCTGGTATATGTTATAGATTAAACTACATTTTCATAAAAATAAATGAAATTTTTTTTTAATAAAATTAATTGTGAACATTTTATTAGAACAAGGTGTATTATGCTAACTTTGGACAAAATCACTCAGGCGGTTACAGCGCCAATAAAGAAGAAGTATGTTAACTTTTGACTCTGACTGTATGTATATGTACATAAATACAACACTTATATAAGTATGGAGATATATATTTATATGCTGTTAAAATATTTTATTTAGAACACGCGCTTATTTTGAACTTTCTTTCAGTGCATTTTTATTTTTTATAGGTCCTTAGTTGCTTGTGGGCATTGAGTATTCTGTCACAACATTTTTGTCTAAATATTGCATCTCTTCAAAGATTAATTGAAGGATTTGATGTAAATAACGTCTGTGAGTGTTTCCATGATGTCGGTATTTTGACAAGATTTTCCGACGAACCAACTCAGTTAAATATATTTATAGTACTCGTGGACTCCGACGCAGAAAATAATTTTGTATAAAGTTTGTATTGTGTTACCTACTTATACGCCACGATTTTGCAAAAATGAGAGTTCGGGGAATTATTGGACACTGTCTTCGGGGTATTATTGGATACTTAGATCTTGACATTTGAGGGAATTTTCTTGCATAAATTCTATACAGCATTAGTTTTTCGGTAATTTATAATAGTTTTTTGGACCGATAACTTTTAGTTTAACCAGAATGCCGCTTTCTTACGCCGGAAAAATTTAAATCGTAATTTTTCACATTATTCTTTTAATAATGATGCCTTCTCTCGTTTTCGTTCATAAATAAATGTTTTCCACCAATAATTTTCAATTTTTATCGACTTACAAACTGTCCAATAATTCCCCGAGATTTTTCAAAAGTGCAAAAACACAATTTTTCTTTTCCACTGAAATAGCACGCCTAATTTAATACAATTTGATCAAAGTGCTGATAGCAAAAGGAAGGTTATTTCTCGTACTACAAAACCAAGCTATAAAATTTCAAAAAAGGAAGTTTTTTGCGAGTTTTCGACCAAAATAAAGGTGTGTCTAAGAATACCCCGACTTGGCGCACACGGTACGTAAGAGTGTACACGAACGCATTGAAAAACAATGAACAGATGGATCCGTGTAGATTTGGTAAGAAGAACTTGTGTCGCTCGAAAAATAAGAAGAAAATGAGTTCGCATTTTTATTCGTTTTCATTTTGGCATTTCAATTCGTATTCGTATTCACACGAATATTTTTAATCATATTCGTGCCATATATGCTTTTTTATACCCGAGCGCACTTGTGCACAGGGTGTTATGACTTTGTTCGCATAACGGTTGTTTGTAACAGCCTAAAGGAATCGAGATAGATATGGATAAATGTATACCTAAATGATCAGAATGAAAAGAGCAGTCGATTAAGCCATGCCTGTCTGTCCGTCCGTCCGTCTGTCCGTATACACGATAACTCGTTAAGATATCTCAACGAAATTTGGTATATATGTAGGTTGCCCTTTATCCAAGGTAGGTTGCTATTGAAAACGGGCGAAATCGGACTGTAACCACGCCTCCCTCTCATATAAAGGTATTTTCGAAAAACTATGATATTTCAGTAAATATTGGAACCAAATTGTCGAAAATTAGTATGTGAAGTAGAATTTTGGTGCAAAATGATATTATTGTTATGAAATTTTGGAAAAGGGGCGCCCACTTATGATGAAATACTTTATCTTCGTAGCCGCTTCACCAATCCTTACCAAACTCGGTACGAGCCTTGCTTAGGATCCAGCTAAGAAATTTGTTGAAAATCTTTGAAATCGGGCAATGGCCACGCTCACCTCCCATATAACGGTAATTTATAGAAACACGAAATAAAAATAATATTGAGATTTTTGAAGATATTTGCAAATCGGTTAAGCTCACGCAAGTCTTACAGGGAAATTTTGTCTTTCAATTCACCACACTTTTTCGAAAGACAAAAGTCTTTCGTCAATTGCCAAGTGTGACTACTATCTTGAAAGCTCTTGAAAGATTTATTGAAAGATCTGCTAACGAAGAAGTCTTAGCGTTATGCTACTGGCCTTTCAGCAACTAGTTTTTTTTAATTAAGTAAAAAAATATATATATTTTTCTTTTTAAAACAATAAAAAATAAAATTTCAATAACATATGTTTTTAACAATAAAATCGAGAATTAAATTAGAAAATAATAAATATATCAAAATAGACGAAAATGATATTAAAAGACAAAACAAAATCTAAAAATTTAATTGAAAAAGACAATAAATAAATAAAAAAAAACTTAAAAATTAAATGATATAAAAACATATTTTTATTTTTTCTAAGCATTAAAATAAAATAAGGCTAACAACAGAAACACAAATTTTATTTAAAAAAGAAAAAATTAATAAAATAAAATTCTAAAAATTAAATTAAGTTAAAAAAATATTTTTCTTTTTAAAACAATAAAATCTAAGAATCAAAGAAAATGAAAACAAAAAAAATATTTATTCAAAAAAGAAAAAATAACAATTTTATAGAATTAAATGAAAGTAAAAAATATTCTTCTTTTTAAAAGAATAACATCTAAACATTAAAATTAAATTAAATTAATAAAGAAAAAAGTATTTTTATATATATGTATGTATATTTTTCTTTATAAAACAATAAGATCCATAAATTAAAAAAATTTAAAAAGAAAAAAATATGTAAATTAAAAACAAAATAAAAGAATTCCGTTTACCGAGACTCGAACTCGGATCTCTCGAATGGCACGCCTGTGCTT
>NW_023458561.1:29965277-29966529 GCF_013731165.1 Rhagoletis pomonella
GTGCAATTACAGTTTTGTATAAAAGTATAATGCTTTAATCAGTAACAATGTAGGTTGCCCTTTATCCAAGGTAGGTTGCTATTGAAAACGGGCGAAATCGGACTGTAACCACGCCTCCCTCTCATATAAAGGTATTTTCGAAAAACTATGATATTTCAGTAAATATTGGATCCAAATTGTCGAAAATTAGTATGTGAAGTAGAATTTTGGTGCAAAATGATATTATTGTTATGAAATTTTGGAAAAGGGGCGCCCCCTTATGATGAAATACTTTATCTTCGTAGCCGCTTCACCAATCCTTACCAAACTCGGTACGAGCCTTGCTTAGGATCCAGCTAAGAAATTTGTTGAAAATCTTTGAAATCGGGCAATGGCCACGCTCACCTCCCATATAACGGTAATTTATAGAAACTCGAAATAAAAATAATATTTTGTCTTTCAATTCACCACAGTCTTTCGAAAGACAAAAGTCTTTCGTCAATTGCCAATGGTGACTACTATCTTGAAAGCTCTTGAAAGATCTGCTAACGAAAAAGTCTTAGCGTTATGCTACTGGCCTTTCAGCAACAAGTTTTTTTAATTAAGTAAAAAATATATATATTTTTCTTTTTAAAACAATAAAAAATAAAATGTCAATAACATATGTTTTTAACAATAAAATCGAGAATTAAATTTGAAAATAATAAATATATCAAAATAGAGGAAAATGATATTAAAAGTAAAACAAAATCTAAAAATTTAATTGAAAAAGATAATAAATAAATAAAAAAAAATCTTAAAAATTAAATGATATAAAAACATATTTTTCTTTTTTCTAAGCGTTAAAATAAAATAAGACTAACAACAGAAATACAAATTTTATTTAAAAAAGAAAAAATTAACAAAATAAAATTCTAAAAATTAAATTAAGTTAAAAAAATATTTTTCTTTTTGAAACAATAAAATCTAAGAATCAAAGAAAATGAAACCAAAAAAAAATTTATTCAAAAAAGAAAAAATAACAATTTTATAGAATTAAATGAAATTAAAAAATATTCTTCTTTTTAAAAGAATAACATCTAAACATTAAAATTAAATTAAATTAATAAAGAAAAAATTATTTTTATATATATGTATATTTTTCTTTATAAAACAATAAGATCCATAAATTAAAAAAATTTAAAAAGGAAAAATATGTAAATTAAAAACAAAATAAAAAAATTCCTTTTACCGAGACTCGAACTCGGATCTCTCGAATGGCACGCCTGTGCTT
>NW_023458561.1:29966629-29971187 GCF_013731165.1 Rhagoletis pomonella
TTTACCGAGACTCGAACTCGGATCTCTCGAATGGCACGCCTGTGCTTTGTTCACTCGGCCATTGTGATTATCAGAGCGACGAGAGCTAAATTATATACAAGTGCTTTCATCCAAAATAGATTTTCACCACGAATTGTAAATGAGAAAGTTTTTTTCGAACTATTTTGCAAATGGTCTTTCAATTGCATTACGGAAGACTTTTTACTATCTTAGCCAAATTTCTCTGTTAATATTTTTGGGGAATAATTTGGTGAAAGTCTTAAAATAAAATAAAACTTAAAATTCCGTTGGAAAACGCACAAAATTCTTTTTTGGTGAAGCCTCTAATGTACATCTATACTGTTCTATAAAATTGATTTTATGGAAAATGTTTGTCCCGCTTTGTTTCTCAAAGTGTTTGGCCGAGCTTCTGCTCCAATTTGTGGCGTGCGCCACACAAAGGGGAGGGACCCACAGTTTTTCGCCGTCTTCGAACGGCGATTGTATTTTTATGAGAAGCCGTTTTTTATGGCAGAAACGCACTCGGAGGTTTGCCATTGTCTACCGAGAGGCGACCGTTATTAGAAAAAACTTGTCTTTTTTTTTGATGTTGGTCGGAAACTGGGCTTGAGCCCAGGCCCTGCGAAATAGTAGCGCGCAATGCTAATCATTACATACAAAAGCCTATAAAATTAGTTCGCTTTTAGAATATGAGTAATGATTCGACATTTTAAAATTTATGTTAGTCACACATAAAAATACACTAGATGTTGTTAAATACATCTATTTTACATTTTGTATTAATGAAAGCATTATTAAATTTTTGTGATTTAAAAAAATGAATGAAGCAGGAACACATCGAGCCATTAGCGCCTAAAGGACGGAGCGAAATTTTTTTCAAAATTTTCTCTTGATGCAGAGAAATTTTGTAAAAAAATGCTGTAAATAAATGTCCGTTTGGCGGTTAGGGCTCAATATGTATGTACATATTTATGTATGTACTCCGAGTAAAAATTTCACTCCTTTATAACAAATTCTGAATGTCCAATTGGAAGCATCTTTCTTCGACAATTTCTCTACCAACACCATGCCATGAAGCCTTGCGGACATATGCACATACACGTACACGGAAAAAAAGTTCGGATACACACGTACGCATTTATTCACCTGATTGACTTCACCATAATCGTAATCGTCATGTCGTATCCCATAGATGCATTGAATGTAATTCCAAATGGCTCGTCGGAACTTCGACGTATCCACATTGCGGTAACCGCCCATGGTGAAGTACGTCAGATTGTATGCAGCACGAAATTTTTGGTCCAACAGTGTGCCCACATCGCTGTACAGACTGGAGTAAAAAAGAACAAAAAAAAAATTTAGTTTAAATGTTTCCGCACGCCAAACGCCTTGAAAGTCAACCATTTACCCATTAACCAGCGAGTAGCCATGATCGTCCCACGAGTAGTCCTGCACGCGGAAGGTGGAGGGTATATTTTCGGCACCTCGACGTGCGAAGTCTTGATAAGTGAAAGTGGGATCCTCGATGTAGTGCGAGATGATCGGTGGTACTTCGACGGTGGCTTCGGTAGCAGCGGCGGGCAGTTCGGCGGTTTGCATTTCGACACTCTTGAAGCGATTACTCAGCTCTGCTTCGCTGCATTCATCCTGCTTCTGTGAGAGTACTTTCATGCGCTCGACCAGCGCTTCCACCGGCACATTGGGTTGCGGGGAGCCAGAAGTGGCTGCAAATACAAAGAATTTTTTATTTAATCTCCCCAACACCCTACAAATTTCCTCTCATATGCTTACGAGTATGTCTCGTGACGCCATTGTTGGCGCCACCGCCGTTCATGGTGATATCGGTGGGCGTGGACGCATTGCCGCTAACATTTTGCAAATTATTATTGTATTGCTGGTGGTTGGTATGATCAAGCACGTTATTGTTGTTATTGATCGTTATCTCACTCAGGACAGTCTTTTGTTGTTGGTGGTGGTGCTGCTGCTGCTGCACCAAAACGTTTGGACCGGACGGCAACGACGTCGGCAGCGGCATCTGCTGTGCTGTCGTTAACGGCTGTGCGGTAGCTGGTAACGTTGCCGGCGCATTCTTCAACCTTGGACTAGACAAGCCGTCTAGTTTTTGTGTCAGGCCGCAGGAGAATACAAATGAGGAGAGCGAATGGAAATGTGAGAGCAGAACCATTGCGTGCACCACCTCGGACAGAGACCAGCTATTCTTGCCTTTTGTGAGACCCTGCCAACGAGTGGAGGTTAGATTACAAGTATGTACACACATAGAAATTGTGTTATGGTGTGTTAAAGATATTGAAGCAAAAAAGTAAGCCACGTTTCTTAATGATACCTACCTCGATGTGCTCCGTGCGCAGCAGCCACGGCCGATGCGCCAGTATTTTGTTGATATCATATATGGCACGTAATTTAGATGGGATATAATCCAAGCCATTTAACCACTCGGCCTTACCGCCCTGATTGATGAACTTCTTCTCGTACATTTTCACCAGATAGGGACATTGATGACGCGCGGCAGCCTGAAAGAAAAATAAAGGTTTTTAATTTTAATAAGAGAGATTTGAACAAACATATTCAAAAGACAATTTTAAATTATTGTAAATTTAACTATTAAATCTGACATGTTTTAAGTATTAAGTGGCTAAGATTTTAAGATGTTTTTTGAACATTTTGGAACTCATAATAACTCAAATTATGTTGGGTTCGAGGACATGCGCATTTTTTGGCAACTAAAGTGCTGCTATTTTAGCAAACCGTAGAGTCCAACGTTTACGATTAACCCTTATGTGTATCATTCAAAGCGCACATTGTAGAACTAAACAGGCGTCTGCTGTGGTGTAATGGTTAGCAGTGCGCGCCACCATACCGCAGGGCCTGGGTTAAACAATTTTTTTTCTAATAGCGGTAATAGCAAAAATACAAAAAATAAAAATACAATCGCCGTTTGGAGTCCCTTTCCTTTATGTGACAACATCAAGGCACGACCCACAAATTGGAGCAGAAGCGCGGCCAAACACTAACATACTATGTGTAAGCGCCAATATATTATTATTGTTATCGGGTTGAAATGCACTGGAAAAACGCTTAAGGCAGCAGATAAACTAAATCGTTCTTTATTGGAAGAGTGTTTACATAAGTAAATTAATAGAAATTTAAACTATTTACATATCGACGACTGAGTGGAAGACCGACCTATTTCGGCAGAATTCGGTTAAAAAAGCCCTATTTCAGCTGCCAATTTAAAACCGTCCTATCTCAGCATATTTTCAATATATTTTTAGTTGAGATAAGCCGTTTTTTAATCAAATTCTTAAGTAGAGCATTCTTGGAGCGTTTTTGCACCGGCTGCCGAGATAGGTCGATCTTCCACCTATCCGTCGATATGTAGTATTTAGATGTAAGGTTGTATTCTTCTTCTTAAACGGCACTGTAACCGCCCAAGTACCTAACTTTGGCCGTGTTCAAAAAGGCACGCTAGTCGTGGTTTCTTTGGCGGGCAGACAAACGCCAGTTATAAATTCCAGTTAGGTGTTCCTTTACCTTTTGATATTGCCAACGGGAAGGTGGCCTTTCTCTTCACCTGCCAGCGTAAGCGAGTTTGCATTGACAACTTTTAAAAGCTGGTGTGTTTGAGTCCATTTGAATGGCGTTACTTTCCCAGCGCAGCCGTCTTCTTCTTCTTATTTGATGCTGTAACTGTCTAAGCGATATTTGCCGAGTATATTTTTCAAAAAATCTCTGAAATTTTCGTGGTAAAGTGGCTGTGCCCCTATTCTGAAGAGGTTTGACCTTATCAATTGGTTGGTTTCAACATGAGAAATCGCTCACAGGCCATATCCTATGTATGTATGTCGAAACTTGCAAATTGCCTTAGAAGAAAATATAGTCATTAATCATTTATCTTTCGCATTAAATCAACACAGCGCCCAGCCAGTACCAACAACATATATATTTATTAACATACTTACTTACGAGTATGCATTTCATATCTCAGTTATCTAACTACTAAATATGTATGTAGTAAAACATTCAACCTTTTATTGAATACATTTTCAGTAGCGGCAATTCCCGGTAAAAGAGCTTTTCAGATAATTTCTTTTCGCCTTCCTAGTAACCCAAATAGCCGTTGCATTACGTGTCGGCAATAAATTTTTCGTTGCACTTAAATTGCCAAAAAAATAAAAAAAACAACTTCATAGACATGAGTAAATTACATTTCGAGAACAACAGATGAGCTGTGCGAACATGAAAAAATCTTAAGTACTTATCACAAAAACAAAGATGAAAATCATACACATTTATGTATGTATGTACTTAAATAACCAGAAAATCAAAAAAAAAAAAACGCAGTCAAAGAAAATTATAAACTTTTACAATTACGACTGATTTATTGCATGCCGTCGATTATTTGGGTTAATTTGCTGTAAACTTGTCCCATCAGGCAAGCAACGTTCATAAAAAAAATAAAAGAAAATTTTCAAAGTGCACTTTTCAGTCAAACTGTGTGTTTATGCAGGTTTCATAGGAAAAATATTTGCAAACATGA
>NW_023458561.1:29971287-29973476 GCF_013731165.1 Rhagoletis pomonella
GCCATCACCTACACATAAATGCAATTCCGTCACCTGGCTGCAGTTTTTTTTAGTTAGCAGCCACCTAAGATACAATTTTGATTACATTTTAATAAAATTTTCAGATTTACCTACGAAAATCCATAATTGCTTAGTCGAACCATGTGGATTCGCTGATGAATTTATCGACTTCACTTATAGTAACTAGCTACTGATAGAAACGATAGTTTTTTTTTTCTATACGTAGGTTCTTTTCGCTAGGGCATTAAAGCAGGAAATTCTGGACAATTTCTTCACTATCTTCCAGTAAGAAATTGCGGAGAGTTCTACTAAAGGGAAGTGCTTTTCTTGCCACATGTTTACCTAGCTTGATATATTAAGGAGAGAGGACGCACTCGTCTCATTTGTATATCTGACCATCCGGTTCTGGCTAGTCTAGGAATATGCGCATTAATTTCTCATTTGGATATTTTCAAGAGAGCATTCCACTGCCCCCCGCTTGAGATTAATCTGAATAGGATCCTACCTTCGACAGCTATCTCATCGTCTTCGGTGTTTCAATGTCTGGAAAACCAAGAAAAGAGAAGCTATCATTATGTGAAACACTGATCGCCGGCTGGCTGTCGGAGTATATTGTTGCTTTATTTTAGTTCCCGACTCTATTATTTAGTCCATCTTCAATACTTCGATGTGAACTGATACCCTCATTATCAGTCACTCATTTTATTTTCTATTCTCTTGATCTGATTGCTCAGGAAGTGGCGTTTTTCAAAAAAATTCTGAAATAGGGCGTTTTTTTAAGTTTTCTGAGATAAAGAGATACAAATTTTTATAACATTTGAAATTTTTCTTGGGATATTTTTTTCGTTTTGATGGAACCCTACAATTGTTTTCAATTGGTTTTTATTATGTAACATTTAATAATTGGAACAGGGAATCAGTTTTTCTTCAAAAGTGCTACTTTTTCTGCACTTTGCTCTAAAAATTTAGTATAAACAAATAAAAATTCAAAAATTGGGATCAACTGGTCGCATGCTAATTTTATAAGCTTTAATAAAAATAAAATACTAATACTAATAAAATTGGTTGAAAAATTAAGGCTCCAGTGAATTATGAACAGTAGATTCCAGTTTTGAACCACTGTGCGGTGGTGGCTGCTGTTGGTGTTCTTAAGACACAATGGTTGCTGTTTGTAGTACATAATATATACATGTGTAGGTACATAATATATACATGTGTAGGTACATATGTACATTAGGGCGGTCCTTAAAAAATTAAATGCATGTTTTTTTTGAGTCTCCCCCCCTCAATCGGTAACACCACGGTCACAGGCATCACGTATATGTATATTGTGGTCCCGATTGGAGTTGGTTAAGGAGTGTCACAAAGGGGTCAAAAGCAAGATACCCAACTATAGAGAGTCAAAAAAATTAAATTAATTTTTTTTCATCTAATACCCAAAATCGATACTACCATAGTCGAAGACATCTTATATAGATTTTGGTCCCGATTGGAGTCGGTTAAGACATCTTCATATGAACTTAGACCCTTGAGGCTTAGGAAATCTGATGTAAAAATTTGCTTTCTTCATATAAGGACCACCCTTATGTACATATATATGTTCGCACATTATTATGCGTACATGCTCATATGCATACATACATACATATTTTGTTTTTAATTTTATGTTCAGATTTTATATTTGTTTTTAGTTTATGCGTTTTTATGTTTATGTATGTATGTACATATCTACAGATTATTCGTTGTCAAGTTACTCATTAAAATGCAATCATAAAAATGTAAATAACAAGAGCAGTCTGCATGTACATATGTATTTCTAGTGGGGTAAACAATAACAACCTACAAACTTATATACATACATATGCAAGCTAGCAACTCATTAGCATTTTACAATATACTTAGTATAATGAAGTCTTTTATCTCCTTTGAGTTACCAAATGCATACAAATAAACATATTAATTGTTTATGGCTTTTAGTTTTTTTTTTTTTTGTGCTTACACGTCGCGACGAATACACATTTAGTAACATTTTGAAAATAATATTGAATACCATACCATTGTAAATAACTTACATAAACTGGCTTTAATCGAATTAAGAGCTGGTTTTCACTATGTCATATTTCGACGCCAAAAATTTATGGACATATTTTGCCCTTAGCGATGATATTATGGGCTAAAAACGGACAGCT
>NW_023458561.1:29973576-29979093 GCF_013731165.1 Rhagoletis pomonella
TACATATGTATGTATGTATGAGTCATTATTATTGTACTACCCTGTCCCATCGTTCCGCTGACATCGTATCACCCGAATAAAGAGCTTTTATACTAAGTTAATTTAATAAATAAATGACACATTTATCGCTGAATGCGCTGCTCGGAAAAATCAGCAAATATTTAACAAAAACTCTCTTAAATATATTATTTTGCTTATTTTTAATTTATTATTTATTTTATGTTACTTTTCTGGCTTTCTTTGTAAATATTGCAATGAGCTGTAAATAAATTTCTTTGTTCTGCTATCTCGCCAAGGCAACAAATAGAAAAAAAAAATAAACACAAAAACAGATAAAAACATAAATACACACAATAAATAATAAGAAAAATAAAAAGATAAGTTATGGTAAATAAAGATATGAAAGTAGAGGGTGGAGGTGGAAATACATATATGAGGTAATACCACGCACATACATGCATACGTATGTATTTAATATTTCTTTTGGCTTCCCTCTGGTAACTGATGACTAGGGAACGGATTTTTAGGATCTAAAAATCTATAAAAGGGACAACAAAAAATGGCGAAAGGGTCAGGAAAAGGCACAGAAATTTGCAAAAAAGGCAAAAGCAGCCAAAAAAAAAATCGCACAAAACCGAAAAATAGGCAAAACGAGATATTTATTTTAGAAAGTTAGCAAGAAAAACAAAAAAAAAAAATTAACTAGTTTCATAACATGATAAATATCGTCACCTAAGTGTGAGAAAGTGCCAAAGCCATTTTTTTAAACTGTTCAGGAGAGGCGATGTAACTTCTTATTACCTGCCATTTTGCATCAACAAATAAATTTTGAAAAAAAAAATAATTGTCTTGGCACCTTTTACATTTAGGTAGCATAATTACATGCATAATTACAACCGAAGCTGATAAAAGCGAGGGAAAAAGGAAAAAAAGGCGACATCAAATTACAGATGTCAGATCGAAACAAAAAAATCAATTTTTGAATCGATTCGAATCGAAGCAAAAATAATCGATGCAGGAAGAAATCATCAAAAAATAAATCGATCTCCCAAGATCAAACTAACCGCTATTTAAAAAATGTATTATACATTAATACACCAGCCCAATATAGCTTTTAAATTCTTTTTTTTTTTGTTTTCATATTCAACAATTTGTTATTAAGCCAAAAAATAGCAAAAAGGATTTTTTATGTTTTCGCTAACTGCATAATTCACTCCATAATTACCCTTTTAAAAAAAAATTTAAGTATGTAGTTTTGTAGCGGATTTTCTTCCATAAAAAGTATGCTCGATAAAATTTTCATATGAATAAAATGCCTAGCACCGACAACAAAAAAAAGCCAAAAAATCAACGATGCTGACGGCTTTTTGCACTTTTTTCTTATGGAAAAAATAACGCCAGGTTTACAATCGCTCAAAAATTGCCCTTTATAATACTTAAATTTAATGGGCATAACTGCATACTCAAATAGATTCAAAAAAAAATTTACAATTTTTAAATTCGTAATGTAATCATTTTACTCAACTTCGGTGTAGAGTGCACCCTATAATACTATACTTAAATATTGCTTAATACTCAGAGCTACCATTGTGATTTTTTAATTTTTTTTTTTTGAGAATCATATTTTCAAAAACTATTTTTTTTTTTATGAAAAAATTTGTATGTGAAAAATTTTTCAAGAAAAAGTATTTTAAAAATATTTCTTTTCATAGAGAATTTTGATGTGTGTATGTGTGATTTTTTTTTTAATTTTTTCCGCGCCCAAGCTCCAAGCTCCAATTTCATATTTATTTATTATTTATGTTTATCCATCAACCCTAAAAATTTGAAACAAATCAAACACATGAAGTGTGAACCCAGTCCATTTTGGTATGGAACGCGCCATATATGTTTTAATAGGGTTGCCATGTTTATAAATTGTTAAAATTTATTCAATATTTATGTTAAATATAGTAATGAAAGATGCTTGAGCAGAGTTTAATTAAAATAGGGTTTCCACTTAATTTTGAAAAAAAAAACATTATCCTTGAATCCCGCCCATTCCGAGCTTTATCTTCAATACGCAAAAGTTTGTGTTCCAGTTATTGCAATATTTTTGCAGAAAATAATTTCGGAAAGATTTTTCTAAATAAAATACAAAAACAAAACCTAGACCCAGGAACTCTTTTTCCCAAATACGACGGATGAACAAGCAAAGCCAAGGCAAGTACCCCCAGAATTTGCGGCCGTCACTCATACGCTCTGTTGTACGAAATGCTTTGACAAAGAGCATTTTTTTGTGCGAATGACACATTATTACATACATATGTATGTATGTATGTATGTTAATTTAATTTTGGGAATAAAACGTTTTATTGCCTTCTGCTTTAAACATATATATATATTTTAAATAATTTATTGGAGCTTACAATACTTTTACGCAGATTAAGTAAATTGCATTCGAGCATCTGTCACGTTCCTGCGAGCAAAAATCAGTAAAAGAAATAACAAATGTACATACATATGTATGTCTGTTAGTGTGTATGTACATATGCGTGTATGTAGTACATAGTACATTAGCAGCAGCCCCAATTGTAGCCAAGCTGTCTCATACGACAAAAATCTGCATTTCAACAAAGAAAAAAGAAATATTTAGAAGAGCAAAAAAAAAAAAACATTTGTTGATTTGAACTGCTTTCTGTGCCAAATTTATTTATTCTTCTATGCAGAGTGAGTAAGAAAAAGTGCCAACTGACAGCGCAGCTTACTCACACACATGTTGACACTATGACTGACATGCCAAATAGCTGAGATGCACACGTTGTCGATGTTCTTTTTTTATTTTTTGCTACTTTTTTTTTTCAAAGTTATTTGTGTTGCCTCTATGCATTGTTTTTCTTGCATTGGCTGGGAGGGGAGACTGTATTCGGTATTTTAATTTTTTCGTTTAAATGTTGATTGCATTAGCAATGCGTTGAATTGCCGTTGACCGCCAGATAGCGCAGATGTTTTATGTTTACAATTAGGCAACATAAGCGGAAAAACGAAATTTATAAAAAAGAAATAAAATGGGACATTCCATGCAACAGAAGAAAACGACATAACTTTTAAAATTTCTTCATTATGCCTCAAAAATGTTCCCACTTACAGGTTTTATGTCTATAAGAACGACTTCGTGCAAGTTCTGACTAAGTTCTGTAAACCGGGCTGCTATTGGAACAGACTAATTTCCAATCTTGATAATTTATCAAGAAAACAGCTTTTGATTTCTGTACTAGAATTCCGATTCTTGATAAATAATAAAAAATTGACAAATTATAAAAAAAAAAATTGTATATATGAAGTGCGCAGAATCGGGCTGTTAATCTGTTAAAAAAAAATAAATAAAAAGAAGCTGTAATTTTATGATTTTTAAAAAATTTCTGAATAAATACATATGTGTTTATAATTTGGTTGCACTAAAAAATAACTATTTACACTCGAACATTAGTTATTTATTTATGGCCTAAAATATCTTTACTTATTACTCACAATTGCTGACATTCTTGAATCAAATGTCACACCAGTCACAATGGAATGGCCCAAATGTGTTAACTTAAATTACCTACTCAAAATCAAATGTATTAAAAGTGTATTCAACTAATTCCGAAAAAGAAAAAGTGAGGGCAATAACCAACAAAGAAGAACCGCCGGGCAGCATTCAGTTCATGCTTACAATGTTGCTTAATTGCTATACACGTGTGTGTGTGAGTGTGTGTGTGTGTGTATTTGTGCGTGCGCGCGGTATGGGCTAGTGCACTTTAGCTACAAAGCCGATGCTACTTTTAATGTTGATTTCTAAATTATCACATGTTTCTATTTATAAATTTGTAATAAGTTCAGCAACAACAAATAACGCATTATGTATTTAACCACATATATATGTAAATACATATACATATCGTCGTTTAAAGTACAAAACCGCGTAACTGACACTAAGCTGCACAAGCTCGTGGCGCTCAATCCTTATCCATTCGTGCTGAAATATACTAGCCAGAAATGTGATTGCTTTATAAAAAAGGGAACCATTTTGAAATATGAGGGTTTTTACTCTCTAGAAAGTAATTTATGCAACCTCACATACGCGGTTTTGCATTCTCTTGATACGCGGTTTTGTACTTCAACCGACGATATGTACATATATGCATATTTGTATGCATGTGTGAAGAAGGAAATGGGGGCATTGTATGGTAAGCTTAGCTAGTTTTTTTCTTTTTTTCCGTTATCACAATGAACTCTCTTCGTAACAAACAAACAGAAAAAAATTTAATGTGGGCAATCTCAACAACAACAAGTTCAAGAAACTATAAAAAAAAAAGATCAAAATAGACGTGCATGCGTGCGGCAATAATAAATGCATCCGGCGCAGCTTACTTTGCTTTATGATTTCTAATTAGGTGTATTGATGGTGTGACATATACATAAATACTTTCAAAAATACACAATTCTTTGAGGTATCGATAGCGAAGAACTTGATCCTCAATAGTACTTCATACCTCCCAACACACAAAATTTGCGAAAAAAACTAATACGAAATTCGCGCTCGGAGTAATAATGGGCTATAGGGTTCGATTTCGCCGGTATAAAGGGGGAAACAGTTTATGGCAATGATTAGTTCTCTTTTCTTCTACATAAATATATGAGCAAATCTAACGAGTAGTTTTTTTTTAAGTGTTAATTACTTTTAAATAATAGGGGTCTTCATCTAAAGTGATAAAGGGATAAATTGCTTAAATTTATCAGTTTATCCCCACGCTTTCATGAACGCACCTAGGTAAATAATTACATAAAACTTTTTATTATTTAACGTACATATATAGCTAGTTACGTTTCATTCCTACCTCGTACATTGTGTTCATTTGCTTTTAAGTGTTCGTAGCGAAAGCGACTACCTGGCAAACTGTAAAGGTTGAATTTTGCTGAAATTTATACATTTATCCACCAAACTCGTTTGATAAAGAGATAAACTTTGGTTAAATAGATTTCCATACAAAGTTTGACAGTTCATTTAAAAAAATGATAAATTTATCACTTTAACAAGTTTATCAAGAGTTTATCACTTTTGATGAAGACCCCTAATATGAGTTTTAAGTTAAGGCGTGCGAGAAATCGTGTTAGCTGGCTATGTATTATGGTGATATGTACGTTACAACTCCGGGTATATAAGCACCAGTTGTTAGTTTGCCTTTTTATACCCGAGCGCACTTGTGCACAAGGGTATTACAACTTTGTTCACATAACGGTTGTTTGTAACAGGCAAAACGAATCGAGATAGATATAGACAAATGTTTACAAAAATGATCAGAATGAGAAGAGAAATCGATTAAGCGGTGACTGTCTGTCCGTCCGTCCGTCCGTCCGTGCACACGATAACTCGAGTAAAAATTGAGATGTCTTAACAAAACTTGGTACGTGCACTTATTTTGGGCGTAGGATGGCTGGTAAAATGGGCAAAATCGGACAATAACCACGCCTACCTCCCATATAACGGTAGTTTTC
>NW_023458561.1:29979103-30006760 GCF_013731165.1 Rhagoletis pomonella
ACTGCGATATTTTAGTAACTACTGAAGATAATTCACTCAAAATTGATATGTACAATCATTTTTAAACGAAACATAAGAATATTATAAATTTTTGGAAATTGGGCGTAGCCACGCCCCTTATGGTTACATATGTATATCTTGGTAACCGTTCTACCAATTTGTACGGTTATTGTGCTTGCCACGTAAAAGCAAAACGTTGAAAATTATTGAAAGCGGACTAAAATTACGGCCGCTTTTCATATAACGGTAAATTTCAGAAATGCTTGAAACTACATTTTTCGAAATTTAAGGACGCTAATTTACTCAAAATCTATACACCCCGGCTTACCATGTAGCGGTACTTGCGTCGGGTATTTAATGTTTGGCTCCGCCCGAACTTAGACTTTCTTACTTGTTTTCATTATTTCTGTCGCTTGAAAAAGCACTTCGCTGTTGCTGTAAATTTTCTTGAAGTAATAAATATATGAGCATTTTTTTCCTGAGAGCTGCAAACTGTTTTAAGAAATTTGGATCGAAGGAAATTTCTTGAATTTTTTCGTTTCTCTTTAGAGCTGGGAACAGCCCTTAAGAATCAAATGCCGAAAAGAAAATATTTACTTTGATCCCCCCACGCTCTCTCTAGAGAAAGAAATTAATTTATACGCAGCGTTAGAATACTCTAATTCGTGTCAACGGTGAAATTTCGCTGTGCAAGTTAGATACATACATATGTAGGTGAGAGGGACTGGAGAAATGTTCTTTGGAGTATTTTGCAACGAATGTGACACATTTTTTAAGTTTTCTTCAAATTATGATAAATTGACATATGGTTCAAATACCCCTATTTGGGACGATAAATTCAATCTCCTCCCATTGAGCAAAGATATTACAGGAATTTTTGCTTTCCTTATGAACGAAAGTAGTACCATAGCTCCATGCCTTGCACGCTTCAAAGTGCTGGACAATCGGATGTCATTAGCTCATTGAATTTCCTCGCGATTTAACGGGTTTTAATACATACATACATGCATGTTTCATTTAAAATGGAGAACTAAAGACGAGGCTATGAGACTTCAGGCAGTGAACCAAGTCGATTCACTGCTGAATGCCATGTCCAAAAAGTTCACCAAAAATTGCATTTTCAAGGTGTCTCCGGTAATAGAAGAAAAATACATACATATATTTGCATACACATTTATGTGTGTGTGTGTCTATGAATGTACATAAGTATACCCTACAAGACATTGCTGAGCACTTTAGGCAACAATTCTCACACATTTACACTTTTGTTTTTGTAGTACGGCATAAATGAGTAGTTTGACTATTAGTACTGAGGACTTTCTGATGACAACATTGAGGGGAAAGTACTCAATTTTTTCCCATAGCCTGAACGAAAATGAATACTTTAATAAGCACTTTTGTGATTAGGGATAATGATAATATGAGTACTCATATGATACTCAGCTGTCTTGTAGGGTATAGATTTGTCAATGAAATAAAAATATGTTCGATTCGTATTTGTAAAACAAACAAGCCATACATATTTTCACATTCGCTGAATTTTGATGTGATTTTAAAATAGTTTTCTACAACATTTGCATCTGATTAGTGCATCTACAATGTTATTGTGTTTTTAATTGAATTCTAAATAAATAATCGCAGTTTAAAATTCGTATATGTACAATTACAAAAACAAAAGGCGAGCTTGGGAAGGTGGGTGAACTTAACAGTAAACGACCTCCAAGGCAGTTATTGAGGTTGTGGTTGGCTAGCTGGCCTGAATTACAGTCGCGAAATTATAAACAGGAAAGATACTTCGTAACTTTTTTTGGCTGTTTCACTTTCGTTTATTCAAAGGTTATTATTTTTTAATGAAAATGTAGCTCGTTATCTAAGAAAAACCATGTAAGTCAAAATTTCAAACTTTGTGTAAAAATTAGCAAAATTCGACAAAGTTTCATGAACATTTTGAGGTTCTTAATTCAATTTTATTATAACGAAGTGCAAATTTTTAGTGGTTAGGAGTTACCTTTGATTTTTGGCATTTGTATTGTGGAAGTTATTGCTCATTTTCTACATAAAAAAATAATAATTGGTAGAAAATGCGTGAAAAAATTCCAAAAATCAATGGTAAGTGCTGGCTACTTCAAGCTTGCACTTCATTATACTAAAATTTAATGGACTACAAAACTGCACATCCACAAAAATTCTAAAAAAAAAACTGATTAAAAACTTTAAAATTTTTATGAACATTTGATAAAATTCGTCGAATTTTTATAAATGTTTTACAAAGTTTGATGTTTCGTTTGACAAGGATTTGTTGAAATAATAAGCTTTGTTTTCATAAAAAAATAAAAAAAAACACATTTTTTTACAAAGCAAAATAGCCAAAACTTGCTAAAATGTGTCTTCCTTATTTACATTCTCGCCATCATACATGCCACATAGTATACATTCAGTCAGCGTCAAAAAATATGAAACCCTGACGCTTTGACGATTTTCGTTATACATATATATTTTCCGTACAATTTTTTATTTTTTTATAAAAATATAGTTCATTCAACAGCAAAAACCAGCAAAACAATTTTTTTCAATTTCATCGGCATTATTCAAGAAATCTATTTTTATACGAAAAAAAAATGCGCAACACTTCGACGAAAAAAATTCTCAAAAATCAACGGTCATTTTTAGAGACTTGAAACTTGCCCTTTATTAGGTTATAAGACTACATACCCAAAACTTTTCTAAGAAACGGAATTCAAAAGTTAAAAATTTTGATGAAAAGTTTTTGGTACTTCTTGAATTTTTCCCGAGTTCTATATGAAATTGAAAAAATTGATTCTGCTGATTTTTTCTGTTAATTGAACTACAGTTTTATAAAGAAAAATAAGAAAAATTTGGTATGGAAACCATAAGTTAAGAAACGTCAGGGTATTCATATTTTTGACGATGACTGTACGTATACATATGTAGCTACAAAAATTGCTGGATGGTTGTTGCGCTGCTGCTAGTTATTTGCTCTAGCATTCGGGCCACTGCTGTTGTCAGCTGAGTAAATTCTAGTTATGAGCAATAAAATAATGCAAATGCATACAAGCGAATAAAAAAAAGAAAAACTTTAGTAAGTAAAAACAAAAAAATAAAAATAGGTTTTTAAATATTAACAGTAAACAAAAGCGATAACAAAAGCAGGCATTTTATTACAATAACAATTCCACAGCTCCGCTGCATGGTATGTAACTTGTGGGCATATCTCAGCTTGTAATGCTAATATTGGTGGCAAAAAAACAACAAAAGAAAATTAATTTAATAATTTTTTTAATAATGTATTGCTACATGCAACAACAAAGCGAAATACAGAATGCGGCTTATCGCACTGAAACTACCAGATCGGTGTTGCTGTTGCTGCTGCTTTATGTACATATGTATATAGATGGCGGCTAAGCGATCGCTTGACTTCAGTTGCTTTCTTTCAATGATTTTGTTTTAGTTGTTGCTGCTACTATTATAATATTTCAACAGTTGTAGCTGTGCCTTTGTTAATTATTTGCCGCAATTGTACATAATATGTAAGTTTTAAATATACAGTGGTGGTCAAAACGTATGGTACTCAAACGAATATTTTACAAAAGCTGGCCTTTGACAGTTTTTAAGGTAAAAACCTGATACCTGAAAATTTGGCAATATTTATTTTTCAAAAAATTATATGTTCAGAACTAATATATCCACAATCACATCCTCGAATTTCGTCCTTCTAACTTTACTAGCATAAAAAATGTAATTAATGAAAACGACATTTTCAATATGCATTCGCCCTGTTGAACCCAAAACCCATATTGTTATTCCACACTGAAATTATTTTTTTTAATTTACCATAATTTCGAAAAGTCCTTTAAACAAAGTCCCGATGTCAGAAAGAAAAACTAAAACGCTGAAGTGTCACGAAGAAGTAAAAATTTTTACCTAGGTCGTCAGAATTTCGAGATAATTGAAATGAATTATTTTTTTTCAATTTTGGCCCAAACATAGCCATTTTATTCAATATTTAATAAATCAAAATTTAGAAATTGGTGCGATGTAACTTTTTCGTTTGTATCCTTGTGGATCTCTGTCACGTAATAGACTCCAAATAGTAATTACGGTTCAGTTAGTGTACACTTAATTTACGTAATGTAAGCTAATATATTGGCCAAAGCAATATATTTTTGTTCAGGAATTTTTTAAAGTGGCTTATAGGTGGCCAGGTAACCATCAGCTGAAAAGGAAAATACAAAAACAAAATATTTTCGATTCTGGCTAAGTTGACGCGTTGAGTAATCATTTACGATTTCTTACGTAAGTTAAGTCTACACTAACTAGACTATAAAACCTTGGTAGTTACTCTCAATTCACTGCAAATCTTGATGCAAGCGCGCGCCCTGCTCGTCACTCAAAACAGCAAATTTTTTTCGGAAAAAAATCCTGGTGGGAATGCACAAAATTAATTTTGAGCAACAGTTCCGCGGCTGTTTGCCTATTTTCCGTTTGCCTTTTCACTGGTTGTAAAATGTCGCGTAAAGTTGTCGTCAGCTATCACTTTCCTCATTCTTGATCCAACGAAAATCTTTTCTTTTACTTTGGCGTAAAAAATCTTGGGAAACAGACGAGTACAGTACTGGCAAGTTGCCCCGTATCGGTCGAGCGCAACATGCAAAATATTAAGATTTTGACGACGGAAAACCAGGCTACGCATTAGAACTTCAGCGTGCAAAAGTGCTCTCTGATTCTCGGGTACAAAATCGGGTACATAGATAGGATTTAAAAAACGTCGATGTATGTAGTTTCATTTGTTTTGACCACTACTGTAGAGGTTTTTTTTTTTCATTAAAAAGGTTAGTGTTGCTTTTATCAGTGCAGCTGCGGTTGTGACTATCTGTTGTTATATACGCACTTAGTGTACATACTTACATATATGTGTATTTTATCAGTGTTTCGTGTTGCGGTTTTTTTATACCCGAGCGCACTTGTGCACAAGGGTATTATAACTTTGTTCACATAACGGTTGTTTGTAACAGGCAAAACGAATCGAGATAGATATAGACAAATGTATACATAAATGATCAGGATGAAAAGAGAAATCGATTAAGCGGTGACTGTCTGTCCGTCCGTCCGTCCGTCCGTCCGTCCGTCCGTCCGTCCGTCTGTCCGTCTGTGCACACGATAACTCGAGTAAAAATTGAGATATCTTAACGAAACTTGGTACGTGCACTTCTTTCGGGCGTAGGACGGATGGTATTGAAAATGGGCAAAATAGGACAATAACCACGCCTACCTCCCATATAACGGTAATTTTCAGAAATACGAAAACTGCGATATTTTAGTAACTACTGAAGATAATTCACTCAAGATTTATATTTACAATGAGTTTTAGACGAAAAATAAGAATATTAAAAAATTTTGGCAAATGGGCGTAGCCACGCCTACTTATGGTTATATGTGTATATCTTGGTAACCGCTGCACCAATTTCTTCCAAACTTGGCACAGTTGTTGGCCCTGGTACAGCATACCAAATGGCCGAAAATTTTTAAAATCGGACAATAACCACGCCCACATCCCATATAACGGTAATTTCGAGAAATACGAAATCCTCGATAAATCAGTAAATATTAAAGCTAATTTATTCAAAATCGATGCTTGCAGCAATTCTTTACCAAGAAATACGTTTATGATAAAATTTTGGAAAATGGGCGTGGCACCGCCCACTTATGATCACATATATTTATTTCGGTAAACGTTCTACCAATTTGTAACTCGGTACGGTTATTGTGCTTGCCATATAAAAGCAAAACGTTCAAAATTATTGAAATCGGACTAAAATTACGGCTTTTCATATAACGGTAAATTTTAGAAATGCTTGAAACGTCAATATTTCGAAATTTAAGGACGCTAATTTATTCAAAATTGATACACCCCGGCTTACCATGTAGCGGTAGCTTTCGGAAAGGTGAAAAGCCATATATGTAATACTTGCGCCGGGTATTTAATGTTCGGCCCCGCCCGAACTTAGACTTTCTTACTTGTTCTTTCTATTATTGATTTTTTCTGTCACACTTCATTTCAAATACTTTAAAAGCCTGCACCTGTTATTGATAAATCATTCAAATTGTGCAACCACAAATCATAACTCAATTATTGAATTATTGCTGCATTGAAGTATTAAGCGGTTGAGCTCAAGATCAGCCACATCATTAAGTGGTATCACATTCAAATGCGAGTAGAATGTATGTATGTATGTATGTATGTATGTAGGTACATGAGCGTAGGCATAAATTGCTCCCACAAGCGACATCGATGTTTTTAATTATTATTCGTTTTTTTTTTGTTATTTAGCTTGACTTGACTTACATATTGAATCTCAATGCGGGCGGTTAAGCAGTTGGCTTTCAAATGGAAGGAAAAGCGATTAATTTGAATATAATATTTGTATGTATGTACAAGAGAACACATGCATGGATACGTATTATTTTTTATTTGTTGTAAATATTTATGTTAAAATAATTAGTCATTCGACTCCTAAAACGTCTGGCTTATTATCATAGTGGTTCTCACAAGCGGTGGGGAGAATATAACCAAGGCGGGAAAGACTTCACATTTTAGCCCAAAAGGCTACAGACCAATCATTCTGTCGCGTTTTCCACTTAAGATCATGGAACGCACATATAATGGGACACTACCTCAGGGGATCTTTCTCAATCAAGTTGGTATCCACACAAATGCCTATATGTATCCCTAATTGTAAAGTCGGTAGCCTTTAAGGATACACTGATAGCACTCCTACTTAGATACTGAAGGCGCCTTTAATAACATATTACGGACCCCTAGGGGAATCGATCTCTGGTTGGTGACAATCCTAAACCAAATGCTGACATGCAGAGTAGAGCCAGTGGAACTATCCGGAAGTTCACTGTGTAGATCTGTTGGTAAATGCATTCCACAGTGGTCAGAAATCAAAAATTAGGGTTGCAAATAGCGTGGACTTCATTATTAAACCTCTTTGATTATAAGTTTTTAATGAAAGCTGATGAAAGCTTTTTTATATTAAATTTTTTATGTTTATATAGCTGGCTTGCAGTACCAAACAATTTCTCTTTCTGTTTGTCACTCACTTTTTTTTAATTGACAAATGATAGACTAAACTCGTATAAATTATCGAGAACTGAATTAAATCTGAACCCAAACGCTCGGTCGCACAGTGGTTCAAAACTGGAATGTAATTTTTCAACCAGTTTGATTTTTTTTTTTTTTAATGAATGCTTATAAAATTAGGTCGATTTTTAAATTTTTTTATATTTATATTAAACTTTTTCGAAGAAAATGGATTCTCCTGTTTCAGTTAATAAATGTCACATAATAAAAACTAGTTGAGAACAATTGTAGGGCTCCCCCAAAACGAAAAAAAGTAACAAAAAAATTTTTAAATGTTATAGAAAGAAATGCCACCAAAATTTAAGTTTTTTTTCGAGTTTTGGATATGCAATTTTACAGATCGTTAAATTTTAGTATAATAATACAAGTTACAACTGGCTAAGTGCGTTGATTTGTAAATATTTTTTTTCGCTAACTTTTCGAGCAAATCTGCATGTTCTGGAACCTCACATCTGCATGTTGTGTAGTTTTTATTCTTATTACATATATTATTAAAAATCAACGTGAACTGCTAGCCACTTGAAACTTGCACTTTATTTTACTAAAATTGCATAATCTATAAAACTACATACCCAAAATTTAAGAACAAAAAAAAATTATTTTGGTGGAAGTAGTTTTTATATAACATTTCAATTTTTTTTCGTTTAGGGTGAACCTAACAATTCTTTTCAACTAGTTTTTATTATATAACATTTATTATCTGGAGTAAAAGAATCGATTTTCTTCAAAAAATAACTACTTTTTCTGCATTTTGCACTAAAAAATGTAATACTAGGAAATTTAAATTAAAACTCGGGCTCAACTGATCTCTTGCAAATTTTATAACCTTTCATTAAAAAAAAATATATATTAAATTGAGTGAAAAATTAAGGCTCCAGTTAAATATGAATAGTAAATGTTAGTTTTGAGCAACTGTGGATCGTGCACCTCTTCAGATGTAAAATTTCAAAAAGTTTTCCCTCGGAAGCAATTTGCAGATTTAAATGGTATTACAAAATTTATTAGGAATAATTTTTACAATTCATTCATGTTGATAAAAAATTTTCATAGTTGATTTTATTTAAAAACATCGAGCCAATTGTGAATCATTTTGTAGTTGAGCTCATTACTCATTTTATATTTATCAAGTAAGTATCTATATACACACACTTAAATATATGGAGGTGTTTTACTGAGGGTATATAATTATAAAAAAAAATTTTGCGCCCACACTGCATTTGAAGAAGCTTTTATATGGAGCCTAGTGATTAACTCAAACATTTTTTTGTGGTTTGTAGCTAACTGCAATATTCAAATGTTCAAAGCCATATTTATATACATACTTAAAAGTATGTATACTTTTTGTTTGCTTGGCAGTAACTACATAGTCATTGTGTTGTTTTGTTTTGCATTTTCCATTAAAATTCTTCGTTGACTATTTTGCATTGCAAATTGCATATGTGTAAAAAAAAAACAAATGTGTTGGATTTATTATTTATGTAAATATTTATTAAATATTGCTGTTGTTATTTATGCACGTACATATATGTACGTATATTTTACCAGCTGTTGTTGTTTTATCAAAGTCGTGCTACTTCATAATTTATCGTTTGCATTATCATATGAATGGTATTAGCATGTGAATATATATTAATTTGTGTTCTTTCACCGTAACGAGCTTTCACTCACTCCCTCGCTCACTGGCCGATGGCGATAGATGTGCATTTGTGTTTTTCGACCCGCCCTAATGTGCATACAATGTATTGTTGTATCGTTGCTTTGAAGCGTGAACGTGTATTGGTTTAACCATATATGTATGTACATATGCAGGAAGGTGGGTATGTTGGTACATATGTAAACAATAATTTTCTCAAGGAAGTAATTAAATGACATTTATGATTTTATTCGCATTCTATATTTATGTATGTGTAGAATCCTAATTAATTGTATGAGTTACGTACAAATTTTGAATAAAATGAATTTTTTAAGTGAACAGTGTCTTTGAAAAAAATACCATTTTGGAGATAGGAACTGCACTAAGAATTTGCTGTTCAAAATAAATATGTATGTGCAGTTAAAATTCTCTAATATCGAAGTCTTCTCTAATTCGTATCAATTGTAAGAACGTTGCCTTTTACTTCTATTTTTAGAGTATTTTTTTTATATTCAAAACGAATTTCTATCCTTCTCCATATGTATACCAAATTTATTCACGCGATATTTTAGTAACCACTTAAGCCTATTCACTCAAAAGTGAAATTTCAAAAATTTTTAAAATCGGACAATAACCTCGCCCACATCCCGAAATACGGTAATCTAGAAAATACGAAATCTGTGATAATACCTCATTTATTCAAAATTGATGCTTGCAACAACTCTTTACCAAGAAAAACGTTTGTGATGAAATGTTGGAAAATGGACGTGGCCCACTTATAACCACATATGTATGTGTATCTCGGTAACTGTTCGAGCAATTTATACCAAACTCGGAATAGTTATTGTGCTTGTCACATAAAAGCAAAACGTTGAAAATTTATACTAACAACAATCCCTTGAAAAGAGGTAACATTATTATGGAATTTTTGAAAATGAAACGTTCTATCGAAGATGTTTAAAATAGGGGCTTCTTACCATGTAGCGGCAGTTTTCGAATACTATATTGAATAATCCAGCGCTACCTACCGGAGCCGACTATAATATCCTCAATTCATCCACGTCACTCCTTAGTTCAAAATGAAAAATATCTTCAAATGTAAAGCTTGGGGAAAAATATACATACAAATTCCCTACCATTTAGTTTACGATAATAATGGTACAAAATATTTTAATATCTCTGTAAAACTTGTGAGGTAGCCTAATGGTGAGAACATTGTTTTTCCTTGCAATTAGGGGAACGAAGGGTATTGTGGATTCAGTGGCATTTGGGGGCTACCTATTTAAAAAAAAACACACACACACAAACAGATGAATTAATATTAGCACTTTCACTGTGACTTTCGCTAGATGAGCGAAGAACACAAACCTTGCGAAGGGCTCTCCAAAGCGAATCTTAAACGTCTCACGGGAGGGTTATTGGGCATATTACCACTGGTTTTCGAGCTTTTCTGAACGATTTTTGCGGAGGTTCTAAGACGACAAAAAAGTAGAACTCTCTAAGTACTTAATTGCGATTGCTAACACACCGAATAATGCGCTTTATATTCCTGGGGGGACCATTTCTTCGATGGCTTGAACAGCTTAGACTGTTTAAATTTCCTAAAATAATGGCCTGTTTAAAAGATATTTTTTTTTTAAGGCTAACAACACAATTCGAAACAAAATCACCCAAAATTTGAGAATGTGCTTGATGAAAAAGCTCATCAGAATATAACATTTTTCTAAGCCGTTTCTAGACTTTTTTACTGTCTTAAATATATGTATGTATGTATGTGCTTATATTATATTAGCGGTTATATGTATGTATTTGTATTTTAAAATTCCAAATTGTTCCCAAGACTAATTCATAGAAGGTGGTGGTACCGGACCTGCTAATTTAAAGTCGAATTTGTACTGTTGGTCAAAATAATGTGTTTGTTGTAATTTTTTTTTTTGTTCTGATTGTCAATGCGCGTATAATTTGTTAGTGTAGTTTTTGTTTTTTAGGCTGCCGCTATCACCTTGTATAAATTCAACTTCATTGTTGTTCTCGTGCTACTTACAATTATGGCCAAATAGTAGCGGTAATCATATGGCAGGGGTCCATCACCATCCATAATGAAATTTTGTGTACGCAGGAAATGGTCAAGGAAACGAGGATGATAAGTAATCACTTGTGTGACCTGATCCAGTTCTAGATCTTCCATATTATAACCTTGTATAGAACACTGAAATTATAGAAAAAGTAAGATGCAAAGGTTAATTATAATTGAAACCAAATGTTATTTAAGATATCCACGAAAATATTATAGATAAAATTGGATTTCTATTTAATCGTTATTTTATAAATTTTATTTTTTCGATCTAAAATAATCATCATTTTATGATTTTATGATTATTGATTAAATTTTCTGGATCATAAAGGATTTACAACGGTCCTAAAAACGCGTCTCCATCATACGCTTACACATACATATGTATGTAAGTGTTTGGCCGAGCTTCTCCTCCGATTTGTGGCGTGCGCCTTGATCTTGTCACACAAAGGTGAGGGACCTACAGTTTTACGTCGACTCCGATCGGCGATTGCATTTTTATGAGAAACTGTTTTTCATGGCAGAAATAGGGATGGAAAAATCGATTCCGATTCCACTTCAGAATCGAAGATTTTTTCGAAATAATCGATTTTATAGAATCGATTCTAAATTTTCGGAATCGATCGAGAATCGATTCTGAGAACTAGATTCCCTTATTTTTCATACATCTTTAGATATGGGTCAGTTGTTGGAATTAGGAAATTTCTGGCAAGACTAATGTAAATATTAAGTAAGACTTATTAGTGCATAATCATAGAGATGCTTGAAATGAATTTATGAAAAGAAGAAAATTTTAAGGAGGGTATTCAAATTTATTTACTTTCCATATCAAACAGTACCGTGAATAAGTGTCAATCACACATTTTATAGCAAATTAAGCAATTTTTTTTTGCAAATTTGTTATAAACACTCTTTTTACAATAATTTTAATTGATTCATTATAATAGCATTAACAGCTGATTGGTGTATAATTGACCCTTTTTCTAGATTTTTCATGTGAAAGAAAGATTGAAATAAAGAATCGATTATAATCGAAAAATTAGAATCTCGCTGTCGATTATTCGATTCCAAGAATCGTAAGGATTAAATAAGATTCCAGAATTGAGAATCGATTATTTTTCAAAACTTTCCATCCCTAGGCTGAAATACAGCTCGGAGGTTTGCCATTGCCTGCCGAGGGGCGATCGCTGTTAAGAAAAAAACCTTTTTTCTATACTTTTTTGCGATGTTGCTTTGAAACGGGCTTGAACCCAGGCCCAACGGAGTGGAAGCGCGCACTACTTACTACTACACCACATCAGCCACCATCGGTCCCTGCATTGCAATTAATCATATTCGGCAGATGGGATGCTGCTTCATTGCTTTTCCATTTATGTCTTTAAGAAAATTTTAAGTTTTTTATTGGTTCACAAACACGATTAGATACATAAAAAAAAAAATCTGAAATTATCATTGCAGCCTAACCTACGTAGTTTTTATAATTGATTTCGGTCACAACGCACGCATCAATGTAATAAATCTATTTGAAAAATAAATGCTAAATGTACGAAATTGCTAAAAGTATGGCTCATCCTAATGCACTTGGCTAAGCATATTGAGCGAGACTGTTCATTATTTTTTCTCTAACTTGCTTGTATTTTCAAAGTATACATATGTACATATCTAAGAGCACATTTCTGCACACATACATACATACATATGAATGTTTGTATGCAAGCATGCAAATATCTAGTTTATTTAATAAATTTAATTGTTGTTATTGGCGACACTAAGCTGACTTTGTTATTGTTTACTTTTCAAAAATCAACCTATCATCAGAAGGGGTAGGAGGATGTTAGAGGGGCTTTGCGCGTGGGGGAGAAAATTGTTATGGCAAGTTGATGCCATTCAAAACATGCATGCATGCATACCTACGGATACATACATACATACATACATATATAAAATTTACGTACACTAGAAGCATAATGGTATGCTGGTGGAAATTAACATTTCTAATCAAGAGATAGTTTTATAGCATCAACAAAGATTTGAATTACATTCTTGTAGAGATAAGAAAAGAAATGATGCTGTGCTCACTAATGTGATACTAATATTTTTGTTTACCATTTGGTCGAGTCTTTTCTTCAATTTGAGATCCACATTTTGTTGTTTGAGCAAATAATTATTTTTTTTACAGGATGGTCAATATAAGCGAAAATAAAAACTTGCAATTTTTGTAGGTTTTTACTCTTTTCACTTTGAAATATATATGTATGTACATATGTAAATATGTATGTATGCATGTAATTGTTTCCACAACTTCATGGAAAAGTGATGAAATTATAAGTTTGCGAACTAAATTTTTCATAATTCTGAAAGAAAATCTTTGAGTTGCAAGCAATTTTAGAATAATATATCGACATAATTTGAAAGGTGTGATAAATATCTTTTTCCACAGCGCTTTTTGATTTAAAACGATCGGATGAAAAATAGTTAAGCTAATAATATACAGTCAGCGTCACAAATATGCATACCCTGACGTTTTGACGATTTTATTTAATTATACTTTCCATTACAATTTTGTCTTATTTTTTTAATAAATATATAGTTTTTTAATAGCAAACCCCACAAAAATATATTTTTTTTAGTTGCATACAGAACTCCGGAAATGCAAAAAATACCAAGATAACTCGAGCAAACATTGAGATATCTCAACGAAATTGGTATGTAGGTTGCCCTTTACCCAAAAGGTAGGTTGGTATTGAAAATGGGCGAAATTGGACTGTAACCACGCCCACTTCCCATATAACGCTATTTTGGACAAATGCAAAAACCTCGATATTTCAATAAATATTGAATCGAAATTGTTTAGAACTAGTACGTGAAGTATAATTATGGTAAAAAAAAAATATTATTATGAAATTTTTGGAAAATGGGCGTGACCCCGCCCACTTATGATGAAATGCTGTGTCTCCGTAGCCACTTCACCTATCCAATACCAAACTCGGTCCGCGCCTTGCCTAGGGTCCAGCTAAGAAATCTGTAGATAATCTTTAAAATCTGTGTTAATAAATTAACACAGGTAAAATTTTTATAACATATTGTTAAAAAAAAATTTTATGAATTACTTGCTTGTTTTTATTTTTATTTTTTTTTCTTTTACACCAACTCACCCCATACACTGCGTTTCTAGTGCAAATTAATTTATTGGCTTAAGACTAATCACTTTCAATGATACGTTAAGCCTTTGCTTTTGTTTATCACAATTTACCGTAAATTTGTTTCTTTTTTTTTCAGTGAAAAAAAAATGTCAGCACCACTTAAACGGAAAAATAAAAACAAATAACCAGTTTATAATAGTGCTTATCGCAAGTATACGCCATGCACATATTGACAAGTTTTGACACAGTTTATTCTTTAATAAAAACCATATAAATGGAAGTTTTAAACTTTGTGCAATATTAAAAAAAAAATCAACAAACTTTCGTAAAAACTTTGAGCTTTTTAATAGATTTCATTCAGATTCAATTTTAGTATAATAAAATGCACGCTTAAAGTAGCTAGGACTTTGATGTATACGGTTTTTGTTAAGGAATAAACTATGTTTTCATAAAAAATAATTAAAATTAACTAATAAAATAACAAAGATCAGTCAAAACTTGGGTGGCGTATAACTGTGATAAGCACTATACTAGTTATTGACTTCTCAAACGCAGACACAACACTCCAACAATTTGCTATGCAGCACTTGGACACTTCCAAGCCACAAGTAGTCAATTGGTTTCAACTTTGTTTTTTTGCTACTGTTTTAATTAATTATGATTTTGCCGCTTTACTATACAGTGCTGGCGTAGTTGGCGCCAATGTCAATGAGCTGCTGTTGACAAACAATACAGTCGGTTGCTTCAGAAAAATAAATTTCAACAACACTTTTTGATTTCATTCGCTTTTCAGTGTTTTAAGTTTGCGTTAAATAAATGTGCATATTTTTAAAAACTTTTCCACGGAAAAAGAGACTGTCAAAATATGGAATTAAGAAACCCGATGAATAAATTTACATACTTAGCTTCCTTAATATTGGCGTTTTAAAAATAATACATATTTAATGTATTTCAATAACTTATGTTTACTGACAACATAAACTCTCCGAACTCCTCCCTCGTATGACAGTGTGCTTCAAATTCGTTATAATGAAAAATTATACTAATTTTTTCTAACAAAAATTAAAAAATCGTTAAAATGTATCTAAAAATTTATTTTTTTTTCTACTGAAGAAAATGTGTTTAATGTCTAACATAGGACAGTTGGATAGTTCTACAGGTGGGTTCTTACTAATTAAAAATATGCAGGGGGCACTGTGGTATATGTAGTGTTTAGACGTGAGCAATACCACTCCGCAGGGCCTAGGTTCGACTAACATCTAAACAAAAGATAGGAAAAAGTTATTTCAAATAGCGGCAGCCCCTCGGCAGGCAATGCAAACCTCCGAAGATTTTTCTGATAGAAAAAAAAAACCTCGGCGTAAAACAGTAGGTCCCTTCCTTTTGTGTGAAAACATCAAGGCGCACACCAAAAATCTGAGGAGAAGCTCGAACACGGTTGCCATTTCATAAAAATTTTGTGTACCACAACATTGAAATAAAAAGGTCCACAATAAAATAAAATGTACCATTTATTGCCGTCTATCAAATATATATGCATATACATATATATTAGGGTGGGTCAATTAGTAGGTCAATTAAAAAAGTTGATTCATATCCTTGCGATTCTGGTACTATGGACCATAACAAACATTTTCGCCCAAGGAACCATACCTCTAAAATCATTTTCGAGCCTGCCAAAATTTTTTGGTAGATATTTTCAAAAATACCAAATAAACGACCTCTTAGATGCATTTCAAAGACAAAAAAATATTATTTAAAATGTGTATACGGGGGTTTTTTGGGTCAGAGAATCCATTTTTCGCATTAATTTTTAGTTTTGATCGCAAAAAAATAAAAAAAAATAAAAAATAAAAAAATAAAGCAAAATAAAGTAATAAATATTTTTCCATTATTTTAAATTATTAGAAAGTCAAAGATGTGACTATTTGAGCAATAAGTTCGTCAATTTCCCCCAAAAAAAGTGAAAAATCCAAAAAATTGTTCAAAAACGCACTCTGGTGGCGATCAGTCACCATCACGTCAGGTTTGAGGTCATTTGAAGGTCAAGTAGGGAAAAATTCGTTGAAAAATGAGGAAATTCAATACAATTCTTCTGAATTTGACCTTGAGATGATCTTGGCATGACCTCTAGATAACTCTGAAGAATCAAGGAACCCCTATTATTCGGATTCAGCGACAACAAAAACCTATGTATATGAACTTTTATTTTTATTTAATTATTATTTTTTTTTGGAGACCTCGGGTTCCCATTCAGCACGTCGAATACCATAGGGATATAGAGGTTTGGTTCAATAGGCAGAAACTTTAATTTTGTGAACCTGTGTTATTTAAGAAAATATTTTATTTTATAATACAATCCATATATTTCAAAGTTCATAAAATTAAAAAAAAATTGGTATCTAAATTTAAAAATTTTTATTCAGAATTTCTAGAAATTTTTTGAGTATGCAGTTTTGCATTCCGTTTAATTTTAATAAAACAAAGTGCAAGTTTCAAGTCGCTAAAAATTACCGTTGATTTTTTAGATTTTATTTATTTATTTATTTATTTTTTTGAGGGTGTAGCGCTTTTACATTACCTAAATAAAGAAAAACGAAGAACGGAAAATATAGGTGCTCTTATCGTAGCAGTGTTCGCGTTAACAGATAAAAGTCAGATTTAAGTTAACATTACACCCTGCACATATGTGTGTGTAGGTATGCATATGGTATGTGTATTTATATTTTCACTTTAAAAAATTATTTCATTTAGGAGACAAAGTAAGAAAAATTTTACAACAAAAATTTATAACACATCAAATTAACAAAAACAGTTTTCATATCCATAAACGGCGTAAACGAGACATGTTTTCAATTAGCATTTACTTAACAGCTTGCGTGCCTAAGCCTTTAAGTCGAATCGAGACAACGCTCAATGTTATACTTCGTTACTGACTCTGCGCAAATTTGCATAATTTTACGCGAGTGCACATATGTATGTATGTATGTACCTACTTACATATGTGTACATTACTAATTTATGCATGTTCGTATGTATTTACATACATTAGATTGGGTCGGTTCTTGTATGAAAGAAGCTTTTTGCAGTGGGAAGTATGAAAAAATACCCCTTCGCATTAAATATGCGACTACACCCAGATGGTTCGTAAACGTGGATAGTAAAACTTATGACAGTTTTGAGTCTATCAAACTCGGACAACATTTGTGCGGGTTTTAAGGTCACAAACACACATAGTTATGCAGCAATAAAAATAGATAAACAAAATAATAAAAAAAGAAGAATAAAAAAAGAAAAAATACATGAAAACTACATATATATATATGTATAAAGCTAGTTGGCTGTGGAGGCATCTATATACGTACATACGAGTACATAGGTATGTATGTATATGGGCAATCCAAATACAGACACATGTTAGTAAATACGTATGACCGCATGTCGATATTTTAAGTTAATACGTGCCCCGTGTGTATAAAACTCAGTGCTCTTTACTATCATAATTTTGCTGACATAAAACATCAAAAACATAAAGCCCGTTTTGGCAAGGCGGCGGGCTTTATGGCGTGCTTTAATTTGGAGTTAATAGCAATAAGGAAAAAAACAAATTCAAGTATTTAAGAATAGAAAAAAATATTTTCTTTAAGGGCTTTGAATGTATTTTAGTCAAAAGGCATTTATTTATAATAATATTAATAACAATTTGGCGTTTGCAGTTCATAGGGTGGGTCCTAATACTATATAACACAAATGGAGGGACCTACAATTTTACGCCACCTCCAAATGGCAAATGGTTTTAATGAGAAGCTGTTTTGATGGCAAAAGTATACATATGTACATGGATAGGGGGAATTTTGAGTTTTTCGTGGCATTAAAAATTACAATATATCCTTGTGTTAATTATAAACTTGTAATAAAATATGAAAAGTAAATAAAAAAGCAAAACAAATGCGTGAAGTCTTTTTGCATATTTTTTTGTTTTACTGCATATTTTGCAGTTTTTATTGCATAGTTTTTAGTTTTTGGTGCATAATTTCAATTCTTTAGCGCATAAAAATCCGGGCCCTACTAATTACACTGCGGAGAATTAAAATATAGTCAATTTCGTACCTCAACTTCCAAACACGAAAAATGCAAAAATCCCTTAATGGATGTATATCGTCGTTTAAATTGCAAAACCTCTTATCCTCGTTCTGCAAAAACGCGTAACTGACATTTTTTGCCAAGCTCTTGGCTCAATCCTTGTCCATTCTTCCTGAAATATACTAGCCAGAAATGCGTTTGCTTTATGAAAAAGAGAACCATTTTGAAATATACTTTAAACGACTTTTATATTATGTATCTACATCTATGCCTGTCAATAAATATATGAATAAGGTAGTAACGTCAATTTTTTCTGAACTCACTGAATCACTTTACTTAGTCACTTTCTAACATTTCCCTACGTCTGCCTTCAATTTGTCACTGCATATGCATAACAAAACTTTGACAGCTGTAAATGTTTACATATGTAAATGATAATATACTCATCCAAACCAGCTGGAAAAATGATTTAAGGTGATCCACATACATATGTATATAAGGTTATCCACATACATATGTATATACAAATGTATGTATGTATGAGCACCAAGCATGCCTATCTTCGTACATTGAGGAGCAAAACCAAAACAATGTTACAGAAAGAACTTCCTTGAGATATATTCGTATTATTTTAAGACTATTTTGTAATATAGTTTTGGGTTTCAAATTACCAAGTTTATTACAACAGAAGGCCATAGCAAAAAGCATTAAAACAAGCGGATAAAGAAGAAAATCGTAGCTACAATATTGTTCCAGTTTTACACCCAATATAAAAGTTTACCATTTGCTTGACTTTTACTAAACTGATCGTAGTCAATTTGCATTTTCAGTTTTTTTAAATTATCTCGGAGTACTTGTGCATAGTTTTTGGATGAAATCTGTTGAGATTGCGTAGCCGTTTACCGTTATTTGAGGGTAGCATTTTGAGGTACTTCCATAAATTTTCTGTGGGATTCATATCTGAGATTTGCGTTGGTCACTACAACTTTGGAGTTATACCAATTTGGTCCTGATTTCGAAGAATGTTTCGACTGATAGTTCTCCTAAAATTGGTCAAATATAAAAAAAATTAAATCCCCGCTATAAGACACTACCAGTGCGATGATCTTTTCCTCTTTATCTTTGCATTGCAACAACTTGTTTAAACCTCTGTCCAGCCACCTGATTTGCGGTGAAAAAGCAATAGTTTTAAACTTTATTGGAATTCATAAATGCTCCATAATGCCTAGCCTAATGAAATGAATGGGCCTCTTGCTCTTACAGAATGATAGCCCCCCCCCCCCCCCCAATCACTCCTTGTTTAAATAACCCCTTAAAGTCCGCGGATCTGAGTTAGCAAAATGCAGGGACCGAAAAAACAGTTATCTTTTAACAGTTAAACTTGGCCAAATATTTTTTAAGGGTGAAATCAAAGTCCTTTCCAGATAATAAACAAACCGCTTATCCAAATTAAATAAGTTCGGTAGTAAATGAAATAGAACTAAAATAGCTTTAAAACTGAAATGCTGAACGAGGAAAGCCACCTATCGAAAAATATTTCAATAAAAAATGTTATTTAATTACCATAGAACAAATCTTGGGTAAGGTATATGAATTTCTTTTGTATTAAATTCGAAAAAAAAAATTTATAAATCGAGATGGTGGCCTTCGTTCCCTATTTCTGTTTAAAAGCTATTTCAGTCCTCTTTCATTTGATACCAAATATGTTTAATTGGGATAAGCGGTTGGTTTATTATCTGGAAACGACTTTTCTTTCGGACTTAAAAAATATTTGGCCAAGTTTAACTGTTAAAAAACATAACCGTTATTTTCGGGCCCTGTCATAAAGTTGTTAAATTTAAAAAGTAATTTTCTGTTTTATTGTTACAGTTTTGCTCTACAGTGTAATAGCACTATGCATATGCATAAATGTGTTGGTAAACAATCAACATTTCCATTATGTAAATAAACACTGTGCTTAATGCAAACATTTACTGGCGCCCGGCGAGGAAAATATGCCATAAACGGACGGAGGTTCACGCCGCCACCAATGGAGGATGTTGCTTTTCCTGTGGCTGCTGATAAAATGTAAATTATCGCTGCCACTGAGTGCCTTCATAGCACTTCAGCTTTAGACAAAACAAATCATTAATTTCATTATATATACATACATAAGTATGTACATGTAAGTTTTCAAAAGAGCCCTATGTCAAAACCAAACGAATATACATACATATGAATGTACACAAATGCATATATATCTACAGTGGCGGTCAAAAATGGATGAATCTTTTTCCGGTTTTAATATTTTCAATGTTTTTCAAGTAACATTTTTTTTTATTTTTTTTTTAATAAAAATATGGTCCATGCTTTAACAAAAGCTGTATAAATCCCACTTTTAAACTTTATACAGAACCTAGAAAAACCCCACAAATTTTTATCTAAATTTCGACCAGAATTTTTAGAGATTTTTTGGGTATGCAGTTAATAAGCTTATAAAATTCTGGTAAAACAAGTGCTAGTTTTAATACTAACTTCATACGGAACTTAAAAAAATTCCAAAAATTTCTATCTAAATTTCGAGCTTTTTAACCAGAATTTTTTGAAATTTTTGGGGTATGCAGTTAACAAAATAAAACTCTAGTAAAACTCTAGTAAATAAAATTCTAGTAAAACAAGTGCGAGTCTTGAGCGGCTGAAAAATCGTATGATTTTTAATATTTTTTTACAGCGTTTTGCACTTTTTTCCATATAAACATGAGTTTCTTATGGAAGAATATGCGCAATACTGTTTGCAAAAAGAAATAAAAGAGTAAATGCCAGTTTTCCTAAATTTCGCTTTTTAAATTAAAAAAAAAAACCGAAAACCCGTCGGCAAAAAAAAATAATAAAAATCAATGCAATTTTCCAGCCGCTCAAACCTTGCACTTGTTTTACTAGAATTTTATAAGCTTGTTAACAGCATACCCAAAAAATTTCTAAAAACTCTGATTAAAAAGCTCGAAATTTAGATACAAATTTTTGGAATGAGTGATTTGTATAGTTTTTGTTAAAGCATGAACCATATTTTTATAAAAAAAATAATATCAAAAAACTTTGGCTTGAAAAACATTGTAAATATTAATAACGAAACACCATTCAGCCATTTTTGACCGCCACTGTATATATGGTTTGATTTCGCTAAACTCAAGTACTTCACATTGCGTTTGTATGCACGAACATACATACATACATATGTGCATATGTTGTATTGTGGCATTGCTGTCTGCGCCCTTTTCAATTTTATGACCATTACGCTGACTGCCTCTTGTTTCGATTAATTCACTTGTTGCTTGTTTGTTATTGAAGCAGATAAGACAAGTAAATGCAGACATATGGGATCTGTTTATCAGAAATGTGTTCGACTTTAATGTTGCTCATACGCCATGGATAACCATAGCTAATGCATACGCGTTAGTTCAACGAACGCTTTTCAATATACATACATAGCTAGTAATGTATAAGATACATATTTATTTTCAATAAAAGCAAAATAAATAAATAAACATTTTTCAAATTAAAAAAATACTTAATTTTTGCTCTGCAACTCTGTGTTGCCAATGAACTAAGTAGAATGTGCATGGCGTATACGTAACTTAGTTTATCTTCCCAGCAAGCAAGCTTTGCTTTGAAAGCGTATCCGAAATTGGAAAAATATTTGTATGTAATTATAGTTTTTCATCCGTTTTCTGATTCCAATTTCGGTAATCTTTCCGATACGTTTTCCCATTATAGTTGGTTGCAAAAGGTTAATGGTTTTCTGATCATTTTTTGTTTAATACGCTTTCGTTCTGAACTTCATACATGTTTTTTCATACATAGATACTGAAAACCAAACAAAAAAAAAGATTCAGCATTTATTGCCGCTTTTATAAATAAAAAATCGCCTCGAATAACGTTGTAAGTGACACAAGGCTGCCCTCAGGGAGGGGTTTTATCCCATCTTCTGTGGAGCTTATTTGTGGCTGAACTCCTTCAACTTCTCTCCGTCAATGATATCCGTTGCCAAGGGTATGCGGACGACATAGAGATTATTGCCAAGAGAAAGTTTGAGGATGGTACGACAAGTTAGCGTTGACGACAAGTTGATGATGGTCATTCCTTTTACTAGGAAAAGTGTTCTTGTGGGCATGAGGGACATAACCCAGGAGGGGGTGGTGGTCAGTGTCGTACACCTAACTTCTGTGGAAAAAACATGTGGACGCACAAACACCTCCAAGACCACGAAAGCTTTAATGGTGTGCAAGCGTCTGACGGGAAAACCCTGGGGATGTAGTCCCAACATCCTAAGATGGCTTTACATCGTGATAGTACAGCCAATAATTAGCTATGGGGCGGTAGCTTGGCTTTCAATAACTACTCTAGCCACGGTGAGACAAACGCTCACCAAGCTACAATGACTGGCATTTGTATGTGTGCACATGTCCGACAACAGCGCTGGAAGTAGTCGTCGAACTTGCGCCTCTCATTATAACCATAGAGCAGGTAGCCAAAAGAACTCTGCTTAACATTGCGAGAGAGGGATTTGAAAAAGGTAAGGTCATATCCTCTAAGACTATGGTGAAGCTAGGGCCCTCGCTCCCACTAGCCCTATTCCATGGATCTGACATAGGCAAAACCATAATTTTTGAGAAGAGATTCAAAACCGAACTTTGCAGCAAATCAACCTGAAGTGTCTCCGCCTTCGAGAGACTTCTTCAGGGTTTCATTTTGTACTGGCACACAGATGGCTCGAAGACCCAGAAGGAATAGAGGCTGGAATCGTCGAACCCTGGACCAGGATCTCTGTTCCTATGGGGAAATATCCGAGCGTCTTTCAAGCAGAAGTTTACGCCATCTACTTATGTGCTGAAACAATCATGAGGAGATGCTATAGAAACGGGAGAATCATAATTGTAAGCAATAGCCAAGCCGCTCTCAAGACTCGTATGTCCTATGAGGTGGCAGCCATCACTCCAGTTGGCCCCGACCGCTTTCTAGAAGTTGGTCCCCATACTTTAAAAGAGGAGCTAAGGAGGGAGAGGATCACCATTGGGGACTTGAGCTGGCATACTTAGTCAGGAATGCATCAAAGGAGATTCCAACTGGTTTGAAATCTTGAATTTTCAAATATCGAATAAACCGCATTTTTTATGGAACAAACCATAGTTAATTTTTGGATTAATGGCTACGTTAACAAGTGTAATGCCGCATATGAGGCAATGACAATCAAATCGAAAACGACGATGATAATGACAACCGATTTATTTTGGCTTAAATTTAACAATATGAATGCCGAAAACATGTCATTCTAGCAGGTCGAGCAGATGTGGCAATGAACATTCCGTTACCGAGCCTCTTATTGTACTTCTACATTAGAAAGGCTTCTCTTAAAAAAAACAACATTTTCAGTTCAGATTAAGTGTAAAATTAAAGGTCCCATCATTTGTGTGATAGCACCAAGGCCACCAGCACAAATTGGAGGAGAAACTTGGCCAAATATTAAAAAAAAATTTGAGTGCAATATATATGTACATAAATGAATATATGTATATATTTTTATATACATATTTACATATATGTTTTTTCACAAGAATTGTGCCAGATTAAAAGCATAAAATTTTATTGCTCGCACGTGCGTTACCAATGTACATATAAAAAAAGAAACGCAGCCCAAATAAATTTAGTTGAACGCAGCATGCCATCGAACTTTTACGACAAATATGTATTTACCTGTACATACATTTGTATATATTTAATTTCAACTGACCATATTTGTTTAGCAATGTTTATGTGTAGTGATTGGTGATGTTTGGAGTTACATTAGGTCTAAGCTGTAAGTGTTTCCGCACGCATATCCAATTAATTATGCATATTTATAGTTAGACAGATAGCGAGTACGCCTTTTTTTATTGTTGCGATCGATTGAAATTTGCATTAATTTGAATTTAAACGAGATCGTTCAGCTTTTGTATGTATGTATGTATGTGCATTATTAGTGTTGTTATAAATTAGATGAAATGTTTGATTTAAATTTCAATATTTCATTCAATTTTATTTTCCTAGCTTTTGTGGTTTCTTTTCGGTTAATCGCGTTAACTTTTGACTTTTCTCAATATTTTTTTATGTTTAGTTTAGCTAACTAGTTTCATAGCAGAGACATCTTATTCAGGTGTGTTAAATTATGCATATCTCATGAATTACTAAATAAATATATTGCTTATTGACTATATTTTTCTCTATCTATCTATTAGCTATGATTCTTACCGTTTCTATTGTCTTTTTAATATAAACAATAGGATTTTAGTCTCGTTTACTAATTAGCAAAAGTAAAACGATTGCTCAAATACCTTAAAAATTGCATATAAGTAATTGAGAAAATTTTACGAAATGGTCTGCGAACAGGGAGACGACAGTGATAGCAATTGTTATAATTATTTTGGTCTAATTATGGCAACTTAACGTAAGTTACAGGCCCTCTCTTAAATATTCTCTTAAATGGATGTTGCCCATAATTGAACAGCCGAAACTGAACGTAACTAAATGCCACGTCGAAATCTGTTTCATTTTGATTTTCTAAATTCTAAGTACCGTTAAGTTAAATTAAGTCATTCTGCAAAAACACGCTGACCAGCCATAGCACAGTGGTTCAAAATTGGAATTCAGTGGTCATAATTCATTGGAGCCTTCATTTTTCAACCAATTTGATACATTTTTAAAATGAAAATTTATAAAATTAGCAAGAGACCAACTGGCCGATTTCTGAATTTTTATTTTTTTAAACTAAATTTTTTGCTACAAAGTGTAGAAAAAGGAGCAAAGTTAATTCGAATTTTAACATACCATCGCCATAAATAATAGGTTCATAAGTTTTTATTAGGCAAATCTACTACGTATCTTCTTTGACATTAAGTAGCATTGAAAAAGTTCATATGCAAAGAGAAAAGTCGATAATTGTTCAGAAAGATCGTATGTCGTTATCGTTTCTCATGTTTCTCGTTTAATAGCGCACTCATAGACTAGAGAGTGATGTTAATAAACCAGCAATGAAAATATATGTAATGTCTACAGTTCGTTTGTTATGGATTTTTCTTTAGATATTTGGATACATATCGGTCAGTTACTAAGCCTCTGTCAGAACACAAAAACGGCATTTTACTGGAGACACGTTTAAAGTTTCCAATTAATTGCAAAATGTGAAAAGTCCACAAGATTTCAAAACGAAATTAACATTTCTGCATCATTAGCTCAAATATATATTTTTTCATTTGTCTCTAAGTAAATTTAACGAGTTTCTATGCAAGTAGTTATCATCTGAAACCGTTTTTTTGTTTTTGTAGCAAAGCAGCTTAAATTTAAATTAGAGCTCCTAACTCAGAATTTTAACTAAGAAGTAAACGTCCGCAGAAAATCTGAGTGAAAGGAAATTTAAATCTACTGATATAAAACCTCTTTGGCTTCGGTAGTGTCAATTTCATTGCGCTAAATATGCTAACGAAACGATCTACATGACTTAAGTATATGATATTGATATCGATAACCGTAGTAATCTATCGTTGGAAAATCTTATCAATCTTAATATCGATATCAATATCTAAAATATACAAAGCTAGAAGTAATTTGCAATACAGTGGCGGGGAAGTAAATACGCTACATTATAACCAGTTTTGGCTATTTTTCTTTTGTTTGATTAAAGTGAATTGAGGTCATGAGGGCCAGAATAACCTAAATAACATTTCAAAAAAAGTTGAGGTGCACCTTAAAATACATTACTAGAATCGAAACGGTAATAGACCGAGGCACGCCATTTTAGTATTCTTTTACTAAAATATGTAGCATCATGTAGGTGCAATGAACATTTTAGTAAACGACTGCATTTATTTTTTATAGATCCATCTTTTTCATATACTAAATTTTTTTTTTTTTTAGATAGGCTCCTCTAGCCCTCATGGCCTCAATTATTATTTTTATGAAAAAACACCCCGACTCATAAATATAAGCGCACCAGCTATTGAAAGGATATCACAATTTTGTGGTCTTCTTTATCAAATGTAAACTTCAACAAAATGAAAAAAGACTTCAAATATGTGCGCTTTTGTCAAAAAGGCATTAAAGCTAACATGACTTCCGTTTCAAAAATATAATTTTAATGCTCCCATTTCTTCACGTAAGAAAAATGACAAAATGAAAATTAAAAAAAAAAATTAAATTATCGCATTTTTTAGGTCAGCGGACATCTGCTGACTTAAGCCATATTGAGTTATCTCAAAATTTTACAATGAATTTTGTCCGGCTAAATTGGCCAAACACGTCACTGTGCGGTGTCAGGTATTTTCTTTCATACATATTTGCTCGAATTTTTTATTATATCGAGAAAAATTCACAACACCGTCATTATAAAAAAATTCAATGGGCTACGAAACTGCAAACTACAAATTTTTTGTAAAGATTGTGATTAAAAGGTTCAATATTTTGATAAAATTTATGGAAGTTTTCTAATTTTTGTAAACAGTCTTAAATTTGGACAAATTTTTTGTTATAGTTACAGTGAGCTATACTAATATATTAACAAACTTTTTATTCTTCTGAATAAATAGTTGGAAAATTTGTTGAGATTAGTCGAATTTTAATAAATCTTGTACTTACATAAATGGCTTTTGTTAGACAAACTTAAAAAATTAGGATTAACATTCCTAACATACATATTACATTTTTTCACATATGTATGTATGTAATTATAAGTCACTTACTTCACTTCCAATGTTGGCGTGGTTATCGATGATGACGGTGGAAACTGCTGATGATTGCAAATTAATAGAATTGATTATGCCACAGTAAAACACACAATTATTCCAAATGCCCCTCAGGCGACCGAAGTGGTTATAAATATTCTTTACTTTTTCTTTTTTGCTTATTTTTGAAATTCGACGTAGGCAATTATTTTTAATGATACTTTAAGGGTTTTCACAAATAATTTAAATTACCAGTAGCTCACTAGTACAAAATATGTAATCATTTTTACTACATATGTGAGTATATCTAAATTCAAAACTTTAAAGACGTTTTTTTATTTATTGGATTACGACACTTCTGCAGCAAATTTGAGATATCTATTAAGTATAAGACATTTAAAAAATTTCACAACACAGCAAAAAAAGTCGATTTTCTTTAAAACTTGTTCATCATTTAAAAGTAAAGAAACCTTATGTTCCTCTGTATTAATAAGTATACAAAAATAATACCCGAGTTCATTAATAACGAAGTATATAAATTTAAAATCCTATATAAATAGTAAAATTTTATAAAAACGTCACTTTATAAAGCCTTTTAAATTAATTATACTTTTTTAAATAAGTAAATAAGTCTGAAAACACGTCGCATAACACAAAATGCTGTTTTTTTTTCTTTTTTCCGTGAGGAAACAATAGGCAGAAGTGACAAGAAAATTCGGCTCTCTTTGTAGCTGACTATAGTGTCAAGAAACATAAAAAAAAACTTAATACGTTTTTTTTTGTACAGATTGATATATTTTTTCTATGTTTATCGCAGTCCAAAATAGAAA
>NW_023458561.1:30006860-30011505 GCF_013731165.1 Rhagoletis pomonella
TGGTATTTCGAAATCCATCTTTATATTTTACCGAAATATTTTGGTTGGGTTTAATTTTTTTTTTTGTTTGGTGGTATAGAATTGCCAAATGTCCCGTATTTACCAGGACGTCCCGTATTTTGCATTAAATTTGAAATGTTCCGCCGGGACAAGATTTTTCCCATATTTTCGACAATTTCATTATTCTTTTCAACCTGTAAACTTCTACTCAACATGGTCAGGGTTTAACGCGGCTATTGTGAGTAGGTCATTAGCAAGCATTATTGCATGCAACTCTGTAAGAGAAATATAGCTAAAAGTTACCGTTGATTTTTTAGATTTTTTTTTGTGGGGGGTGTTGCGAATTTTCTTCCATATAAAAGTCAATTGTAATTTTTAGCGACTTGAAACTTGCACTTTATTGTATTAAAATTGAATTGGCTATAAAACCGCATACTCGACATCATCCTAGGAAATCTTATTAAAAGTTTCGAAATTTTTATTATTATTATTATTATTATTTATTTTTTTTAAGTTTAATTAATTTTGTGGACTTTTTGCAAGCGTTTAAACTTTTATTTATGTGGTGTCCGATATAGATGGACCCATATTTTAAACGAAAATTATTAACAATAAACAAATAAAGATAAGTTTGACCGCAACTGTATCTCTTGCTTTGTTTTTTTTTTTAATATTTTTGTATAGATTAAAAAGTGTTGCCATGAATTAAACGGAATTGATCATGGCTTATAACTAATCTCAGCATTACATCGTTGACAAGGATCACTTTTGTTAATATATGGGTCGTAGTTGGGCTTTTAATGCAAATCTTTTATTTCTCATTTGTCCCGTTAAATTTTTGTAAATCCCGTATCTTTGGGACAAATTATGCATTTGTCCCGGATGGCTGGAAAAAAAATCTGGTAACACTAATGGAGAGTGATACACCCTAATTTACGTATGTTTTATTTTTTGACAGGTTTTATTTTATTTTTTTTTTTAAGGTTGCCACCTGTCAAAAAATTCTATTCAATTCAAATTATTTAATAACGTAACAGAAACGACCCAGATTTATGTCCAAGGACTGTCACTCCAGCAACACCCCCAAGAAACTCTTTGGGGAATTTGTATGAAGTAAATTATTAAAATATAAAAATGGTTTTGAATAGGCTTTGTTTCTCAACTACCACCTGTTTAAATATTAAATTTAACGTTACTTAAGGGATTCGGGTAATTATAATATATATTACAGGTTGTTGTTTGAAAATGTTTTGAAGAGGGTTGCCACTTGTTCGAAAAGTCGAATTCAGTTAAATTATACACAGATTGTATGAAAGTAGCAGAAACAAAAATATTATACAGATGTTTATATAAACGGACTAAAAAGTAGAAATTAATTTTTCCTAGACTCATAGAATTAGTCTGGATATATTTTTATCTAAATTAGAAAAAGTATTTCTAACAATGGTCGCCCTTCGGCAGACAAAAGATTCTCATAAAATCAAGAGGCGCAACATGAACTGGGGAAGAAGCTCGTCCAAAAGGTTAGCATAAAGTGTAAGCGCCAAAATATTATTATTTATTATAAACAATTTATGAGATTTAAAATTAAAAATATGTGGCGCATATAATAGACTTGAAATTATATGAAAAACGATAAACAACCACTACCAATTTTTTACAAATTAATTAAATCGATCTCAAGAAGACGATATCAAATTTGAATGGCTCAAAATATAAAAATTGGCAAGGCAATATGTTTAGCACTCACAAAATTCATTTGGAAAATGTTTAAAAATCGTTTGTCATGATTGAGGCAAAGCCTATAATACTTTGTCGATCACACGATTGGCGTATGTACCAATTTACGTCAAAATTTGGGCAAATGCCCAATCGCGTACGCCGAAAAAAAAATATTTTAGATTTTTTGTAAGCTGCTGCATTGATTTTGTTGGTATGTCATAAGTGGATTTTTCTTAAAATTTAGATAAATTATTTAATCATTTTCCACGTGAAGGGTGGAAATTTTAAGTTGAATTATGTTGCTTTGTCGAAATTTCGCGTGTTGTTTATGGCTTTTCTACACAAACATATGTATGTACATGCATATGTATGTATGTACGTACGATTCTATTTCTTCTTAACAGATTTAAACTTCAAAAGCATGCAATGCATTTATTTTATAAACATAATTTATTTTATAATTTTTTTTTATTCCACTTAAATATAGATAAAATCTTTTAAATCTTTTGCATTTTGAAATTATTCGTGGTTTTATTTCTGTCACTTGTAGCGCTCACTTTTTTTTCCAAAAACAACAATAACAACACCAAATCACGCTGCTATGCATAGGCAAGATTTTGTAAACAACACATTTGCATACCTGCGAGTAGGAAGTACATACAAACATTTAAGAAAAAAACTCAAAAACAAAGCGGCAACAGGCAGGGCACACGCACGTTACGTGTACGGCGAGTAGGAGCGCGCCGAAACCAACTGGAAATTTGTCTACCTATATACATACATATGTACATATCTATGTATGCGCACACATATAGATATATACTATATATTTATGTAGCTGATATATATATATACTCGTCGCTTGATCGATCGAGTAAAATGTTTACGCGCGTTTTCACTTTTTTATTATTTGGAAGTGTGGCGTTCAGTGGAGGTTGAGCGTTTTTCACAAAGTACCTTTCCGCGTGCGAGCTAAAACAAGAATGCCTGAACTGAAAATATTCGAAAACAAATGTGTGTCGAAAAATACTAAAATACCCACACAGTCTGTTGATTAGCCGAACCAGCGGCCAGCTTGCTCGAATAAAAGGGCTTCGGCGCGCTTTGTTTTCTGTTTTGTCGTCGTTCCGTTCCGTGTTCGGCCATAATCGGCGATGGCTATTGTTTGCGCGCGCGTATCTTAAGAACTTATATACGTATGTACATTAGGATGCCGCACCAAAAAAAATAAAAATGTGGTCAATTCAAGAACTCGGTCAAAATATTTCGGGGAAATTTTAATATTTACCAAGCATCTGAGTATTTTGACTCCATCAACTTTTTAAGCTTAAACCTTTCTCTCATTCGAGTGGCTTTTTTGGAAAAAAGTTTTTTTAAACTAATTTTATTAAAAAAAAAAGTTGTTTTTGGAGATATTTTCAAATCGGTACAGCGCACGTAAATCTCAATATTTCTCCTATATATTTTGGTGAAAGTGTTGTAGCCTTATCCATAAAAAATAAAGTATCTTTAATAAAAGGTTTGTAAATTGAAAAAGGTATGGAAACGTCAATTTATAAAGCTCTTTAAACTTACTTTATGAATAAGGCCATTAATATATAATGAGTTTTATAATTCCGATGGAAAAACAGTACCGATTTTTTTTTTGTACGGAGAGTTATGCACCTTAATATACATACATACATATGTACAGTCAGTCAATAAAGTTTAGGTACAGCGAATTTTTTACAATGCGGGCAACTATTTTGTAAATATTTTATTTTTCTCTAATTTTTTGTAAAAATATGGTTAAATCTACAGCAAAAACCCCAAAAATCAGAATTCCAAACCTTGTGCACAATTTCATTCAAATATTGCACTTTTTATTTATGCTCTCTAGAAAAAAGTTGGGTATGCAGTATTTTAGCCCATTCAATTTGAGTATAATAAAGTGCAAGAATGAGGAAGCTAGGACTTCCCATTGATTTTTGGAATTTTTTTTTTGTTGAAGGTGTCGCACATTTTTTCCGTATAAAAAAAAAATTACCGAACAATATTTTATGTGGAGAAAATGAGCGACAGCTTCAACAAAAAAAAAATTCCAAAAATCAATGGGAAGTCCTAGCTTCCTCATTCTTGCACTTTATTATACTCAAATTGAATGGGCTAAAAAAATCGATGGTATGTTCTAGCTACCTCAAACTTGCACCTTGTTATACTAAAACTTAAAGAGTGTAAATAAAAAGTGCAATATTTGGATGAAAATTTACAGAATTTACTTTAATTTTGAATATGGTTTTTATCTCTGACTTTTGGGGTTTTTGCTGTAGAACTATATAAAAAATTTGCGAAAAAATAAAGTATTTAAAAAATAGTTACCGGTATTGTAAAAAATTCGCTGTACCTAAACTTGATTGACTGACTGTATGTACATCAGACCCTATTACAGAAAAGGTAAATTTGTTCGAAGCAATTTTTAATACTCACTATTATATGTAAATAGTATTTCAGCAGAGTAATTGCTTTTTTTTCCATTTACATTGGTTTTTTCTGTAAAAGTATTAAAAAGCCTACACACTCCCCTCACAAAAGGTCATCCTATCATGACGAAATAATTTTTTTTTTCTGAAAACCGCAAACACTGCAATCAATAGTTAGTAGTAGAGAGGGGCACGGGCCTAAATAATCAGTCCCGGCCCGGCACGAGTGCAAAATCAAGTTTCAAAAATACGTACGAGCCCGCACGTTAAGCATTTTAGTGGGCCCGGCACGATGGGACACGTCCCAGCCCGGAAATAAAGAGCCAACTTTTACTGTATGTATACATATGTACATCATATATATAAATAGGCAATCATGTTTCCTTTACACCCCTTTTACGGCTAAACTATACTTCCAAGGTATAAACAGTTATATATCATTAGAAAGGTATTTTGATGCTGAT
>NW_023458561.1:30011605-30026025 GCF_013731165.1 Rhagoletis pomonella
AAAAAGTGGAAGGTATTTTATGTACAGATATGTAAACAAAACTACTAAGTATCTTATTTTTTCTATCGGTTTCCAAATATTTCTTTTTTTTTTGCTTTTCTTTTATCAAAAGAGTTTTAATATGTACTATTTTTTTTTTGTATAAAAACAAAAGCTTATCTAAATTTGTAGTATTAGCAACGGGCTTTTTCGTGCCTATTCGTGCTTTTATGAAATTTTACTGAACGCCCATGCACGCACGAGTTCGTGCTGATAGCAAATATTCCGGCCCGTACCCATCTCTAGTTAGTAGGTCAAAAACGTACTGCCTTGGTATTGCGTATGGGGTGTCGTTTTCAGACAAATGAAAATAACTTACAAAGTTGAAGTCCTGAGCGAGACCTTTTCAGCGCCATAAAGATTTAAAACATCGGACAACGAATAAAAAAGGGTGCCTAAAAAAAATTTGTGCACCCAAAATTTTTTCTCGACATCAGTGTTAAAATAAAACTGAAACATGCTTAACTTTTTTTCTTTCATATATAGTGACACGGCTTAATGTACAGACTTATGTATGTATTGTATATTTATTGTTTTGTTATCTATGCTGTTGTTGCTCTTTTTATATATAGCTGAATAAATAAATGACCTACCCGCACAAATTTAGCTTTTGTTGTATTCTTAAGTTTAGCTGCCTTTGTCTTTCCGTGAGTCTTCTGAGCAACTGCTAGTCGTTTGAGTGTTCTTTTTGCGCTTTCCGTGATTTGCGGCAGTTTATTTACGGAGAGTTAAAGACTAGATTTGGATAGTTTGTAGAGCTATGCCCTGGGTTTCGGCCACTAGACAAAAAAAAAAAAAACATTCGCCTGTTAAAACTTTGGATGTCGATAGAATACAAAGCGTTTGGTAAACAACTTTGAGCGCGGAGGAAGCATAAATGTAAACAACAGGTCTACATAAAGATAAAAAAAAAACATGACACGTGTAAATAAGTACAGTGTTGTGCAAAACAAAGTGAAAGTCCTATAAGAAAAGTGTGCTCGGTTAGGTGTAAATATATACCAACATTGTTTTTGGGCAAGATTAATAAGAAGATTAAATTAAGACTCCGATTAAGGCTATTATTAAGATTAAGATTAATATAAACTTAAGTATTAAGATGAAGACTGAGATTGAGGTTAAGATTAAGATATGTAATTGTTCTTGTTACTTTATCGCACAAGGGAGCTTTGTTCTTATCGAAAAACATAAGCATATGTATGTATGTATCGGGTGATCCATCCAGACCTTAATTTTTTTATTTTAACAGCCGTATTCTAACAAAGTCACAAACTTCAGCTCATCACTGCTGTGATTACTACCGCACCTCAAAGCTTACCGCTTAAAAAATATGCCGCTTCAATTCAATTTTTTTTTAATTTTTGTGTATTTTTCTTGCACTCAAAATCGAATTTTTTGTGACACATTTCTCGGCGCACTTGAAATCACAACAGTGATGAGCTAAGTTTTGTGACTCTGCTAGAATAGAGGGGTAAATATAATGCTTAAAAAAGAACTGGATTTTTGAATCTTTATTATTACCCGAAATTTACTTTTTAAAAATAATTTTATTCAAATACTGGCCGCAGGCAGAACATAGGCATCAATAGCGAGCCCTAACGCACCATGGCACCGGACTTTTTGTTGCCTGAAATTAGTTATCGTGTAATATTACACCTTTGGATTTTTTTCTTGGGAATTATGTAGAGTTAAAAGTCTTCGTCAATAAGCCAGCTATGATTCAAAACTTGGAAGCCAACATTACCCGCGCAATTCCTGCAATGCTAGAAAGATTAATTGCAAATTTGACCTTCCGAATGGTCCACCTACAGCGTAGTCGCGCCCGATATTTGAATGAAAATAATTTTTTTTAAAGTAAATGTAGTAATAATGCATTTGTGAGCGTAGGTCCATATATATAAAGCTCAAAAATAAATTATATTTGTTTCGGGTAATAATAAATATTCGACATCCAATTCTGTTTTAAGTGTTTTATTTAAAATTAAAAAAAAAAAAACAAAACAAAAGTCCAGATGGATTAGCCTATAGTAGTATCACCTAGCAGTAAAGATGAGTAAAGGGTAAACAACCAATGGATAAATACTTCAAACTTTTGATCAGCGAAAAGGAGTTCGACGAACAAAGGATGCTAAATTCATTGCTAAATAGCACATCGCTTCAAAATGGATGGATTTCCCTGCAGGGATAGTTACAAAAGCACATGTAAAATTACAATTATTACGTACTCATGCATACGTACGCATCTAATACATACATATGTTCGGCTGATATGTAGTGCGTCTGCTGAATGTACATACATATGTATATTGTAAACAAACACATTAGTCAAAAGAGAAGCATGGAAAATAAATCAACCACAGTTATAGGCAATCTAATCATTTTAGAAGCATTAGAGGCATAAAGGCCAAATCGCCTTTGAAAGATCATAAAACTTAGAAACTCAGCACTTTTTAATTCTTTGCTAAAATATGTCTGTTTTCGTAGTAACGCAGATTTTAGGAAGATGATTCGTAAATGGCAAATACAAATTACATAAAAGTTTAAAAATAGCCACACATAAATAAATAAATACATATGTTGGTTCAGCATAATTCCTGACAGAGGCAATGCATGCGACTGAGGCGCTAAGTAGGTACATAAACATACATACATATGTATATGTATGTATGAATGTAAGTTCACCACCTCATGTACATACATATGTTTATATGTATGTATGTAAATAAGATTAATTTTTAATGACCTTACAACCGGTTTAACGAAATTTCTGTACGAAAAATCTAGTTTTATTGTCACTTAAATTTTTCTTGTTTGGTTGTCGCTTTAATTGCTTTCGTAAAATTGGCTCTTAAAACTTTTAATAAAAAGTATGAAGATTTTCATCCACTTAACTTAGCCCCTAGAATTTTTTTAAACGAAAAAAAGAATACCCGTATTTTCCCATGAAAACCATTTCGATCAACACCCTAAGAGTATTAATGGATTCAACTTATCAAATAATTTGAGCCTAATTTTATATCAATAAAGGATATAACGTTAACTTTTGATTAAAGAAAACAAAAACAAAATCATTGCAGCGGGGTTTGATCATTTTGGCTATATAAAGAATTTGCAAATTTTTTCAGAACTTTTTTACTTAAAAATGGCAGATTTATATTAAATTTATGAACAATAATATTTTTATTGCTCTAATGAACTTAAGCACATGTGTTCCGAAAATGAAAATTATATATGCAAAACCAAAGATGCCAAAGCACTTTAAAGTCTGAAAATAAGCCAATATTTACCGTTGTTTTACGACAAGACACTATTCGATCATTTTTAACCGACTACAAAAAAAGGAGGAGATTAGCAATTCGCCGGAATAATTTTTTTTATGTACATATGTTACCGCAAACCTTTGGACCACGTCAACAGATTTCGAAAATTCTTTTTGCATCGGAAAGGTAGTGTCTCAGAGGTGGTTAACAGCACTCCTAAATTTGTTTATGAGCACTGAAGTCGGTTTTGTTTTTTGCTTAAAAATTACTTGTTTCTTTTGAAATCGCTTCATTAATTCTCGTGCAATAAGCATTTTTTGTGAAGCTCTAAAAATTATAACTACAACATTAGAGCACGGCAAAACCAAACAAGAAAAGCCAAAAGGAAGAACTGTAATGAAGATCATTTCACAATCAGAACCTCAATTAGTTTAGTACAGCAGAAAATCTCCTACGACTCATAAAACTGCAGGCATAATAGATGACGTTATTTTTAAAGACAGAAAGGAGGATGAGGAAGATTTGATATACAAAATATGATATTGTTTACAAGTCGCAAAATATTATAACCGCAAATTTTCATCATTTTCACTTAGTATAAAAATAAAATAAAAACAATAAATTAATCATTTTAAATAAATCAAAATTTTCAATTCTATAGAAATATATGTACATATATATTTTACAAATGCCTTAAATAAATGATTTATAGAACCATTTGGTTTACTATCTGTGATTTGGAAAGGTTGATAAGAACTTGTTTAGCTAATCTAATAATTCATGTCATTAAAGCAGAAAGAATTAAAAACAAAAGTATTTACTTTATTTTTTTGTTAATTATGGCCTTATAACAATTATATTCAATAATTTTGAATGAAAAACTATTTTGGAAAAGCAACAACAATTTGAAAAAATGGTAGACGTGATAGCTATTTCGGAAATCACCACATTTCCTCATCAGACTTCTTCAGCGGGATTCGAAACGACGACCCCAGCTGGCTCAACCTATGCACTGTGCTAAGTTCGCTTTTCCACAATAGATTTTCATTAAAAATGGCTTCAAGCTCAATAAAAATGGTTCAATACAAAAGTATTTACTATACAAAAAATTTAAATAAAAAATCAATACTTTCGTCATTTCAAACTTCTGACCCAATGTCGAAGTTGTAAACCGCCTCCAATCGGGCTCAAAGTTTTCATTTTGTAGTTTTTTCATTAACCTAACGTTTTTAAGGGGTGTGCCGATGCAATTTACAATTTTTGTAAAATAGGTCCGTCCACCTTAATAAACATACTTATGTACATACATACTTATCGTATGTATGTATAAATATTTGTATTGTTGGCTAGTTGTTTTCAAATTACAAATATTTGCATTGTTGATAACAAATAGCAATATAAATGTGTAAAATGTATGTACCTACATACTATATGAAGTTAATAACGTCAACACACATGCATGCGTATTGTATGTACATATGTACATATGTACATATGTATATATAGCCGTACATCATTATCATACAAATGTGTTTACATAGTTTCATTTCATTACAATTGCTCATTATCCAACTATTTGTATGTATGTATATAAGTATGTATAATAAAGAAATTAAGATTAATTTATTACTACAGCCAGCATTATTTACAACAATTCGTCATACCATTCTACAAGTTGATGATGGTAAACAGATGTTCACCATATATTGTATACATATACATACTTACATATTTTATGCAAAAAGTTTTACGAAATAAAGCAGCTACTCAGTTTTTTTTTTTGCTCTGCCTCAAAAGCAAAGCTGTACAAGAAAGCAATAATAGCAACAGCGCGCTGAAAACATGACAGGTTCAAGCTTGGTTAATTTTTATGATTTCCGGATTAAGTATGAACCATCTTATATAAATATATGTATGTATATATATACTTACATACATTGTAAGTCTACGCACATACATAAATACTTACACTATTCATCTTAAAATACGCGCAATTTGTTGTTTTTACATCTTACATTATTTAAAATGGTATAATTTAGTACAGAATAAATATTTATTTAAAGTTAGTTTAGCTAATCATGTCTTGAAAAGGTTGATTTAAATCACCAATAAGGATCATTAAAAAAAACCCTAAAGCTATACCAGCGTGATTTCCGCTGTATCCTTTTCAGAGGTAGCTACACCATAATAAAAGAAATAAGTCCCAACATTTTCAGGTCGAAATTTCAGTAAGTTGCGTTTGTATAGCCCTTTCAATTTTATGAATAATCATTATTTTTAAGTGGAAAATTAAAACTCTATAATAATTATTATCTCTGAGCGAAAAAATAAAAATCATAAAATAATTATTATTTGTGAGAGAAAAAATAAAAATCAATAATAATTATTATTTTTGAGCGAAAAGATATAAATTATAAAAAACTTATTAAATGCTGATTTAAATTATGTTACTCATAATGATTACCGTACCTGTTTTAAAGATATTCCTTTGTATAGTTTCTACACTTTTGTTTACGCTCAAACCACTTGATGAAGCATTTTTCCCGCAATGAAGTTGCTACCTCAAAAATGTGCGTTAACTGCTTCTTCTGCCAATGAAAATCATTGTGGTTTTTCACGCTTGCCTGGTTATAAGGTTATCTGGTTAAAAGTAATTTTTCTGTAGTGTACTTATTATTGTACAACAACAAAATTCACTGCAGAAAAATTATTTTTAAACACATAAGCTGATTACCAAGCAAGCGTGAACAACCACATTATAACGAAGTGTATCCTCATAAATTCGATGTCTTGAGTGGTTAAGAAATCATTTGTTGGACTCGATGTGTAAAAGCTCACTTAACGAAAAACCATTTATTTATCAGTATTTATTCGCTTTTCAAAACTATTACCAAACAAATGGTTGTATGCCACTATTTTACGTCCCTCTAATACCACTATAGTTTATTTGAAAAAAAGCATACATTTCCCACATTTCTAAAAAAAAAACTCTTACTCCTTGACGACCGATGCACAGTGGCTCTAAGCTGGAATTTACTGTTCATAATTCACTGGAGCCTTCATTTTTCAATCAATTTGATTAGTTTTTTTTTTTTTTTTATGGAAAGCAATTTTCCAGTTATGTGAGTAGTCAGCATACGGCAAATAGACTAAAAATAAGACCGCCAATGAATTTATTAAAAGTTCACTAGTCAATTTATCAAAAGCTGAGTCATAAAATTTTATCAATATATGTATCTTGATAAGAGGTGTCCATTTACAGTGTGAATGACCTCAAAAGGCACTCAATATTTGAGAAACAACACTTTAGATAACTAAAAGCTTACGTTTCAAAGCAAAGTCTAGAGTAAATATATGTACACACATACATGTTATTATGTGCATAAAATTGCACCAAGAAGCACTTGAATGTTCAATATTTATAAACCTTATAACTTAAAATCCACTCAAATGAGATCATCGAGAATTGAACAATATAAATTACAAAAACAACCCACGCCCTTCACGCTAGATTGCACTTACATATATATGCATGTAAGCAAATTTATATTTTATGATAATTTAGCGTATGGGCTATTCCATTGAGACTGGTGGGACATTTTTGACAGTAGAATGTAAACAATTGTGAATTGTAACTACTATAGGGGGTCTTTAAAAATTAAATGGACGACTTTTTCAGTCTCACCCCTTCAATCCACGGTAATACCACGATCACAGATATCACATGTACATTTTGATTCCGATTGGAGTTGGTTAAGGCGTTACGCAAAGGGCTCAAAGGCCTAATGCGTCTATGGAGACTCTATTTTACCTACGTGCACTTAAAGCCGAATTTTAGCAAAAACTCGTAAGTTTCAGGCCAGATTTTTTCGATGAATATATATTATAAAATATATATTATAGAAATATGTATTTTAAAGATATTTAAAATTGTAACTGGTGGGACATGTCCTGGTGTTTGGTGAAAAGTAACTATGTATGAAGTAAAAGTATAAATAAACATATATTAACGTTTCTTTTTATTTTTTAATTAATATTTTTCTACAGATAAATGAAATAGAGTATGTAATTTATCTTCATATTGCAACTGAAATAGGCATAATTAAGGCATTTTAAAATTTTACTTATTTTCTTCTTTTGCATGGAATGACCCGTAAGCGGTTAAGTGTCAACAAGTGTATTGTGTAAGTGTGTTTGCTGTTGTAGATAGTACAAATTGCAATGTGTTGTGGATGAAATGGGCGCACCCCCTTTTTAAGTTGATTGAATGACCGAAGGTGCTGTGGGTGGTTGGGGGCGGCAGCGAGAATCGCAGCTGGCATGTACACATTTAAGGCAGGTGTAATGCAAATCGTTAACGTATCAGAGATTGATCGATATGGAACGTATAATGAATATTCATACGTATTATTAGAGGGAGCCGGAAACCAAGGTTGAGTATCCCAATAGCTACGAGTTTGGCTTGCCATTCACTTTCGACTTAACTTGTTTCAAATTTAAAAACTTTGAGTTTTATGGATTTTGTTGTAGAAAGAACTACATTTTGATTAAAAATTTAATAAAATTTGATTAAAACAAAATATTTTCAAAATATGGAAACAAATATGCTGTACGATTTTGATTGACACTCACTGTATATACGCACGAGTAGAAAAATCAGTTTGCAGTTTCCGCGACAAAATCAATATTTTTCGATATAAATTTTTATATTTTATTTTTATCATACATTTTTTATTTTTTTTATTTGGGTTAGGTAGATATTTTGCAATACATCTGCGTAATTGCTTTTTCAGAATTAGCTAATCAATTCTTACTATTTTTGGCCGCTATAGTCCCATTGTGCGACCTGTAATGTAATGTGCATCTCTGAGAGTTAATCAAACCAAACTTTCTGTACATTAATTGTTGTTTACTTTTTATTACGCATTACGATCATCATACAGGCAACTGTTGAGTTAATCAGAAGTACATAGCAACACGTTCAGAAAGTGCAATTGCAACAGTTACTGAGAAGTTATGCTAGCAAATACCCGGCGTGCCGCACTGCGCTTCGAAAGTATGTTTTTGCCGCTTGATTGTAATATTTCATTTATTTTATCAATTTAATTGAATACAATTTTTCAAACATGGGGCAATCCGCCTCAAAAGTATTTTCTGCAGTAAACTTTCCTAAATCTCTTCAGTACGATATCCATATTGCAATATTCAATTTATCTTATCAATTAAATTAAATAATACAAACTGGTGGCAACCTTACACAAAAATATTTTCGCCCATAAGCCTTCTTAAACCGCTTTCTTATGACATCCATATTGCAATATTTTCTTTATCTTATCAATTTACTTAAACAGCAATTTTCAAACAGGTGGCAACTTTCTAATTTTTTCATTATTATATTTTAAGTTAGGCTTTTAGCAATACAACGGTAAAAACTGCATCCAATTCCCTGCATTCATTTTCGAGTGATGCGCCTACAAACATACAGATAGACAGACAGACAAAAACTCAAAGAATGGTTGATTTGGCTTCTATTGCTCTAATAAAGGCCCCATATTAATTTTCCTTTAATATCTATAATGTACATACATCGGCCTATTACAATTTTATTATATGTATAGATGTAGCTAGCAGTGCATGGACTTCGAAAAAATTAATATTGGTAGAATTTACATACACAAAATTATAGACATTGGTAGATTTTTTAAAGGAAACGATATCAGATAGTTTTTAGTCAAATAGGATAAAACATGGTGAGTTCATAAAACATGGTGTTACCAGAGTAGCTAGATTTTCGCCTCGGTGGTTCTTAATATCAAACTAATGTAATTGTTGTAGTTCTTACTGGCGTTGTGCGTAAAATTGTTTAGTGTACTCCTGCTATCTAACTAATATGAATTCCTTGCCTTGGGATAAATTGTCTTTTTATATAAAACAACAAAAATGTATTTCACGTGAATAAAATGTCCAACAAAAAACCTATACCTACATAAAACTAGGCCCGAATCACGGCATCCGTTATCGAATGGAACTTGATTCGAAACGAATGAAATAAAATTACAGCTGATTTTTCTCCTATTCAATTTGAGTTGAAAAAAACGAACTAACTACAGAATGCTCAAAAAGAAATTTCGTACAAAATTTGATTCGATCACGGATGCCCTGATTCGGGCCCTGTATTAATTTAATAGGAGGGAGGCTCAAACAATTATTCTCCGTCACAGTTAACTATTCACTTTTATTTAAGCTGTGTTCGATAACAAAATGTGTTCATATGTTCATTTAAACCTCTTTGCTTTCTTTCCGCAAAATATTGGTAGATTTTTAGCCTATGTTGGTAAGTCCTTACAAATACTCATAAACCAATTGATACCATTTTAAACTGGAAAACTGCCTCTCAAATCTGAAACCTCAATACAATCGAAAGAATTTTGTACCACCTTTCTACACTTTGTGTTATTGTTCAAAGTCCATACCAAAGTTTTCAAGTGCAATGTTATGAAGACTATATTGGGGTGGTGCTTAAAACATCAACAACTAAATTTTCTGTAGTGCACCCCTTTATTTGCTTCTACGTATAAAATAAAGACAACCTAAAAAAAAAAATATATAATAATTTGGGGTGACAACCAGGGTTTGAACAATATTGTTTTTAAATTACAAAAATGCGAAAAATTTTTTGCTTGAAATCTAATCAATTTAACGTTTAATTAAAATGTATTCAAATAAATTAAAAAACTCGTTGAGTTATTGCTAGTCTAACTCGAAATTTTTTTTTCGAATTTTTTAGATTTAAAAATATAATAATTTTTGCAAACTCTGGCAGCGATCTCTATTTTTTTCAAAGTTTAAAATTTTCTTGTATGCCTTTATTTTGTACGGAGAACAAAATAAATGAGTACCCGATGATGTTGATATTTTTAAGGACCACCCTAGCACACTTCTTTTTTCCCTTTATTAGCGCATTTTAGACAGTGTACAGAAACGTTATAACATTGCAACTAGTACACTGGCGGCCATTAGAATAGACTCGCCTTACTATGAAGAGTTTTGGCTATATTTGCATGGTTTATTTTATGTTTAATATTTTTTTATAAAAGCCTGGCTAGCTATACAACAAACACCACATGAATCGTCTTTTCAAACTTTATAAAAGAATTCTAAAAATTGCACAATTTTCACTAAATTTTTAAACTTTTTATTCAGAATTTTTAGAAAAAAAGCAAAAAAATTTTTAAAAATCAACGGTTTTTTGTAGCCAATTGAAACTTGCACCAGACATTTTTCTGAAAATTCTGAATAAAAAGTTTAAAAATTTGGTGAATATTTGTCGATATTTTATAAGGGGATTTATATGGTGTTTGTTGTATAGCTAGCCAGTCTTTTATAAAAAAAATATTAAAAATAAAATAAACCATGGAAATATAGCCAAAACACTTTAAAGTAAAGCGAGTATATTCTAATTGCCGCCAGTGTATGTATATAGCTGATAATCAAAAGGTACGTTTGACACTTTGTGTACTCCTACGTATGCATGACTGCAAGCATTTGAGTGCCAGATTATGTGACTTATGACCAGTTTCACGAAAGCAATTAAAGTTATTATTTTTATTTGAATTTTATATGAGAATTTACAGAAGTAAACGAATCATTTTTCGCTTAGACAGCTTGTAAAACTGGCAGTTACAATTCTATGCAATAATGACGCAACTCCGAATTTCAAAAAACCAAACCCTTACTACTATGAAGTGTCTCATGTCCCTAATCCTTGTCTAATCCATCTCCAATTTTTACTAAATTAAGTTCTAAGGATTACTAAAGTAAGTAGTAAAGATTTGACTTGGATTAGACAAGGATTAGAAATACTTAATTGAATTTTGAATTGTGCTGTTATTGTCGACATATTTTCTAATTTTTATGATGTTTTCATTTGCTTTGAATGCATAAATAATTCAATAATAATTGCAGTGCCGATTCGTCTAGACATTATAAACTAATAGCGTCACATTTAGACGTTGCTTGTTACAGCTGCAGGTCTGTGTTTTGTAATATTTTACTGATATTGTTGTTATTGCGATTAGAAGTGCATTTTTTAATGAGCGAACGACTGAAGCCAGTAGTGAGTTGAAGATAAATGGTGCACTTATGAATGCAAACAAAATACATACATATGTACTTCCATACATAAATACATAATATATAGTCAGCGCCAAAAATATACATACCCTGACATTTTGACGATTTTATTTATTTATATTTTCCTTATCAATTTTTTCTTATTCTTTTATAAAAATGTGATGGCAGAGCAGTTCGCTTTGCACCTGGTATGGGTACTGGGGCACAGTGACATACCAGGAAATGAGAAGGCAGACGAGCTTGCAAGGGCGGATACTTCCTCCCCACTTTCACCAGCCTGGAAGAGGATGGGTATGCCACTCGCTTCCTGCAAGCTCTTACTAAGGGAGAACTTCCTTGAAGAAGCGGCCTCCAGATGGGATCGCACTGAAAACTGTAATACAACGAAGCTTACATGGCCAAAATGGGATGTACGGTGATTGAGAGAAATTCTTACTCTCAATAAAGGCGATATGTCACTGGCCATTGGTCTGCACGCAGAATGCCTCGGGGCTAGTCACAACGACTACTGCAGGAGCTGCCACGACGAAGAAGAGCCTGAAGCAATAAGACGCTTACTCTGCGAGTGCCCAGCACTAGGCAGGAAAAGACAGAAATTCCTAGGTATTGGTCTTCTAGACGATCTAAGCGCAGACTCCACGAACTGGTTTAAGAAGTAGGGGTTTTTGGGCCACACTGGAGAAGTGAAACTTACGTTACATACATATCTATTTTGTCTCATAACTAATATACATAAATATATATATATACACATACATACATCAGCTTTTGCAAAAGGTTATATTTTTTGTCTTTTTTTCTATCTAGATCCCTACATCTACCCCTGTTCATTCTAATTACAATTATGTTATTCTGCTTTCCTTTATCTTCATTTTTAGCTTTAGACTGTATAGATAACAATTTTCGATGGTAGCATCCAATAAAATATCGACAACAAAACCGATGAAAAATTCGATAAAAATTTCGATAGCGAAATCGATAATAATATTGGTAGTAAAATCTATTAGAAACTCGTCAAAAATATCGATAAAAATATTCATAACAAAATCGATAAAAATATCCATAACAAAATTGATAAAAATATCGATAACAAAATCGATAAAAATATCCATAACAAAATCGATAATTATCGATAACAAAATCAATAAATATCTATAACAAAATCGATAAAAATACCCATAACAAAATCGATAAATTTCGATAACAAAATCGATAAATATCCATAACAAAATCTATAAAAAATATCCCTAACAAAATAGTAAAAATATCGATTAGAAAATCGATAACAAATCGATGAAAATATTGATAACAAAATCGATAAAAATATTTTATTTTTAAATATTATTTTATCGATAAGTCTCGAGAATGCCGAAAATCTCTAAAATCGCAAAATAGTTCCCAGATTGAGTCTCTGTGTCACTCTCTATATCCTTCCCTCTTTAATTACCTTTATTTTAACCTTTCTTTCTCTTTGTCTTTACTTTTATGTTTATCATTTTCCTCATCTACATATTTCTCTTCACCTTTCCCCTTATATATATAAGTAAAGTGTTTAAATTTACCTTGGTCTTCATTTTTGCCTTTATCTTTACTCATCTTTGTTTTTGTTTTTATTTTTGCCTTTGCCTTTATCCTTTTCTTTATCTAGTATATATGTAGTCATTCTTGTATTGGTCTTTTCCTAAGTGTTATTCTTTAACCATTTTTTTTTTAAATTAATACCATATGGATACACACAAGAAGCACTTATTTCAGCCCCAACCATATCCGTTGCACCACTTCCGCTCTATCATTTCCGTTGCACCATTTCCGCGAGCAATTTTTGTTGAATTTGCCAATTTACTCCCAACCAACCAACCGCCGCTAAAGAAGTTTCACTTCAAAAAAAATATTGTGTTCATGGAGATTTGGTTTGGAAAATATAAATAAATAAAATCGCCAAGACGTCAGAGTGTGCATATTTCTGACGCTGACTCTATATATGTAACTCAGCATAAATATAATTTTGCCAGTCTGCTTTTCAGAAGTAATGAAATTAAATTGAGTTTACTACAGCTAATTAAATAATCGAACATAACGCACTCGTCTCTCAGATTTTAATACAGTAGGTTGAACTTTCTGCTAATTGGTGAACTATTTCAACAATTGTTCTTCAAGACACGCAAATGCATATGCACGCACATATACAAATTTTCCTATTTAACTCGAATACAAACTACTAAAAGCCTCATTCAGTGCGTGCCTTCGGGACGTTTATTATTTACACGCACTAATAACATATAACCATGCACCGGACAAAAAGGTTAATTTGTAAACAGGTTGGTATATAAAATCAGTCATATGTACATGAATATATGTATGTATATATATGTATATAAGTATTTATGCTTTATATGACCGTATTGTATTGTGTATTCATAAGTTTATCAAGTACATATGAACTTAATGCCGGTGCAGACAATAAATTTTTTGTTTTTGCTTTGGCCTTCGACTATCTCTTCAGTTAACGAACTGTAAACAGAACAATTAGATTAAATAAACATACATATCTACATATGTATGTATATATGTATGTAGTACTTATGTAGGAGTATGTGTGTTGTGTTGCTAGCATGCTAGCCGTCTGTGTATCTACTTGTGTAACTACTCATCTTTAACAGCTGCTATTCTACTACTTAGGTATATAAATAGTCTGTCGGAAGCTTATTCTTATAAGCAATGCGTAAAATCACAAAAAAAAACAGACATAAATTTTGTGTATGCACAACGTAACAACTTACAAGCAAACAAAAAAAAAAATCGCCGTACACACCTGGGTCTAAAGAATTTTTGCAAAGCAATTTCAAAAAAAAAAAACAGTGTGCCTTTTTACATTTGTCTGTGACACCTGCATATCGTTACCTTAATTCACGAACCTAACCAACACTTGTTTTGAAATTGCGTTTTTCACCGATTTTGGTAGGATATATTAAAATACAACTTCAATCA
>NW_023458561.1:30026035-30041771 GCF_013731165.1 Rhagoletis pomonella
ATACGACTGCTGCCGTTTTGTTTTGCCACAGCATGGAATGAAATAAATAACTTGATAAAAAGCATATCAAGGCAAGTATTTTTATTAAGCATTTAAGCATTTCTATAAATGTTGTAAATGTTTATTTATTATGTACACAGTACAATCTTTTATCTAACTGAATGCCTGAATAATATTTCGGAAAACAGAATTCGTTTGCATGCTACTCGTACATGTGTACATACATACATATGTATATATATGTATACTAAATTTGTTTTTATAAATAAGACATCAATGATGCCAAACTACAAACATATGCACATTAGACTGCATCACCAAAAAAAGTTGCGGTTATTCCACCGGGATTACAAAATTTATTATATTTTAAGACGTCCACCAAAATATTTCGGAAAAATATTAAGATTTAAGCGAGCTGGACCGATTTGAAAATACCTCCAAAAATGTACAAATAAAAATGTTATAAATAAAAATAGTTTCTTAAAGAACTTTTTGAAAAAAGTCCCCTCAGATGACAAAACCGATTAGGCTTAAAAAATCTGCAAAAAAATATTTAAAATTCTTTTCAACGGAATCGTAATAATGAGATTTTTGATGCTGTTTTTTTACTTTTTTCAAAGATTGATTTTAGAAAGGTATTTTCACACTGTTTTTATTTCTGGGAAATAAACGTCATTCGTGTCCCGTCATGTTTTTTTGAATACCAACACATCCAACCAACTTTGAATGATGTTCGTTCATCCTACCTTTCTCTTCCATCCTTTGAATGAGTTTATTAGCAAAGAAATAAAAAGGGTGAGAAAATACCTTTCCAATGACACCTCTTAAGTCTAAATCGGAGTTTAGGTTCAGTTATTCAAGTTTTTCCTATGCCAATCTTTGAAAAAAGTTAAAAAACAGCATCAAAAATCTCATCATTACGATTCCGTTCAAATTTTTTTAATTATTTTTATGCAAATATTTTAAGCTTAAACCGTTTTATCATTTGAGGGGATTTTTTCAAAAAAAATCTCTTATAAACTATTTTTAGGTTGGAGGTATTTTCAAATCGGTCCAGCTCACTTAAATCTTAATATTTTTCCGAAATATTTTGGTAGACGTCTTAAAATATAATAGATTTTATAATTCCAATGGAAAAATAGTACCAATTTTTTTTTTTTGTATGGGGAGTGATGCAGTCTAATGTACATATATCTTTTTTTCTTCTTTTATGGCGCTGTAACCGCCCAAACTAGCGCAATATTATTGGAATATCCAGGCACAAATTGTAAATCCTGTTATCCAAAGCAACGTGTTTTAGTTCGTCCTGAGAACATGAAAATATTAGAGAAATTGGTCTAAAAAAAATCATTGAGGCTAGAAAATCGCCGGCCCGTAAAAAGGGTACATCGCTCGAGATTTTTTTATTCTAATAATTAACTTGATTCGACAAATTATTCAGAAATGATGGCCTGGGTTGCCACTGAATTATCTGCGTAGTCTCCTGTAGAAAAGGACTTGGCATTCCCAATCGGTGTCTGTTACACACAAGAGAAAAGACTGGCGTGATGTGATTTGACCTTAGCGTGTCCGCAAATATTAGTGTTCTAGGTTGACTTAATTTATAGAATTCTTTTTTTACCTCGCTTTTATTAACTTGGGATGTAACTATGTAATATTGATGCGCCTAAAAGATGCAGCGATTTCCATTCTCAAGTTACATACCTGATGACAGTACGAATAGATATAATAAAAACGAGTTTATAGTTTTTTAAACTATAATTTTTTATTTTTATTTTTTATTTTTAGTATCTTTGGTTTAGGCCAGACAATTTTGCAAATATTAACATAATATTATTTTTGTTTTAGTTTGCAAAAAAACAATATTGCTCGAACATACATAAATATATGAGGAATTGTGACGACTGTCACCGCAAGGGAGGCAAACAAAATAAACTAATAATAAAACGACTGATATTTTGAGGTCTTTGAACTGTATATATGTACTAACTAGGCAGACATACTATACATAAGCAAAATACATTTTATAATTCTATACAAATAATCACCCATATAATACTGTCAAATAAAAGGAATTTATATTTAAATGTATGCATGATACAAATAGGCAAATTAGGCCAAGCTAAACTACATACGTACGTATTGTATGTATGTATGTACATTAGACTGCATCACTCCCCATACAAAAAAAAATCGGTGCTATTTTTCCATTGGAATTATAAAATCTATTATATTTTAAAATGTCCACCAAAATATTTCGGAAAAATATTAAGATTTAAGTGAGCTGGACCGATTTGAAAATACCTCCAAAAATCGAGTTTTTTATGAATAAAATTAGTTTATAAGAGATTTTTTTTGAAAAAATCCCCTCAAATGTCAAAACGGTTTAAGCTTAAAAAATTTGCATACAAATATTTAAAAAAAAAAAATGAACGGAATCGTAATAAAGAGATTTTTGATGCTGTTTTTTAACTTTTTTCAAAGACTGGTATAAGAAAAACTTGAACAACACAACCTAAACTCTTCCGATTTAGACTTAAGAGATGTCATTGGAAAGGTTTTTTTACCTAGTTTTTATTTCTTTGCTAATAAACTCATTCAAAGGATGAAAGAGAAAGGTAGGATGAACGAACATCATTCAAAGTTGAATTAAGATGTGTTGGTATTCGAAAAAACAAGACGGGACACGAATGACGTTTTTTTCCCAGAAATAAAAACAGTGTGAAAATACCTTTCCACTGAGATCCCGTAAGTCTAAATCAGAATAGTTTTGGCCCAGTTATTCAAATTTTTCGTAAATCCATCTTTGAAAAAAGTAAAAAAACAGCATCAAAAATCTCGTTCTAACGATTCCGTTGAAGGATTTTTAAATATTTTTATGCAGATTTTTTAAGCTTAATCTGTTTTTTCATCTGAGGGGACTTTTTTCAAAAAGTTCTTTAAGAAACTATTTTTATCCATAAAAAACTCCATTTTTGGAGGTATTTTCAAATCGGTCCAGCTCACTAAAAGCTTATTATTTTTCCGAAATATTTTGGTGGGCGTTTTAAAATATAATAAATTTTGTAATCCCGGCGGAAAAGCCGCAACTTTTTTTGTGATGCAGTCTAATGTACATATGTAGGTATATTAACCCTGCAGGAGATTTCTCTAGCCCAAAAATAATATTGTTACATATGAAAAATATGAATTTAAAGGCAAAAAAAATTTGACTACCGTCCGATTATAATTCCGTGTGTCGCAGGTTCAAATGCCGCCACATGCAGTATTTAAATGATAGAAAAAACAATTTTTTAATACAAAATTTCTAATTTTCACATGAAATTTCATGCTTGTAAATAGCATTTTCATCTTGATAATTTATCTAGGAAAGTACTTTTGATTTCTGTTCTAGAATCCCAATTCTTTATTGATAATAACAAATTGACAAATTATAAAAATTTTGAAAGTTTAGTTTGGCAAGCGTTGCGAGAATTAAGATATGCTAAATTTAAGAAAAATTGCAAAAACGGAAAATTATTTTGCGAAAAAATCCAGGGGAAAAAGAAGAAAAGTTGAAGGGAATATCGACTATTAGATTGTATCAGCAAGTAGAGAACCTTCCCGCGTAGTTTGTTCTCCGGGAATTGGTTTCTCCCGAGAAAGAAATCCTCCAATAATTAACTCTCAGGGAGTAGCATTTTGGCAGCTCAACTCCATCGTATGATAGGAGGAAAGGAAAAGAAGAGACAAACTCCCAGGGAGTTTCTGTTCAGAATCGGCCTGAAAGATTTCATACAAAACAATAAATTACTCATACGACATGCTACCCCTACCTACCCGATTGGACTGACAACCTATAGAGCTTAACCAGTAACCGACATTATCCACGAACGTGTACGCAGCGTGCCGTAGAAGTAAGTAGAAAGATATCAAATTTGCTAATCATAGAGAGAGAGAAAAGCAACGACAACGTTGTGTCCGCTGCCCCGGTCTCCGATTTTATGTCGGTGGATAACTGCGCGCTAATTGTGTACGTACATATGCTTGTAGGTGAGTAAGTGTGTGTTAGGTACAAAAAGCCTAAAGTCATTGCCTCTTTGTGCGTGACTGTTAGCATACTTAGATAAGCTAAATCTAAAAGAAAATTAATAACTAAAATAAAATAATAAAAGTTCTATAAACAATTAAACCTACACTGTAAAAAGTGCGTGTAAAACTACCTCTGAAAATTACTAACTTTTCAACAAGAATCTGTACAAATATATGAATAAGATTTTTAACAGGGCTCGAAAATAACTCTTAACCGAAAAACGGTATTGGTTTTTCTCGGATACTTATCATATTGCGCCGTCACATAAAAGTTTCTCTCGGCGAGATAAAAAAATAATGCGTGCATTGTTTTGGTTGCTCTCTGAGATTTATATTTAATTTCAAGAAATAAATCTCCTTCACTGAGATCTACCTAGAAGACTTATTTGTAATACATAGTTGCTTGTTTTCGATTATTAAATGAGAGGAATATTATTGGTCGAGTAGTAGGTTATATATACCCGAATACCCGGGCAGGCGGTTATCTTTTTCCGATACCTGATATGGGGGTTATGTTCCAGATTCCCTGGATAAGTGGTTTTCTTTATATGTATAACCGAATAGATGGTTATCTTTATCCGGGTAACCGGGTAGGCGGGTTATATTTTTTCGGGACCGGGGTAGTGGGTTATTCCACCTTGACTGAGAAGAACTTTTATTCTTCATTTATATTTCTCCTTAACTGAGAAGCATTTTTATTTCGCATCGGCATCCTCGGAGAGCAACCAATAAAGCATTCTTGAAAAAGTTTTAATCTCAGACTGCTATTTTATTTATCCTTGGATAAGAGTTATTATGCGATAATTTGGATTGGTTAATAGTAATATTCTAGCTCTGATTTTTAAGATTGGATTTTTGAACATGGAAAGTCTGAAATATATGTACACAAGAAATGTTTAAAATTGCAATCATTTTGAAGGTAGAAATACATTTAAACAAATACATATAAACATTAAGAGCTCATTTTTAATCAATTATAAACATTTTATGTGTAATTGGGTCTACTCGACAAATTCGGTATGTAAAAGTAAACAGGCTGTGTTTAATTTTATTAATACTTACAGTGTGTAAATTTGCACAGTTAGGAGGGGGAACTTTTTACTTATCTTAATGTGCATAAATTTAAACAAATTTATTTTTTTTAGTGTGCATACTATATATGGACATCCCTTATCAGCTCTCGCGCGTTAACAATAAAACTAAAAGAGTGGGAGTAAAGCTATTTTATTTTGCGAAAACTAATTCCTACAAATTCAGGGCAATGTATGTATGTACACACATATTGGGATTTATTGCGTCTGTTTGTGTAACCTACGCAAATCACACAAAAGCCAGCGCATAATACGCTAATAATTGTGAGGAAAATATGCGTATGCTGTTGTTGGCAAAATTTATATCGCATCGTTATGGCTATTCGGCGTTGAAAGCGGGTGTTGATATGCGCCATCGACAATGGGCTATCATAGGAATTTCAAAACAAAACCAAATAAAAATACGCACACTTACTGTATGTACATATGTCTGTAGGTTGGTATATAATACATACATATACATACGTACAAATAAGCGCGAATAAAATGTCCTAAAAATAATTAACAGGCATAGTGTGCGTATGATTTGTGGTTGATCATACTAATAAATTGCTAGTTTTATGAAATATATTCTTGAAAATATAAATGTATTTATGTATATGTATACATAGGTATGTATGTATGTACATTAGACCTTACCGGTGAAAAGTTCGCCGTATACACCTGAGTCGAAAGTATTGTGCATGGCAATTTCGAAAAAAATTTATATTTTGGCCGAACTTAGGGGTCGCCTATTTAACTTTTTTCGTTATATATTCGGCATTTCGAATGTCTCGAGTTATTTCAAAGTTCACTGACCTCAAATACCCCGTTCTAATACCTGCCCATCAGATGCCAGTTTTATCACCCTGAAGTATACCCTAATGTCAGTAAATTAAAGCTCAGCTAAAATCATTAAACTTTTGCTAGGGAAATATTTTGCTTATTCTACTAGAACTATTTAAAAAAAAATTATTGCGGAATGTAGGTGTCACCGAAATATGTCAAAAAAAAAACGTTTTTTCGAAATTGATTTGCAAAAATACTTTACACTCAATGGTTGGTGGCTTTTTTGACGTAGAATACGTGTCACGCTTCGATATGGAGGCTATGCTCAAATGTTGTAGTTGTAATTTTTAGAGCTTTACGCAAACGCTTATTGCACTAGAATTAATGAAGCGATTTCAAAGAAAAGTGTGGCGTTTCGAAGACAAAATTCCAAACCTATCGACAGATACATTTTTGTGACGGTAAATATTGGCTTATTTTGGGGTCAACTTTGAGCCTTTAAAGTGCTCTATCAACTTATGATTTGCAGATATAACTTTCATTTTCGGAATTTAGGTTCCTTGGAGCAATGGAAATATTATCGTGAATCAATTTTATATAAACTCAACAAACATTTTTTATTAACAAAATTCTCGTAAACCCGCTCGAATGATTTTGTTTCTGATTTCTTTTATCAAAAACTCAAGTTTTTTCCTTGCATTTGGTATATGGGTAGTATTGGCTGATATCTTCTAAGTATGTTTATTTTATTAAAATATATGGGCATAAATGATTTTCCATACAAAAGCACTTCGTCATCATTTTGCAAACACGTGCTTGCGTTGGAAGTGAGAGAAGGAGACAAAAAGTATCTGTGTGTAGGTAATTCGGGTTTTGAGTAGCAGATGGCGCAACATTTATAGCCTAATCGCAGCGTATGTATGTATGTCAATACATACATGTTGATTGCAGTTAGTGTGGATCTGTATGTATACATATGTGTGAATGCATAATACGCGAAAACTTTTTCGTGAAAATATTTTGCAGAGGGTTGCCACCTTTTTTCAAAGCTAGATTCAATATAAGCAGTAGGTTAAATAAATTACTTTAATATGAATATAAGTCAAAATTTCTTTGAAAAAACTGTATTGCCAAAGTACATGTAATAGGGTTGCCACCTGATTTTATAATTATATTCAATTTGAATTAACAGCATTAGATAATTTAAATATGTATCACTACAAAAATATCAGACGAAAAAGGTTTAATGAGATTTTGGTTTAAAAATAATTTTAACAGGATTGCCATCTGTTTGAAAAGTCGAATTAAATTAGATTATATGAAATATTGGCGTCACACAAAGGGGTATTAAGAAATATGTATTTAGTTTGAGTATTTATAACATAAAAAGTTAAACTCAAATTATTTAATAAGTCAAATGAATTATGAAAGTATGGGTTTAAATTGACAAGGGTTAAAAACGTTTTTTCTGAACTTTATTTAAGACGGTTAACATATGTTTTAGAAATTAAATTCAGTTTGAAGGGAATTAGTTACACAATTTAAATATGTATCGCAATATGTGTGCCACTCGAAAAAGTTTTAACATGGTTTTGATTATAAAATATTTTGAACAGAGTTGGCACCTTTATTTAAATTAGAATTTAATTAAAGTATGCTTAAGTTAAATGAAATATTAAAATATGATTTTAAACGAAGGTGGTAATGTGTCCTTAGTTTGAATATTTAGAATATTAAAGAGGATTGCCACCTGTTTAAAAAGGTAAACTCAAAGCAAATGGAATGGATTTAAAAAGGCTTTATTTCTGAACTGTACTTAGGAGCGCTGTCACGTATTTAAAAAATCAAAATTAACTTAATTCATCAGGCACATGAAATATGTAGGTATCACAATACCATACCCGAGAATTTTTTTTATTTCTTTACTGTATTTAGTAGGGTTGCCAGCTGTTTCAGAAGTATTAGCTAACTTATTTACAAATCCAAAAACGAAGCTAATGCAGAGACTAGCATGAACACGAAGAAAAATACTAATACGGGGACCTAGGCTAAAATAAAAAGTAATACAAATTTCTGCAGAATGAAAGGAAATAAAAATTAATCGAAGTATATGACATATATCTATTTTTAAGCTGATGGTACATATGATTGAAGTTAACGTGGATCTGCTTCTCTATTGCTTCTTATTAATATTTTGCAATTCATATTGGTTTATTAAATTCAGTTCAATACAATCAAAACGAATATTTCATGTACCGTTTTTAACTTGAATGTGGTCTTAATAACCGTACGTATTCTACGTTTGAGTTTAGCGGCTGTGGCTCCGACACAGCCCGCAGGTCAAGAAGAAGGTGCTGAAGACTGATCCTTTTTATACATTTTTCAGTTTATAAAGCTTTTGTAAAGCTACTTAATTTTTTATGAATGCTGCTATTAGTATTTAGCTTCGACAACAGTGTATGTACATATAAAAATTTATTTGTTGGTGTCACAGAGTACAATAAGAAAATTATGCCTACAGGCACATATGCACTCTAAAAAAAAAAAACACAACCATACAAACAAATATGAACTTTAGTGCGTTATATATAGTGTAAGCAAGTAATTGACTGATAAGGGGCATTATTTGTTGTCGAGTGATTAGTAAATTATCGCACCCAGCAAGTGATAAAACACAAAAAAAAAAAAAATAACAAATATTCTACGAACAAAGCACTATAAAAATAAATATATGCCTGTTATAATCTCTAGGACAACAAAAGCATTAATTGATACGCATGTACTTACTTATACATAGTACATACATACATACATTCACTATAATTTTATATTATTTAATTAAAGCAAGCAAATTGGAATCGGCAGGGTGTACATAGAACGTACATACATATGTACATATGTATGTATGTAGTGACATATGGATTGCTCCATTCATTGAAAACAGACACCAGTGAAGCAACACTCAACGAACATTCATTTCTTCTCGATAATCCGGACCCATGTTTTTTTTTTGTACAATTTTCACCTCCTCTTGGGAGTATGGGCCCTGTACAAAATTTTTCCTCTGAGTACGGTATAGCTCAGTTTCGTAGTTTAAATAGCTATACCATTTCTATGCCAATACTTTAAGATCAGCTTGGCACAGAACAGCAACACAGAATTGTGCGGGTTTTTTTTTCATATAACTACTTCGTTTTCGCAGGATATTCAAAGCCCTTAAAACTTGCGTGCACAGAATATCGACTACAAAAATATGTACTGCACCTTTTTAACTCTATCGTGCGTCTTCATCTTAGCTGTACGCCGATCAAATTGCAATCGTCTCGATAAAGTTTAAACTGGCTGGAATTATGATGCCTCTAGAGGAAAAAAACCATTGAAGTAGAGGAAGAGGCCTGGTATCTAGGTCTAATACTAGATAGGCAAAAAAAACTGGGCGCCTAATATTGCATATAGAGTGCGCAAAGCAACAGTAACCCTATACGTTTGCAGCAGGTCTATAGGAAAATGATGGGGGATGGTACCAAAAAAAAAACATAATACACCAGCTATACACAGCGGCGGTTAGGTCAATTCTATATCACGGCAAAGTGGTATATTGGGACACCCTTGGGCAAGAGGTAAACTTTAAAAATATTGATAAGGCGCAAAGGCTCACGTTCACACGCATAACTGGTGCGATGAGAACAACACCATCCAAGGCATTGTATGCCCTACGGATCTTTCTTCCGGTAGAACTATATGCCAAACAAGGCGCAAGCGTTGCTGCAATTTGTATGAATACTCTAAATAAATAGTCAAACACCAGTTATGGTCATGGTAGAATATTGAGGGAGTTTTCGGAGATTCCCGGATTGATGGACTACGCCCTTCCGAACCCTGCTCACACTACAGCGTTTACGACCCTCCTACCCTCAAGGGAAGAGTGAAAACTGCCAGGAAACTATGGCCGGCGCTTAAGTGCACTGGCCTACTAATGAGCTTAAATAAGCTTGATAGCATCTATAATAAATAACAGGACACTGCCTAATCGACAGGCATGCCTATCGAATAGGCGTACGGCTACGATTCTGCACCTGTTGGGCCAGTGCCCTTCTCTATACAGAGGAAGACTCTCCACACTGGATAGACAATTCTTCGATAACCTGGAGGACCTTAGATTTGTTGAAATCAAGGATCTTCTAAAATTCTGCGAAGTTCAAAATGGTTTTAGGAAGTATTGGGAGCTATTGACCCCCTTACAGACGACCGCGACAACCTAATCTAACCTATGCTGCCGAGCGAATATTTGATGAAACTTCTGTCCGACGAATTAAGCGTTCGTTTCTATAGACTGTAAGTTGAATTCTTAAATTTCGAGTCAAATCCGCGGCTGGGAAAGTAATTTATTTTAAATAGTACTACATACATATTGTGAAATTGTGGGAATTATCGAAGGTCAAAATTTAAAAAATTAAGAGAAATATGGGTTTTTTTATTTTACCCGGTAAAAAATTCCAAGAAGTCAAGTCCGACAATACATTGTTATATATGATCTTAAAGGCCTCATAAAAACGAAACACACATACCTTCAAACGTTTCTACGTTGAGGTGTGAGGATTAAAATTAGGATTTGAATTCGTCATATTCACAAAACGAAAAACGTATGCTGAATCATTCTGACTTTGTTTACACTCTATTTTTCAATCCACAACAAACATTCAACAAAAGCGCTTTTCAACACACACCCTAAAGTGGGTCATGTTATCACGTTACGTTTATTTTTTTTTACTCCTGCATGCTTCTTATACCCTCCATATTCAATTAGTCGGTCATTAACTTATGCATTTTGAATAAACACAATTTTTAGATATAAGCAAAGCGCAAAGACCAAACATTCGGCATCAATTGTAAATATTATTTCTCATCTTTCCGTTGTTTTCATATGCATTGAAATGTCGAAATATGAAAATGCAAAACGGAAAAAGCTACAAAAATTAAAATTACGTATGTATAAACATTTATTGCTCAACCTATGTCGCATACATATTGATGCACATACATATGTAACCATATCGAAACATTCTATTTGTTTTGACTAAATTTTAACTGTATTTGATTTCATTGAGAGTATGTATAATTTCTTGGTAAATCGGCGTTTTTAGTTTCTAAACAGGTAGTCAGGTCTTTTTCCAAAGGACTATGATTTGTAATGTTTCCAAAAGTTTACACAAAATATGGACATATGGGTATCAACAATTAAAATAAAAATTTAAAGCGAGATTAATTATAACTTTTGTTTTCAATTATCCTTTTGGAACATGTCAAACAAATTTCAAAAAAGTCCACAATTAATTGTTATTTTTTACCGAATTTTTTTAGTCAAAAATAACATTTAAATATGGACTTATATTTTTTCAGTCAAAAACGAAGCACAGCTCGCTGTAGAAAACAACGATAAGAATCGTACTAAAAATATGTTTTTTCCCACTTACGTTCTTATTGAATTATTTTCGCTTGCGTTTTATTTAGTTTGCAGTAAGAAATTAACAAGGATGTCTTCTTAGGTAATACAATAATTTATACAGTTTTGAGCAGTATTTTACCTTTATTTTCTATAGTGTACGGCCCATAACAGTTGAAATTTTACTTTTATTCTTCCGAGTTTTTGTTTTTTTTTTTTTGATCAGAAAAATATAAGACAAATTTTAACTCTCAATTTTGGATCGAAAACATATCAGCGAAAAAATAACGATTATTTATCGACTTTGTTGAAAAAAAGCATAACAGTTACATTCTCATAAATGTAGCGGTTAAAAGCCCTCGGATTCAGGATCGAAGGCTATTTAATATAAACATTTTATAGGTTTTCGCTTCTCCTACATGCAAACCAAAAAAAAATGCCACTTAGAGCATTATGTGCAGTTACCGACGATATGTAAAACTTAAAAAATTTTAAGACGTACTATGTTCATAACAAAACATGCGGAAAGGCGTGCCTGACCTCGCACAAGATTTGTTTTCTTGGACAAAATGCAATGGCAGCAATAACCACAATAGCTATAAAATGCGCAACAATTCAAATTTTGTAATCACACAACTGTGAAAACCGTCCGTCTGTGTCAAAGTGGCTCGTAAAAACGGGATCGTAAAAATTATGCAACCGAAGTGCAATAAAATTAAACTATAAACTTGAATAACAACGTGAAGAAATATGACCTTCTAAATACAACAATGACATATAGTATGTAAATGTATGTACATACATAGTATGTATTTTGCTGTGTCAAAATGAAGACAACTTAAGTAGACTTATCTATTAAAATATCTTCAGGAGGTAGTAGTTTCCTTTAAAATTCGCTTGAAAGAGTATTTGTAAGTATTTTTTGATAATTTAAAAACTCAACAAAACTTTTTTTTTAATATTATAATTGGGCATATATTTCTTGTCACTTCAAAACTAGATATAAATTTTTGCTAATTTAGAAACTAGATACATTTTTTAATAAGAAAAATTTAGTGTTTTTGAATCACCAGCAATTTTTCCTTTGGTTTTTAAATTGTCAAAAAATTAAATTCAGTTCGTTTTTTTTTTTACTTTCTTGGTCATTTAAAAAATAGGCAAAGATTTTTGAGCGTTTAAAGATTGGAAATAAATTTTTAGTCTTTCTAAATATGGAACATATAAAATTGACTGTGACTGTTAAATAGGGTAGTTAAAAAAATTGTTTAAAATATTAAATATTTTGTTAAAAAAAAAAAATATATTTATTTTATATGGCGAAAAATGGGTAGAAATTTTATAGTTTGCCATTGCCAGCCGAGGGACGACCGCTGTTAAGAAAAAACCTTTTTTCTATATTTTTTTTCCATGTTCGATGTAGTTTTTAAATACCAAAAAGCTTCTGCAGCCCTGTCCTGAAAACACCGAAAATTGAAGCAAAATTTGTGCACGTCCGTTTTTTTTTTTTTAGTTTCCTTAATGTTATGTCCAGTTTTTACTTTCAAGCGTTCATGTGTATGTATGTAAGTATACCAGCAAGTGACGTGCAATATAACCGCCGTAGTTATTATTGCCACCTGCTAGAGAGGGTGACAAATTGCACAGTGCTAAATACTGCACTTTTTAATGTTGGTCAGGGTTTGCGCCATTCGTTTGTTTAGTATAAATACATACATATGTGTGTACATATGTATGTATATGTTTTCCTGTACACGAAATCAGACTGCTCGTATAGGATGACATTTCGTGATACTTTAGAAAAAAACAATAAGAAAGTCGTGCTGTGAAGTCAACAACAAACCGCTAAAATGCAATAAAAAAAAAATTACGATCGTCGCGCTATAATGTGTACATCATAATAACTATAACTATAATGATGTCTGGCTGCCTGCCGGTGGCGTATGAGTTACGTTAAATAGTACGTGCACTCGAATACGAGTGTGTATATACAGTGGTGGAAAAATAAGTATGGACGGGATATTTTAACAAATTTTTTTGCATTTTTTTTGTTATCATTATTTTTTATTTTTTATTTTTTTATAAAAGTATAGCTCGTTGTCTAACAAAACTATGTGCAAAAATTATAAAAATTCTGCGAAATTGCATCTAAATTTTCAACTTGTTAATCGCATTTTTCGGAACTTTTTCCAGTATGCACTTTTATGGCCTATAAAATTGTAGTATAATAAAGTTGAAGTTAGAAGTTGCTAAAAAATCGCGTTTAATTTTGATTTTTCTAACCGTATTACGCTTACAAAAAAATTGTCAAACAAAAATATTTTGTATGAAAGAAAATGCTTGAAAAATCTGATTAAAAAGTTGCAAATTTAAATACAATTTTGCAGAGCTTTTATAACAGGCGAAATTTATTAAAATGTCGCGTACATATTTATTTTTCCAGCACATACAAATATATGTATATTCGTGCTTAGAATTTGCAAAAAATTGCATCAAAGCCGCACAATAAACAGCATCGCATTGCAGCAGCATTATTTTGCGTCGCAGACTCGCACTCTGCACCATGAACGAATAATTAATATGTTTATAGTTTAGAAAAAAAAAAAACGAGAAACTAAGTATGTCTGAAGAAAAAATTGCAGCAATAGCAGCGCATATTTTCGCCTCACAAGCAACAAATGTGGTTTATTGCCCACTTGCGGGATAATTAATGGCAAGGCACTAGAAATTCGTTTGGTGTAGGTCATATTTTGAGTCGACATCAGCGCCTTTTGCTGAATCACGAACAAGAGCATGCAAGTGATGGCTGGCGGCTGACATGCAGGCCAGTAAAAGTGTTTTTAACGCCACACTCTTTTTTTAGCTGAAAAGTGGTTTTTCTTTTATTTTATGAACTTGTTGAACGATTAGATTTAACTAAAGTAGGTACTTCTGTGTAAATGAATATCGGGCTAAAGTGGCGTTGAAGCTCGTTGAGCCATCAAGGTGAAGTATGTATGTACTTTTACTACGTTGAGTTTTTTGTATAATGAATATTTTGTTTTTAAATTAAATTAATTACTTACATCCTCAACTGACAGTAAAATTTGGAGCTTGCACTTCCACACTAAGTCTAGAAGAAATAAAAGCTAACTTCACAATAATATCAGAAACCAAACCAAAAAAAAAAAACATCATACACTTTTTCTATACATTTTGGTATGTAAAGCATGTTTTACGAGGAGAGAAGAGGAGCTCTTTCGCTTACCGGCACTCATATTTGGCAACCCAAGAAAGAACTGCATATCTCTACAAATGGCAAGAGAGCTGAGAAATTTCACCGATAGGAAGAGGGGCATTGTTTCAGTCGAACGCACGGAAGGGCATGGATGCTACAGGAAGTACCTGCACCGTTCCATTCATGAAAATTCTCCATTCTGTCTGGAATTCCAAGTTGATAAAAATGCAAATGACCTAAATTCTGAAGCGCTTCAGTGCAAAGAGAAAGAAAAGCAGCATCGATGGATCAAGACCAGCTGAGTTGTTGAGCTTGAAGCAAGTAATATGGAAAGAAATTATACAGATAAATCAATAGTTGCGTCTAGTGTTGCCAACTCCAAAGGTACGAAAATCCCATTCTCCTTTGAAAAACGCCCTGTTGATCCCATTTTAAAATTCGAAAATACCATTTATGAATATTAAATATTAAACGTTTTTAAGAACAATATATATATAAAGAGTAGATACAGTGACTCAAACAAATGACCACGTGTTGATTCTTTATAAATATTCGTAAGGTTTATCGAGATAATTTGTTTTGGTATTTTTCTATAAAAATACCGTCCGAGGTTTAACCGAAATCATCATATCACAGATTCACACTTTATACAAAATTTAGGAAAACTCGACAAATTGTCGTAAAAGTTTCAGTATTTTTTAATCTAATGGCCTTATTCATAAGAAATAAAATAGGTTTAAAGAGCTTTACAGAGTGATATAAAGTTTGTCTAAAACGGGAAACGAATCCATCCACTCAGAGAGGTGGGTGTCGTCGTTGTCTCAGCAGTCACTCTTGGGGAAAATGAAAATTTTCCGTGTAAATCATATAACTAAGTTTTCTACTTTATTAATTTCGTGTTTAACTGATATTTGAATTCAGATGTTAACAGTTTGAGATGCCGAATTAAGGGTTAAAAAGAAATTACTTAAAGTTTGAGGAAAAACAAGTTTAAATGTCCCACCCGTCACGTTGGAATTAACAGCAAATAAAAAACAAAAAACAATAGAACCACATAATTGTATTTAGCTAAAAATCCCATAATGAGACGCAAAATCCAACGCGCTCTTTTATGGTGCGAAAATCCCAAATTATGGGCGAAATTCTACG
>NW_023458561.1:30041871-30047721 GCF_013731165.1 Rhagoletis pomonella
CCCCCCTTGCTTTCACTTGCGGTGAAGTTCAGGTGGCCATCGGGAAGGCAAAAGCCTCCAAAGCCATGGGTCCCGACGGAATATGCATGCTGATGCTGAAAAATTTGGGTCCTGCGGGGGTAGCGTACCTAACGGAGGTCCTCAACTTGTCTATGGCCACTCTCATCATCCCAGACATCTGGAAGGTGGGGAGAGTGGTCCCACTGCTCAAACCGGGGAAACCTGCCAACAAAGGAGATTCTTATCGTCCGATAACACTCCTTTCCCCGGTAGCGAAGACACTCGAGGCCTTGCTGCTCCCGTACTTCACAAACCACTTGACCCCAGCGAAGCATCAGCATGGTTTCCGTAAAGTGCACAGTACAACAACAGCCATAAACACTCAGATAACTCGTGGCCTTAACCGAAACCGTCCCTGTGAGAGAACGATTCTAGTAGCGTTGGACCTGTCAAAGGCGTTTGACACCGTCTGCCATTCCACGCTACTAGAAGATATAGAGGCCTCCTCTCTCCCACAGAGGCTCAAACGGTCGTTGGCAAATTATCTGAGTGGTCGACATTCGTCGGTAATGTTTAGAGACAAAACGAGCAAACAGAGAAAAATAAAACAGGGGGTTCCACAGGGTGGTGTCCTTTCCCCGCTACTGTTTAACTTTTACATTTCAAAGCTCCCTCAACCACCAGAGGGTGTCTCGATTGTCTCTTATGCCGACGATTGCTCGATCATGGCGACTGGGAATGGAATTGATGACCTGTGTTCGAAAGTAAGCGGGTATCTCTCCGAACTTTCTCGCTTCTTCACTGTAAAGTATCTAGCCCTCTCCCCTACGAAATCCTCCGCGACCCTGTTCACAACCTGAACGAAGGAGGTCAGGCTACCGCTGGGGATTCACGTCGATGACACACCAATTCCGACGGTGAATAACCCCAAAATACTCGGAGTAACATTCGACAGCCTGCTCCCCTTCTCTGCGCACGCAACCGCTATTGTCAATAAAGTACAGAGCCGCAACAAGGTCCTCAAGTCGCTAGCCGGCATTACTTGGGGCAAAGATAAAGAAACGTTGCTGGCAACATACAAGGCAATAGGCCGGCCGGTTTTGAACTACGCAGCGCCAGTGTGGTCGCCGGGGACTAGTAGGACGCAGTGGATGAAGCTACAGACTGCACAGAACACCGCACTCAGGACAGCGACAGGATGCCTCCTGATGTCGCCCGAGCACCATCTTCACGGCGAGGCGCAAATTCTCCCCGTAAAGGAGCATAATATAATGTACGAGGCACGTCAGGAGGCATCTATATGAACTGACGGACGAAGTCCAGAGGTTCATCAAGCAACTTTGTTGAATTGCGCCGGGTACAACGTGCACCGTCGAGATCGCGAGCGAGATAATGGTGGTGGCTTAGCGTTCATCACGCACCACACCGTGCAGTATTGTCTAATCGAAGCAGACATCGACCGCAGGGATACCACCCTAGAATGTCAGGGCATCGCTATCCGGTCAGGCGATGTTGAGCTCGAAATATTTAACATATACATACCCCCTGTAACCTGCTGCCCGGCAGGATATCACCCTGATATAGGTGCGCTCCTCAGAGGTGAAAACCGTATGGTAGTAGGTGACTTTACTGCGCACCACGATCTTTGGCACTCAAGCCTGTCAAACGATCGTAGGGGAACAGACTTGGCTGAGCAGATAGACGATTCGACATTCTGCACAATGAACGACGACGCACCCACCAGAATTATGGGTAACTGCTGTAGCTCGCCAGACATCACCATAGTCAGCGCTGGTCTGATAAACAGCATAACATGGCGACCTATGCTGACTTTAGCATCAGACCACCTACCCATAGTCATCTCGATAGATAAACCAACCGACTTTGCCTCCGCCAAACACCGTACCTATATCAACTTTTTTAAAGCTGATTGGAAAGGTTACGCGTAGTTTACCGAAAACACCTTCACAACGCTCCCCACACCTACCGACGTCCATCTCGGTGAACGTAAGTTCCGCAGGGCTGTCACTGCTGCTGCAGCTGGCTTCATACCGGCAGGATGTATAACGGACCCACGTCCAAACTTCCCTGCCGAAGCGGCTGTTCTAGCCGATGAGCGTGATAGCCTTCGTCAGGCCGATCCCGGAGATCCCCGTATCAGGGATCTCAACGCGGAGATTCGGCAAATAGTAAACGTACATAAGCGGAAGAAGTGGGAGGAGCATCTGAAGACCTGTAACTTCACCTCTGGTGTGAGCAAGCTTTGGTCAACCGTGAGGTCGCTGTCCAATCTGACGAAGCACGACGACAGAGTCGAAATTTCCTTAGGCGACCATGCTTCGTCGGACCCGGAGCGATGCGCGAGCTATTTTAGCCGGCAGTTCATACTGCATCCTCCGGTGGACAAAGCCAAGCGTCGAGTGACCAGAAGGCTGCACAAACTGCCAACAACCTGTGCCCCCCTTGCTTTCACTTGCGGTGAAGTTCAGGTGGCTATCGGGAAGGCGAAAGCCTCCAAAGCCATGGGTCCCGACGGAATATGCATGATGATGCTGAAAAATTTGGGTCCTGCGGGGGTAGCGTACCTAACGGAGGTCCTCAATTTGTCTATGGCCACTCTCATCATCCCAGTCATCTGGAAGGTGAGGAGACTGGTCGCACTGCTCAAACCGGGGAAACCTGCCAACAAAGGAGATTCTTATCGTCCGATAACACTCCTTTCCCCGGTAGCGAAGACACTCGAGGCCTTGCTACTCCCGTATTTCACAAACCACTTGACCCCAGCGAAGCATCCGAATGGTTTCCGTAAAGTGCACAGTACAACAACAGCACTTAACGCCATAAACACTCAGATAACTCGTGGCTTTAACCGAAACCGTCCCTGTGAGAGAACGATTCTAGTAGCGTTGGACTTGTCAAAGGCGTTTGACACCGTCTGCCATTCCACGCTGCTAGAAGATATAGAGGCTTCCTCTCTCCCACAGAGGCTCAAACGGTGGTCGGCAAATTATCTGAATGGTCGACACTCGTAGTACTTAGGCCGGCCGGTTTTAAACTACGCATCGCCAGTGTGGTCGCCGGGGACTAGTAGGACGCAGTGGACGAAGCTACAGACTGTACAGAACACCGCACTCAGGACAGCGACACAATGCCTCCTGATGTCGCCCGAACATCACCTCCACGACGAGGCACAAATGCTCCCCATAAAGGAGCACAACATAATGCTCTGCAAGCAGTTTCTGATCGGGAGCCACAGAAGTGGCCACCCAAACAGACAGCTGCTTGCAGAGGAGCCCTCGCCTAGGCACGTCAGGAGGCATCTATATGAACTGACGGACGAAGTCCAGAGGTTCATCAAGCAACCTCTGGGCCCGTCAGCTTACCGACTGGCCTTCACAGGGAGTCAGTCTCGAGTTATGTAGACTCTAGACCTGTCAATGCCGTTCTAGGCATACAGCCCCCGGACATAGACGAGACGGAGCTTCATCTGCCTCGGGAGACACGAACGACCATAGCCCAACTCCGCTCTGGCTACTGCAGCAGATTAAACTCCTACCTGAGTAGATTGAATGAGGATGGGCCAAATGAGTGTCCGGCATGCGGAGAAACCCCACATGACTCGAAACATCTCTTCGCATGCCCGGAAAACCCGACAACCCTAACGGCTTTGTCCTTGTGGACCAACCCAATAGAAGCTGCACGCTTCCTAGGGCTGCCGTTAGTGGAACTTGGCGACAACGACTGAGATACCAACCGATCTGGGCGGGGTTGTTGTAGCCGCTACAACAACAACAACAACAGTGCTTATCATAACTACATATACACCGCTCACATATTGACAAGATTTTACTGCACATCGCACCCCATACCAAGTTTTAACAATTAAAAAAACAACAAAGCTGCTGGAGCTGAAAGCCTTCCACCGAGCTATTCAAGTACGGCGGCGTGGAGTTGATAAGGTGCTCCGTCAAGCTCCTCGGAGTGTTCCACTTGGCAAACGTGAAGCTGTAAACCAAATTATAAATGAAATGAGCAAGAGTGGTATGATTGGACTATCAGCGAGTACATGGAGTTCGCCGGTAGTACTTGTGAAGAACATAGTTGGAGTGGTCGAATGCGGTACTGCGTGAAATTACGGAAACTAAGTGACGTAACGAAAAAGACCATCTATCCACTACTCAAACTCGCTGATACTCGGCACGAAGTGATCCTCAACACAGTGAAGAGGGCAAGGAAAAGACAGCTTTCAACGTGCCACTTTTGAAAGACCCTTGGACCATGTTCTTAAGGGACTGCATTGGAAAACATGTTTGGTGTATCTGGACGACGTCATCGTATTGGGTAATAAAAGCTTTGAGGAACGACTTACGAATTTGGAAGAAGCAAATGGCAGTGTTAAGCTAGATCACAATGTCATACGGTGCGCAAATAAACAGTTTTAAGTTGATAGCTGCCTGATTCCGTAGGAAATGGGGAAGTGAAGATGGCCAGTGATGCCGTAATCCAACAGTAGTTCCAATTTTCTAGACGATTCCACATTGCTCAAGAAAAATCGCTCGTGTAAATGGTTATTGAAAAATCGCTTGTCTCAAAGGAGACAGCAAGTCAACTTTTTCATTCGATTATCTCCTGTCAAAAAATCACCTCATGTTAAGCCAGCTTTGAGTGCGAAATATGTTCCAGAGTAACACCATATTTGGCTTCGTATGCGGTAGAGGGTTAATCGAATAACAACGAAGGCGACCTCTGCAGTGAAGACGCGTAAATGCAGGGAAAACAACCAGTGTTGGCAGACATAACGTTTTCGTACCAAATCTGGTAGGTTTTTTTCATTTGGTAAGGCCTGTATGCAGCTCCGAAGAAAAGCAAAAACTCCATCTAAAATGACGTACAAGAAATGGCTAAGAAATTTTCTTGGGTCAGATTTCCTTAAGGCAGTACGCAGTTCTTAAGGAATTTGGTACACTTTCTACTACGGTTACTTAAAGTTTTTTGTGCAAAAAGAGCACAAGGCAACCCAGGTTTGCAACAGAAATATATGCCCGTTCCAAGACGCAATTATACAAGGTGTTATGGGTTGTCAACTTCTCGCTCTAATTCCGCCATATTGACTGCCTTAGGTGAAACAGTGTTACTTCTTTAACAATTCTTTGCCTAATAATATAGTTGAATTTTTTTTATTTTTTCTCAGTATACACATTTTGTTTTCTCAAAAAGGTATTTTATTTTATCTTATTTCATTTCATTACGAATATACTATAAAAAGCAAATTTTGTTTAGGAGAAAACATGAAATTTTATATTTCATCCCGTTTTTCTTCTTATTCTACTGAGCTAAGGCAGTGTCAACTCGACCTGTCACAACTGATACCACCTTGTATTATTGCAGCATGGGTCTTTGTAGGTAACTTTGGTAGGAAAAAAAATGTTTGTGGCAACACTGAGAACAACACAACCTCAATAATCCCTCAATATTGGGCATTTCTTTACTGAAAATTATTCTTAATTAATTTAGTAGATATATGAAAACGAAATTAAATAGATAATGGGACATTTACGCAGAAAACTTTCCTAATAGATTACAAAACATTTTACTATTGAGCAACTGTTGAGTTTCATTGGTTTTGTTTTGTTCGCTTTGACGTAGAGAAGCTGATCGAGACGACACGTATTGAACAAACAGCAAGCAGAAGATAAGGCAATCGCGATAGGAAGTTTGTGTTGTAAATGGGCTGGAGCAAATGCCGCCACAGAAACTTAAAAGCCACCCATCGGGTTATAATAGAAATGTAAACAATCGAACTAATGTTAAACAATTGTTCAAAAAGTATTTGAATTTCGAGTACGTAAA
>NW_023458561.1:30047821-30052792 GCF_013731165.1 Rhagoletis pomonella
TTTACGTACTCGAAATTCAAATACTTTTTGAACAATTGTTTAACATTGGTTCGATTGTTTACATTTCTATTATAACCCGATGGGTGGCTTTTAAGTTTCTGTGGCGGCATTTGCTCCAGCCCATTTACAACACAAACTTCCTATCGCGATTGCCTTGTTATCTTCTGCTTGCTGTTTGTTCAATACGTGTCGTCTCGATCAGCTTCTCTACGTCAAAGCGAACAAAACAAAACCAATGAAACTCAACAGTTGCTCAATAGTATACATTAAAAATGTTTTGTAATCTATTAGGAAAGTTTTCTGCGTAAATGTCCCATTATCTGTTTAATTTCGTTTTCATATTTCTACTAAATTAATTAAGAATAATTTTCAGTAAAGAAATGCCCAATATTGAGGGATTATTGAGGACTCAGTATATCCAGTAAACAAACTTAGCTATTTTTTTTTACCAAGTTTGGTCCCCATAAAGGACTAGTGTTGCAAGCAACGCTTTTTCGGCAATTAGGGTGTTGTGCAGCTATTTAATGTGGTGAAAATTATTTAAGCACTGGAGAGATTTATTCACATGGAATTGGAGATAGGGCTGATAGATTAATTTTAAATAAATTGTGAATCTGCGAAAATATCTTTTCAGCAGATGAATATACTTTTTAACCTTTTTCCCGAAAATTTACATACAGGCTCGAAAATATGCGAGTAACATTAGGTTTGTATAGTAACTTCTCCAGTAAAACATTGCAGCGAGAGCGTAAAATTGAGAAGAAGAGAAAACTAGCAGAAGAGGTTATTGAACACAAAACTAGCAGAAACTTGCAAGAGAACAGTTGTTGCACTGCTTTGACAATCTGCTGTAAACATTTTACTATTTATAAATTAGTTTTAAACTCTGCTTTACACACAAGCACTTACACTGTCCAGTACATCATTAATATTATGATTTCCACTCATTTTACTTTTGTTTGTGCCAAGGCGAATCAATATAAGGTGATAGCAGGAGTACAAATCCAAAAATTTACATGTATTTTGTTTTTGCTTTGGCGGCATAAACTGTCAAAACCTGTAAGTGTGAGTAGAAATTCAAACAAAATTTTTCAATTTGATATCAGAAGCCGTGCGGCGAAACACATACACAAAATCAACTGAGCTAGTAACACCACTTTATATATATTCTTTTGACATTTATTCTTCTTCTTCTTCTGCTAGCTAATTTCTGCTAGTAAAAATTTCACTAGCAAGAATTTGCAGCTCTCTCGTGTTGTTACGCTCTCGATTCAGTGCTCTCTTGCAAATTTTTTGGGTTATCATACACTTTTCCAGTAAAAGTTTGGAGGTTCCAGTACAAATTAGTACTGACTATTGGTAATTTTACAAACCTATTCAAATATAGTCGCCTGGATGGAAAATTGCCGGAAGCGTCATTTTGACAATTTGTGGTTTTTGGATATCTTCTTTAGTTTCCGACTAATTGACTAACATTTTTTCGGTTATTTGGTACAAATTGCGTTAGTATTGCTGTCGTACTAAACTAATCAAGATCTTTCAAATAGAGTTATCTGTTCTTCTTTAGTTTCCGACATATTCAGCTTTATCATGAGTTTCATTTTCTAGAACCGGGTCACTTTTCGTTTGCGTGTGTTCACTACAGGTGGATGAACAAATTGTTGGCGAAATTTTGTTCGGGCGAAACTCACGATTAGGCTGATTAGTAAAAAGTATGGTTAATTTATAAAAATTGTTATCACATTTTGGCGTATATCACTAAAACTGACTGCAAATGGTTGACACTAAACTAAAAAAAATAAGATAATTTAAGAATTTCATGAACTAGTACATTGCATTCTCCGACACTTTGGAGAAAATCTGTAGTCGTGTTTCTGAGAAATTGCATTCCAAACTTCAATCGTGAGTTACCGAAAGTAACTTGTGACAATCTTTTATCCAGGGATCTACATAAATTATAATTGTCATTATTTTCGCAGTTGGAGTATATGCCAGACGAGTAACAGGTATACACATACAAGGATACCTAAATTAGCGCGTTGAACTTGTATATTTATCTCTCTCCAACGCATTAATTCTATATACGTAGGTACCAACGCCTGACAAAGTTATGTCTAAATTTAATAATGGCTCTATGACAAAATATTCATGGAATGTATTCGTAGATTTTTATTTACTTCATTTCATATATTAGCATTGATGTTTTGTTTTTCATACATTAGTATTGAGGTTTTTTACTAAATACCAGGAATAAATATTTAATAAAAAACTATTTCATTTAAGCTTAACCAACATTTAGTTGCTCGGAGCTAATTTTGGAACGCTTCACGAAATATTTTCATAGACAGTAAATGCAACCCTGGGTGCATCCTTAACGAGCTGAAAAACCAAACAATTAAAAAGATTCCATCTGAACCAATATACCCAAAAATTATAAAGCAAAACAAAAACCATTTTTTCCAATTTATGCACTGTTATTTTTATTATTGCAATACAATTTCGCAGCTCTTCAAACATTTTCCACATTATGCTTTTAGGGCTAGTAGTTTCCGACCCCATTTGCTCGTTTTTTTTTTTCAATTCTGAATTTAGGCTAGGCTTCATGGGAACTTACTGTGGGTGCAAACAGACCACATTTTGTAAACTGAATTGTGATATGTAATTTTATTTTATAATGAAAAATGAATTTAATGTGCAATTTTTTAAGTTGACTAGATGTAAGACAAACTTTTAATTTTCTTTATATATTGCATGCTTTAGTTTTAATTCTGTTTAAGTTAAGTTGTAAAGGTGAAAATAGGCCTCCTGGGCAACCGAGCACATTAAAAAAAAATCGGTAACTCGCGTAAAAGCATACCTCACAAGTGGTGTGGAAAATGCAAGAACAAATATAAATGGAATAATTTTCGAAATTATGAAATGGTTATTGGTATTTTCCATCTCAAAGGGGGTGATTAATTTGAACGTTATTTAAGCTGCCTTTACACGGTCGATTTTTGTCGTTTACCCAAAATCTACCCGTGTAAATTGCAATTCAACCGTAAAATGTAAGCGTTTTGGCTAGTCGATGTCTTAAGTAAATTTTCCAGTCGACAGAAATCGACCCGTGAAAAGGCAATTTCAGGAATTTTTTAATTTTCTTTTTTTTTTTTGCTTGGGCGTCTTTTAAAGATGTGCCAAATTATATTGTCGCCTTAAATACAAAACAACAATTTCTTTAAGCCATCTTGTGCAGCAATTTGTTGATCTTATCCTCACGGCTACCGAAATCACCAACCTCAACGTAGTGATTAGCCTTCTTGCGCCAGCCTCGGGTTGATGTGTTGAGCTTGAATAGCAACAGGAAGTTGGGGGCTTTCTTGAAGTGAAGTGAATCAACGCACTGAATTTCGTGCGCTTCGCGAAATTTGCGTTCGATCACAAAGCAGAGATTGGGACACGCTTGACCATTCCACGTTTGTACATCAATTCACAAACTGATTTAAGATTTGGATAAACCCATATAGGTGGTTCGGCATACGTAGCATATTAATGGTTGCCTTGCTCAATTTGATGCACACCGTTTTAATGTGGCGAAAACAGAACTGTAAAACTACGCACTTTTTGTGCATTTCTTTGCCACACAGCGGTACTCCATCACACGGCGTCCATCACGGAGTTTTCTTGTTTGATATTTCTCAGCATGCACCAAGTTTTCACATTTACGGAGTGCAATCACAGCAGAGCGCTTTAGTTTACGTTTGATCAGGGTAGCAATTTGCTGAACTGCAGCTTCGGCTCGGGGACAGGAGGCAGCTTCCTGGAAGGTTGTCTGCCCTTTGCTTGCGGTTTCTTACCGGCCCATGATGGCAGTCATCTTAACTTGTTACTTAGCACGTTGAAAAGGCGAAAAAAAGTTCGCCAAATGTTTGGAGCACATCGTAAATGAGCCACTCGATTTATAACGTTTCTATAAACAATTTAATTAAATACTTTTTATACATAGATATGCTGCAACCATGCACTTACTTTCCCAACTTCCATCCTGTTTATCGGCATAGTTTTCCAAATATGCCTGCTACTTCGTTACAAATTACTAAATTTTCCAACTGCGCCTTCTTTGTTGGCTCGACATATCCTAAAAAAAACAAATTTACATTAAACAATAGAAATCGCAAAAATTAGCAAATAAAATACTCGCTTTGTTTTGTTTTGTTGTCAAATTTCTGAGAAATGTGAATTCACCACGATGCGATACAGAAAGAACAAGGACCAGGGATGTAATTTTAAGTAAACCTATTATTCAGTGGCAAGGCGCAGAGCGTTCGGGGCAGCAATATTAATTTGTATCAAATATAACATTAAACGGTGGTTCTAATACATTTTTTGATATTATTAACCAGAGTACATACATTATATGATATTTCTTTCAAAATTAATGTACTATATGAACTTTTTTTTCAAATATTTCTTAAGTTTCTTTCATCAGTGCAGAAAAGCAACCATGCGTGTAAGAAATTGTGTGCTACCTAAAATTTCACCTCTGGAAACTTTATCCCCATAAAGGACTTCACCACAGTTTTTTTACTGGATATACTGAGATTGAGGAGTTGTGTTGTTCTCAGTGTTGCCACAAACATTTTTTTTCCTACCAAAGTTACCTACAAAGACCCATGCTGCAATAATACAAGGTGGTATCAGTTGTGACAGGTCGAGTTGACACAGCCTTAGCTCAGTCAGAGAACGTATTCAATATTCATGTTTAATTAACATTCCAAATGCTCTCGTGAGATTTAGCTCTGTTAACATTCTTCTTTTCTGCTTTGTATTTTGCTTTCGCTGTTAAGTATTCCAAATATTTGTCGCTCTTAAAATGCGCTTCGCCAGTTTAGTTGGCTCGAAAAATGTGGCATTCACAGTTCTTGGACCTTCTCTATAAATATACTGTGGCGAATACTGCGGCAACACAAAGCGAACAACGAGAAATAGGCA
>NW_023458561.1:30052892-30087478 GCF_013731165.1 Rhagoletis pomonella
CTGGTAGGAGACGACAACCGAACCCCGAATTGTAAGAGTCTTTCACCTATGACATATGTATGGGCAATCGCACACACCTGTAGGATATTCAAAAATTTGAGTACAGAGATACAGATTTTTCCCAGATAGGGAAACAGTGCTCTTGCCACTGGTTTCATCATTAGCAAAATTCAATCAAATCTTGCTCAATTACCATATTCCGACAGCAAGATTTCCCTTTGTGCGCCTTATTGTATGCTAAATATATACAAAAAGGGTCTCCTATACGAGTTATATACATACATACATACATGATTACACTGAGGGAAATAATGCATAGTAAAAATTAATACTTTATATTTGATTATCGTTTAAAAATGTTCGTATTTAAAAATAATATTTTCATACAAAATTTATTACGCACGTATTTGACTGTTCACATCTGTGTATGTATATGTACCCTGCAGTGAAAAGCCAAATCAGTTAGAAAAAATACTTGTTCATAAATTAGGACAATTTCGAAGAATTTAGGCGATCAGCGACATCTGCCTTTGAATTGCCAAAGCCAAAAATAAAACGCAATTAATTGCTTTTCTTACAAATGTCGGCTGTGGCGTCACGTGAAGACTACTGGTTCTGGTTCTGAAATGGCAGGTTCGAGGCCGCTTGGAGGTGGTTAAGATTTTTAAAGTTAAATAAATGTAATTAATAATTTATAAATAAATAACAACTTTGAAAATCTAATTGCATTGCAAAAAACATTTAGGAAGAAACGCTTGTGCCATAAAAACAAAGAAATTAAACAAAAATATTTTTTTATCAAATTTAAAAATTACAGTAAACAGCCTAAACAAAAAAATAAATTTATAAAAAATAGAAAATAAAATAATTTTCCCTGCGCCAGGATTTGAACCTGGGACCTCAGGCTTACCACGCGAGTGCTTTGCTCTGTCGGCCATTGTGACTGCTGGAGGGTCGCGAGCAAAAGGGCACACTTATGCTTTTCACGGGGCATGAATTGGCAGACTATCTCATCACTTGGTATGATGCTACTAGTATTTATACCAGTAGATGCTGATGCATAGCCTGACAATTGACATCTCGTAGAATATCGCAATGTTAAAAATACCAGTCGCTAACATGGATAGAACGTGAACTAGTTCGGCTGAAAAGCAAACCGGTAGAATTCTAGTTCACAACTAGTAGCTTTCCCTGCAGGGTGAGTGCGCAAAGATGCTTGCCACAAGTTGTTGATGTCCGGGGATGGACGGGTTCGAATTCCACTGCAGGCAACATGCAAATTAAATTTTTTTTTTAGTTTTTGTCTTGATTATTCACTTCACGGATGCCTTTTCAGTACGAACGCGGTCATTTTAATATGCGCGTAATTGAATTGAATATTTACCAATATACAGTACTTTCGTTGACGTTTATAGTAAGATCAATTACGTTTCTATTTGATTTTAATATTTTTTTCCCTCAGTGTAGATCGTAGGTTTGGAACCAGTTACTTTTTTTTAATTTATTATTCAAATAAGACTTTATTGATGCTCCATGTTGTTGCGATCAATCGGAAAGGCAGTTATCTACAATATATGACCATGAGGGGGCACTGTAAGAAACTGTGTCTTTTATGTAAGTATGGATTATGTGTTGATTATGCGTTTGCAATGTATGTTCATGATTTCATCATTTGCATTGCCAAATACGGCAAAAGCAGTATCGATGCTTTATTGAATATAAAATCATTTTAATTGATTTTAATAATTAGAACATGCTGCCGATGACAACAAAGGCATGTGGTGATAAGAATCACAAGATTTTTTCACTTATTACTGGCACAATTCAAATAAATACAAGAAAATACAATAAATATTCATATACATTAGAGTGGTTCAAAAAAAAAATTTTTTTGGAAATTCATACACGCTACCTAAATTTATTGTAATTTGTGATAAAAAAAGAGAAAGTTTTCTTACAGGTCGCGCTGGTCGGTTTTTTATAAAACCGCTGATGTTCTCAATTTTTTTATATTCTTGGCATGTTAAAATGCAGCTAAAAATTCGTTTTTTACATATAATTACTCTGGTATTATTGGGAAACATTCACTTAACTACATACCTGTCTTGGGCACATGCATTTTGGACCACTCTGATGTACATAGACGCATACGTATGTATATTTAAACAAAATTATATTTAAACTTCAAAGCGTTAAGACAAGCCTTTTATACTTAATTTTTCTTCTACATACATACGTATGTTATCAACACGGTGAAAAATCTGCGGAACAAGCCTTTGTAATTATAAAAGTATTTTAGTAATTCTAATCGCACTGCAATGAGGCAGAAACATGCACACAAAAATTAAAAAAAATCACCAGCTTAGAGTGAAAAATTGCTAAGTCCACGTTTTTAAAAAATCATTTTTTTTACTCAGGAAACAAGAGCCATTAAAAATGAATCGTTTCTAAAAAGTTCGAACTATTTACTTATCTTCTTCATAAGTGAAAAAAGTCACAGAAAATTGTATAACCCTCAAAATATACAGAACTTTTTATCGACGTTGTGAAATTCGAATTGTATGGAGTAACCTTAGCTTGGAAAAAGAAAATAGTTTTCAAAGGTTTTTATTCTCTTGTAAAATTAGAAAAACTGGACTCAGGCACTTTTCACTCTAAACTAGCGAAATAATACTTAATAACGCAAATTGTTGATAACAAAGATTAAGTGAATTTATGTATGTTTATTTTTTTAATTTCTATGTAGTTTTTTTTTTGTGTATTTACGTACGTACATAAGTATGCATATATGTGTAGAGCAACACTGTATGTAGTTTTATGACACAAGTTGATAACTCAAACGACGGTTTGGAATATATGTGGGTCAAAGCTGATTAGTTAGACTAACTCAATAATGGTAGAACGTTTAGGCATTTTAAAATATTGTATTGTTTTTTTTTTTACACCGTGCGTCTGTAACTTTTACACACAAAAAAAATCAATATATTCGCGAAATCCTGGGCCAAATATAACAAATAGGCGTTTTAAGTTTTTCTCTCTAATGCATTAGGATTAATGTTAGGATTTTTTTTTAAAGGACTTTGAAATTTAAAAATATGGTTAATTTAAAAAATTCAGTGCAATGTAAAAAAACAGTATGGGCATCAAATTAAAGCGAAAATTCTGTAGAATTAAAACAAACTAAATTTTTCGGTGCATAAGGATGAGTAGGTATTGGAAATGTAATTTTAAAATTTTATCCTTGAATATCCTTGAAATTTTGAAATATCCATTTTTGAAAAAATTATATGCTAAGGATTAATATAGCCAAACACATAGACCACATCCTCGAATTTCGTTCTTCTGATCTTATTAGCTTGAAAAAAATTAAATTAGTTATGATTTATTTTTTTAATTCTACACAATTTCCTCTTTCAGTTATTACCCATTATTTTATATTACATTGCACTGAATTATTAAAACAACAGAAACCAAATCAACAATTTTTAGAATTTTTGTCTATCTGTTTGTCTGTATGTCTGTCTGCCTCTCTGTCTTTATGTTTGTACGCGCAGTTTCACCGATGCATTACTGGTAGTCTAACTTAATATATTAGAGAGTTGCCACCTGTTTGAAAATTGCAGTTTAAGTACATCGATAAGATATCGCTATATGACTGCCGAAAGAAAGAGGTTTAAGAAAGCTTACATGCAAAAATATTTTTTGAGGAAGATTGCCACCTGTTGGAAAATTATAATTTAATTTAATAAATAAAATATTGCAATATGGGTATCAAACTACAGAGATTTAAGAAAGTTTACTGTCCAAAGTCATTTTGAAGTGGGTTGCCACTTATTTGAGAAATTTAATTGATAACATAAGATGAATATGGAATTAATACACCTTTGAAGAATAAATTAAATTTCTAGAATAAAGTCGATATTTTACCTACTAAATTCCTTCGAAAATATATTAACTAACACGCACATTCCTAAAAAATAAAGAATGTTTCATAAATGAAAAATTTGTTTGAAAATTTGACTTCATGAAGCTCTAAAAATTATATACCCCAATATGTAGGACCTAAGTAGGCTAAAACGAATTGTAGCGACAAACGCAGTTTTTAAAGTTTTTCTTATTTATTTGCAAGAGTTAAGTAAAATTCGTGTAAAAAGGAGGCAAGTAACAAAATTCATTTACTCACATCTTGTCCGATTTGTCCCATATCCGCGTAGTAATCAACCATCGATGCTTAAAAGTGGTGGTGATCAGTGGTCAAAATAAAAGTCGAAGAATTGAAAAGAGCAATCAATGCCCACACGTTTACTATCTGAACGGCTACCAACAACAACAACTGTTTTGTGCGGTCTTACTGCAATCAGCAATCGGCAGTTAACCTTAACAACAATTGAGGTGCTCAACAACGACTTGTTGCTGCTAAATAATGGCCACAAAACAGGTTCAGGTGGAGCACCAGCAGCAGCAGCAGCCAGAGAACGCAGCACAGCTGAACGATGCCAAAATGCAGTCGAATTGGGCGAGCCTACTTGTAGCGGCGGGCTCTTGCTTGGTGTTGACAGAAATGCGCATGCGCCAATGCACACTCGATTGCACGCGACCGCTACGAAAATGTATAAGTATAAGTACCTATTTATATGGAGCGTGCGCGTATATTTTCGGTACTATTTGTTTTTATTATTCGCCTTTGTTGGTTGACAATCGTGTGTGCTTAAGTTTTGTGTTGGAGTGTGATATTTTAGGCGCTTGCTTTTGCCATGTACGGATTCAATTTTGGTTTTGGTTTCGTTTTGTTTATTATTATTTTTTTCGCTTTTCCACGCATTCGGATTTCGCCGCTTGTTTGATTATTTTTATTTTACGTTTTTAATCAACTTTGTTTTTAATGCATTGCATTGGCTTTTTTCTTGCTTTGCTGTTGAGGTCAATTGGGACACACCTTTTGTTATTTGCTTTGGTTATTTATTGTTTGCTTTTTACTGCGTTTATTATTGATTGTTGGATTGTTTATTGTTTTTCATTTAGAGCTCTTCACTGGTAAGTAACTTCCAGTTGTTGAGCGTTGGCGGGCTTTTGACACGCGCTAACACGTTCCTTCACAGCCGTTTGATAGTACCAAACACTCACCTCTACTGTCAACCCCCGTCTCACCGCTTAAACTTAACGCTTCAAACGTGGTCTTTCTCCGCCTTGCTTTTCTTTTCTACGCCCGCTGCTGGCACTCGTTGCAACGGTATATTTACCTTGGCGTTCTATTGACAATCGGCGCCTGACTGTTGTTCCACTCCACGCTTTATTGCTTTTTCAGCGCCCACTTCGCACAACTTTTTAGGTTCACCTAATTTTCCGCGACGCTTTTCTTCAATTGAAATTTCGGCAACAACTGCCAGCACGCGCCGCTCCCTTGCAAATCGGCAACCGGTTTGGTATCAAGCGCTTGCTTTGCTTTGGCCTGTTGTTGATGCACCGATTTCTCTTTGCTTTGTTGCAGCTGTTGACTGCAATTTTGCTGTTTGCTACTTGCTAGTAGTATTTTAACTTTTTCAGCTCAATTGTTTTGCTGGTGTTTCTAACTCGCTATCGTACAACGTTGCCAAATCGGTTAGTGCTGTTGTTGTTGTTGCTGCTGCTGATGTTGTTTTTGTTGTCAACTGTTTCAGCCTTATGCCACTCGTAATGCTACCGCGGCTATGATTATCTGGGTTGTGGTTCAGGCGCTTGAAGGTGAAGATTTCACGTCGTATATTGATGAAGCTCAACTCTTCGCTGCGTTGTTGTAACTGTTTCAGTTGTTGTTGATATTGTTGTAATCGTTTAGCTGTAACGGTTTTGTTCTTGATTTTGTTATTCATTTGTAATTGCAGCTACGTGATGGATGGAAGCGCGACGTTTGCTGCGTCAAATCGTTAAGAAAAAGTCTACGACTTAGTAGTTAGTGGCTGTTGCTAAATAATCTAATCTGATTGGAGATTAGTGCTTAGCAATTTTCTGCGTTGTTTTGAACACTTTTTTTTTCTGGGGTTCTCGAAAATACTTATTGTTCAGTAAATGTTTGCTTACTAAAGGGGCAGGTACTTCTTCAAATTATCAGAAGAATTTACATAACAGACCTCGGTTAGTTGCTGCTTACTTTATCTGTAATGAAAACCAAAAAGTAAAATATTAAGATTAGTTCGAAATGTAACGGTGTAAATCGTATTATTTTAAATTGGAAATTCTTGTGTATGCCTATAAACATGTTTATTAAGGCGGGTCAATTTGTATGGGAGATTTTGTTGATGAAATTGTGAATTCAGAAATGTTATGCATTACAAGGTTGCCACATATTCTAAATTGGTTACATTTCAAATAAATGATGTACCACAATATGGGTATTAAACAGAAAGCATTTTAAAAAATCTCAATTCAAAAATATTTTTAAATAGGGCTGCCACCTATTTTCCATCGTTTGCAAAATGAAGATACAATATCACTATTTATTTTTTTATTTATTTATTTATTTTTAAAAAATGATTTGCCTATGTGGTAAATGGTATTCCTAAGTGTTTTAGTGGAAGGTTGCCATTATTTTCGATTCTGAAACATTTAACTTTAGCAATGCAATAGCTTCCACACTTTTAAGAAAATTAATTTTCTATTTAAAATTAAAAAGTTTAACAAAAAAAAGAGCCACGACACAGACGAAGGCACGGCGCCGAAACCGGTTTGTTTCCAAATCAAATTTGTCAAGGTATGACGAGAATTTGTTCCAAAATATAACAACATAAAAACTAAAAATTTAAGCCTCCTTAAGTATTAAAAACATTATCAGGCATGTTCTGAAATTCGAAAATTTTAAATCGAGTCGATTTTGATAATTTTTTCGATGGTTTTTAACCAAAAAATTTACAAGTCTCGCATTAAAATGATATATTTCATATCTCTGCTGCTTCTTTTACGGGTTTCAATTAGAATATTCACTCTTTTCATCAGATATAATTAAAAACTATTTGGCAATTCGAGTCGATTTCAAAGTTTCGAATTTCACAACATGCCCGTATAACTTGTTTGTTTGTGAATAAAGCCCAAAGCAAAGTCGTCATCTTTTTTTTTTTTTTGAGGTTTTAGTATAAAAATAGACAATTAGGGATAGTATTTGCAAGTTTAGTGAAGGTATGAATTAAAACGGGTTTTAAAGTCGAAACCTTTTGCAGGGCCAATTATAGACCTGATGGAGGCCTTTTCGGCACCACAAAATTAAAAAAATCCGGACAGCGTATAAGAAAGTTATAGCAATAAATGCGATTTAGCTGTTTTGAGCGGGTGCCAAACAAAAAAAAAATACACCCACACACGCTAAGCTTTTGTCTTTCATATATTTATAGTGATATGGCCTAATGTACATATGTATATACAAATGTAACTCAGTCGTTTAAACAGATGTTATGTGCTGTCGACACGCCTGGAGGTGGAGGTTGCTACTGCTATTGTGTACTTTAGCACTTCAACATTAAATTTATTTAGCCTACTAATTAACAATAACAAGTGGACTGATCTTTATAACAACAAAATATTAAATACATACATATTTATGTGCCGGTAAACAGTGATATTTTAATGTTTTTTTTTCGTGGTTAAATAAAGTCTACTATGGTTTTACTTTCGTATGTATAATTGTTTACAGACCTTATAATTTTAGTTTTTATACGAATACTATTCAAACATAGAAATATTGCAAAGATAATGTAATCTCATTTTCTGCTATAAATTATGAGTTGACTGTGGAATTTTTTTGCAAAATACGGAGCTTATAAGCAAAGTGTGTAAACATGTATGTATAAACAAAATGTATACAAATTTATACACTTTGCTTAAAGTTATGTGGTACAAATTTCTAGGCTCCGTATTTTGCATAAAAATCCGCAGTCTAATTATGAGAGTTTAGTGCGTAAATAAGTACTTGTGTTTAAGTGTTCATACATATATACTGATATGAACATGCATACTTAAATGCACATAAAAATCTGTTTATATTTGCGTAGATACTATGTAAGTATACGTATCTAAATATCCATAATCTGTTAAATTATAACCCAGCCTATATGTGTTATAGAAAGCAATCGAAAATGACTTAAAATTAGCAACGAGGATGTGGATCGTGATGAAAGCGCGGTAAAAGGGACAAATAGCTGGCGGATTAAGAAACTATGATATAAACATCAGGGTCAGATGTAATCATCAATGCATTTCATAGTAGAAGGTACGGTATTTCCTGCACAAATTCCGAAATGGAACGACTTTTTGGATGGTAAGTTTCAGAAAGTCGCAAAAAAGAGGTAATTGACGAAAAAACGGGTCACCATATTATATTTGCTTTTCTTTACTAGTAAAAAAAAATAAGTCTAAGATCCCAGGTCAAAATCAAATTTACATGTATAATAAATTTTTTTCGCTGCTAAAACTTTCCGCTGTTAAATTTAAGAAGAAAATAGTAGGACAAGCTTTAAACAAAACACAGAAATCGAGTTGCTGCAAGGAGGATTTCCTTGAAAAGTTTTAAGTGGTGCATTTTTCGTTGAGTATAGGTGGAATAATTTTTTAATAGCAGGGGTCTAAAACAAAATCTCTGAAAAGGGGAAAAAGTCGCACATATTTTTCGAAAAGGGGTAAAAAAATCAAAATTTTCAAAAAGTCTGGTCAAAGGGTATTGGCGCCTAAAAAGGGTCATATTGCCCCTTTAGTCGCACAACGGCAACACTGGTAAGAGGGATAGAATTATATAATGATAGTTTGTGTCAAGTAGTGAGAGTTCTCAAGTTAAAATCAAATGGCTAGTTCCACAATGGAATATTTCCGGCTTTGCTTAAAAGCCCACAGAGATGAAGTACTTAGGTGTTCATCTTCTCCGATAATCAGGCAGCCCTGGAAGCTTTTCACTCAAACATAGAAAATACAAGAACTCATACTGAATACCGTAGGTATTGGAGCGAGTTGGCCTGGCTATATATGTACATATGTATATAGTTTCTGACGTTTTGATTGAGCCTAAAAAATTATACTCACCTCAAAAGAGAATAACTCACTTTCTCACGTTTTATTCCTATGGGAAAAATAAACACTCGATGCGCGATCTCTTAGAATTATCGTAGTGAGGGGAGATTCATTGAGGATAATTACCAGGGAACGGATTTTGAGAACCTAAAAACCTATAAAAAAGGCAAAACAAAATAACGAAATAGGCAGAAAAGGGCACTGGAAATCGCAAAAAAAGGCAAAAGAAGGCACTAAAAAACAAAAATCTTATAATAATCGAAAAATACATTTATTTTAGAAGTGTTTATTTTATGAGTAGAAAGAAAAAAACTATGAACTACATAGTTTCATTATATGAAAAATTTGTATTTTGAATCTTTGACTATTTTCTCCTCTCGATATTTTAACTCACAAAAGTTTAATTTCTATGGGTGTATGTAGCAACATTGAACCAAGAGATGCATTTTAAAGTTTTCTGACAGTATTTGCATTCGATTATCGTGAAGAAAAGCCTTGAGTGTACTAAACGTGCGCTCAACGTGAGTTGGTACAAGTGGCACCCAATTTAAATATGGAACGTTTAAAACTTGCATATTATCAAAGGTACAAAAGGCAAATATCTTAAAAAAGGCAATATCAAATGTGTATATATGGAATCAGAGAAAGGTAAATCATGGACATTTTTATTCGAATATACTCTGTATCTTTAGCAGAAAAAAGGAACTTTCCATAAAATCCGTTCCCTGATCATTACTATACCAAGTGGTCTAATGTACATACATAGCTACTTATACGAGTATAACACCTTCACAAAACACTTTTAGGAACATTGTATAACTACGTTACTATCACTAATTAACACTCAAAGTAAGAATTTTTAGCGAATTTAATTATTATGTTACAAAAGCACACACATATTTAAACTATAAAGTCTATTCATATAACAAATAATGTATTTACTCTTTACAATTTGTGTATGCACCCACAGCAACAACGTAAAATTCACCACTTGTCCACGAACCGAACGTCCGCTACGATTCAACCGCTACCGGCTGCCGTTCGAAACGCACTGAGCCCCACTGTATGATGCAGATCGGTGCATGCTGTCATGCAGAACGGAACTTAAATTTCTGCCGGACATCCAAAACAGCCCACTAACAACACTATAAGTAATTGTTGGCAAAAACAAAGGGGCCGATAGAATGCATTGCCAAGGCAACAGCCCAGCAGCAGCGCTTCTAAATTTCCCACATTAATTACGAGTGGCTCTACGAAGAAATGCATAGCGAGGCAGCAGCAATTGAAAACAACTCGCCGGCATTAGCAAATAAATTTCAGAAAAACATTTACAATATAACTGAAAAATGCTAATTGGTGTTGAACTCATCAACACTTTACAATATTTACTGATACATTGATTGCGAGAATCTACACACTGGGTTATGCAATAAGAGATTTTACTGCAAATTATTTCAAACACCTGGGGGGGGCTGCTCTGTAATGCGATACGAAAGAGAAATGCGATGCGATAGGCAATCGGCCAGAGTGTAATCCTACGATGTATGTATTTCCCTATCGCAACGCAGTGCTCTTTCGTATCGCATAACAAAGTAGCCGCCCTGGTCTTTCCATCGCATAGGAGGCCTTACTTCATCTGCTACCACCAGCGGGTAGCAGCTCGAATACTTTCTGCGATATGGCCTTGCCATCTGAGACGCTGAAATTTAATTCGCTTCTCTAAAGCTCATTCTTCTATCGTCAGCGGTATTCGCGCTCGCCAAGGCCCAAAGCCCGGAATTATCCAGCCGGATTTTTTATTGAATGTCCCGAAGGACACCTTAGCGATTGCTGTCATTGTCCGCACTTCCACGCTATATATCAGGATGGGCATAATGTGAGTTATTTATAGATTGTAAATTTCATAAGGCGAAGGGGGACTACTTTTCGTGCTACCAAAGACGGTTCTAAAGTCAACAAATATCTATATGATGTGTGTCGATCATCCTTGGCTTATGGCGAATGCTTGGTCTATGGTGGATGTACCATGCCAAAAGCCACGCCGGAAAAACCCAATCACTTCGTTGACGTTGACCATTAGCCTTACACACAATACGCTCTATAAGACCTTAAATGCCATTTAAAGAAGGCTGATCCTGCGGTAGTCGGGCCGTTTTTTCTTGTACATGGGTCATGTGCTAAGTAATCCGATCATATTCTGCCACCGTATTTGAATAGCTTTGTTGGTAAGCCGACAGCTCCAGCAGTTTTGTTGTTTTTTTAGTCGCGAAATTGTTATTCGTGTTACGCTTCGTAGAGTGCTCTCAGAGAGCATGTGTGAGAGTGGGGTAGCGAAAACGCTACCTGCCTCTTATGATTGCAGCTTTTCAAAGTCGAACCTTCCTAGTTGCACATATTTTTCCACAGAAGCGGATACTTAATTATCTTGACTGCAATAATATGGTTGGTTCTCTGTGTCGATGTTTGGTCCTCGAATCGTACGTATGTATGTACGTCTACAGCACTGGAAACGTATTGTCGTCGATTTGGTGTAACGTTTTACGATCAGGGGGCATCCATATTGCTTGATGAATCTTCTTAGTCTGGCGCCTATTGCTACAGGCTAACCTGTTTCCATGATCCTGAAGAATTTCGCTTTAATGCGGATCGTGACGAGCTTGCTTCTTCACTTCTGTAGACTTTAATAGATTCTCAAGCCAAATATTTCTATGTGGCCGCAAAAAGGCGATTTTACTATTTGTTAGGGACCCAAAGCTGCACACTGACCCAAGAGTGAGAATTAAGTGTAACTGCTCCCCAAAAACTCAAAAGAAGCTGTAAAGTACAAACAGCAAATAGCAAGAACGTCTGAATTTTTCGATGTTTCATTTTGGTATATGTACATACATATGCATGTATGATCAAAATAAATTTTATTTTAAAAACCATCCACTCTACCGTTTACAAATAGTCATGGGCTGCTGAATACCAATGACTCAGTTTATTTTAAGTAAATTACAAAAAAAGAACCAAGAAAATTAAAAAAAAAAAACCATTTGGCTCGCATTGTGTAATGCTCAGACAAATTGGCGGCTGGTTGCGAAAAAATGTTTTCAGCCTAGATAAAAAAAACAACACCCTGCAGGAAAATGTTGATAAATTAAGAAACATTTCAAATTGGGCACTTTCAAAATAAACGGCTCACATGTTACGCAGTTTAAGTGTTGTTTTCTAAAGTAGATTTAAAATCTATCTGTCCTTTAAACACAAATTTTGTTCTGAAAAAATGTCTTTAAAGAAACCACTTTTGAAGTGATTTTTTTTTTTTTTTTTGTATGTATTTTGGAACGCGTCTACGTTATCTCTTGTCAAATTTGGTTTGGAGACAAACCGGTTCCGGCAACGTGCCATCTTCCACACCAAATTCGACGAGGGATGACGGAAACTCGTTCCAAAATACATCACATGCAAACCCTGTACGAAACAACAAAAACCGCAATGTTTTTTTTCTTAGTTAGTGTGTGAATAAAGTGCATGCGCAATGGATTTAAACACGGGCTGCATTAGTAAAGCGTTCACTGAATAGACACCTATCCCAACGGTTTGACAGTCTATAACGAAGGTAAGTTTTAAAGGAGCAGGATTCATCATGCCTACCAACTTTGCCGCGTTGCTGGTTGCATAGATCTCAGCCTAAAAAATACTGAAGTGGTTTGAATGTCTGTCTACGTTCCTTTGCCTAAAATGAAATTACCGCACTTGTCCATCATCTGCAGTCTTTAAGGCGACCATGCGTCGCTTCAGACACTTCACAAATACATATATAGTACATAGGACAGCTCTGCCAATTTTTAAGCATATGTGAATTGGTGTCAAACGCAAATTTTTACTGGGTCCTGGCGAAATTCTACCAGTCTGAAAAATTACCTATATCATTGCTGGTTGCAACTACTCGTACGATTAGCAGAACCCGAAATATAACTATTTGAAGAAGTACATGATTAGTCAGAACCACGAAAAAATTCTAACTTTGAAATATTATATCTCCGAATAAACAAAAAATCCTCGGATACCTGTTAGCTTTTTCACGTATAGAAAACGCATAAAATAAATTGTAAGCCAATAAAAATGAAAAAAAAAATTTTGATGCATTTTCTACATTTTAGTACTCTCGTGGTACACAAAAAAAGAAGTAAGTGGGAGCCGTGAATATGCGCACATACATATGTACATACATATGTACCAAACAGCCGATGATCGCTTGGGCAACGGCCGAGATTGTTGCCAATTTCGGTAAAACGAATTCAGTTGCCGCTGTCAGTCAAGTGTTGTGCGCGGAATATGTTGCCGCCAGCTTTTTTGTTGTTTTTGTTCTGCTGCATGTGCTGTTGGCAATTAAGTGGCGTGCGCACAGATGCATGCAAAATTTGCCCTCAACACCGCAACATACATAAAAGCACTCCATACATAAGTTAAGTGTTGCTGCATATTTAGATAAACTTATATTAGGGCTATTCAGTATGTTGTGGAAATGGTCTTGGAAATGGTCATTTGCAAATTTCATGCTTGCTGCGATGACAACCGTGTGCATTGTATTGTTGTAAATTTACAAATGCAACGAATATGCAAATACAAGAGCATATGCACAAGATCCCGAACAGCCCTATTGTTATTAATAATTTTGCTTGCACGCTTGGTACAATTCGCTTTGACTGTTGGCTGTTTTTTGCCCCTCTCTATCTTCGCCATGCGAATGTTTGCCGATTTCGATTTACTCGCAAAGTTCATTCAACTCAATTACAATTGCCGGTCAGTTTCTTAACTTTTCGAAGTTTGAATAGAAATTCGACAGGTCGTAGCTTGCATCCATCTCTCGCTCGGGCGATTAGTTACCAGGATACTTTCTGGACATCTTACCGGTTATAGCCGAAAATGTTTTCATATGCATCGAAATTGACAGCATGGAATCGAAATCACGTCTCTGGCCTAAAGAGGAAAAAATTTCGAATACCCCGGCTTGATCAGTCTAAAATCCAATTTCACGAAAGCAATTTATGTAAGTTTATTTTAATTTTTTTTTTAATATGGACTGGTGAAACCAGCGGTAAGATTGTGCAATTTAAATCATATATACTTGAACCACATGGAATTAGGAATGGGCCTATCAACATTATTTTAAGATCCCATTAGGGAAACAAAATATCTTTCAAGTCGATTTGGCCCTTGTACTGTTTCTGCATTCATATGCGTTTACTTCAAAACATCGCATATGTTGACATATTTTTATGCCGAGAAAGTGTACATACTCGTAGATAAATAAGCTAATAAAGAAAAACAAACAGCTTAAGTAGGAACTTCGCCAAACATGTGTGGTTTAGATAAATTTTCAAGTATAGTTATGGGTACATATAAAAGTATGATTGTGTGTGCCGCACGCAAAATAAAAATTAAAATAAAAAACAATTAAGCGTGTATAGAAATAATTTGTCATCGAGTGCATGATCAGGTTAACCTTTCAGTGTATTAAACTCGTAGAACATAAATTATTTCTTAAGTACAAATCGTTTCGGCGGAGAAAATGATATTTCCTCTTTTTAGTTGTCCAAGAAACTTAAGTAAGCCCTCAAGCTTAGCAATCGAAAATTTTGTCTTGGATAAAGCGACTGCGTCGAGAAAGATCCCTGAAGTTTGACGTACAAGTTCATTTCGAAGAAATTACAGAAGTTAAGTCGATTTTAAGTCTGGAGCAACTGGAGAAAATAATAAAATCATTATTTTCGCCGTAGACTCCTTTCTTCAGGGAAGTATTTTCGTCTTCTCTAAGAACAAAAAATCACCAGACATGCGATCACAAACCATGTCGTTAAACTAGCTGCGAGAGCGAACCACGAAGTGTTCGCACAAAAATTTAATGAATGTCTTACAGACGTTGTACTTTTCGATATATTAAAGCGGTAGTGGCTCGTTCTGATATCGGAAACCGAAATGCCACCAGCATAACCTGCCTACCGCAAAAAAAGCCAGTTATTCTAATGAAGCTTTTTAGCTCGTAGATTTTCGTTGAGCTTATGTCCGGCAGGTAAATACATATCTTGTAAATTGTGGGCATAAAGGCTGGATTGGAATTCGGCAGGAAAAGTGTCATTTAAACCACGAGATTTGTACGGTTCAAAGTACATCCTTAATGGCACATTCTACTTCTGGTTGCTTAATAATGTCATCCGATACCAATGAAAGATTGTGTGCATCCTGTAAAGTGGGTGTTATTAAGTATGGCCATCATATCATTCCAAGAAGATATTCTCTCGCCATTAGGCTTCTGAATGTACGTGGGGAAAGCCAGTAAACCACGTGATGTACTGTGTGTAAGGGTCGTAAGCAGTGTGCTGCTCTCTATAACTCCCACGAATAAGAATCACGTGTTCGATTACTATCGCTTACTTTGCTAAAAATGTCAAACACTTCGTGGTTGTAAAAATAGCTCGATAAGCAAAAACATTGCAATTGCAAAAATGTGTTGCTTAAATTAAAAGTTCGCACGCAAACAGCCAACAACAAAAAGGGAAGCACAGCTAATACGAACAGATGTGAATTTTATAAATGTAAATGGTGGGCAATGCAAGAAATGCAAGTAAACATCGAAACAATATTCGAACGTTTAGTTTATTTTAAAACACTACAAATGCATACATAGCTGCAAATGTTGCTTAAAAAGAATATGTACTTACATAGAAATAACAACAAAAAATACAAGATGAAATATTCAAGAAATAAAATGCCTGCCGATATCTCACCACGCCACGTATGTACATACCAGACATCTGCAGCGGGTGCATGATTTTCGTGTAAACTCGATCATCTAACAAAACCCGCTTTGCATCGTTCTCTGTATACGAGCAGAAGTATTGTTCGTTATCGACTGAGCTCAAGACGAACATGTTGGCCACAACACCCGATTGCTTTTCATACATACTTGATTGGGTTCGGGTGCTTTGCAGCTCAATATACCCGGGTGTTCGAGTTTCAACCCGAGTGTGCACAAAATTTTCTTGATTGGCTTATGACGTTTTTGTTTCTACAAAAAATGTTGCCTTCTCATCGCGGTGCTCTTAGTTTTTGTGCGTAGAGGGTAAAGAGAAGGTTGAATTTTTCGGTAGTTTGTTTAAGTGTACATTTAACCATTTCTTATATTTTTGCTCATACAAAACGCGGCATCACGACGCCTACATCCATTTAGGTATAAATGTGTGTAGATCGGCAATGCCCAAGCCCTATACACTCGGAGCACATTTATTTTTTGTAAAAGTATTTATGTACCTACATAGTTTTAGGCTGTGTTCTAATATATACACACACAGCTTTCCACGCGAAACTATACGAAATAGATGCAAACACATTTTTGTCTACTTCGCTTCTAATTTTTTCATTGCGTATGCACAAGCACAAAGCAACAACATTTTCGTATGCTTTGTGGGAACATATTGGCGCCAGTTACCTTCAGCGTAAATTTCTTTGTTGTCCTGCATTTTATCGCAATGTTCGGGTGTCCGTTTCATTGTTACACAAATTTTCGGGTTAGCTGCGGGTGTCCGAGTGTGGTGTTCGCTTGTGCTCAATTTATAGCGAGGGTGATCGAACAGACTCGTTCGTAACCAAAGCAGCTGTCGGGTATGCATCTCGATCGAACACATAGTAGCCGAGTGTGGCGTTCGCTTGTGCTTGATTTTTAGTGAGTGTGATCAAAAAGGCTCGATCATACTCAAAGCTGTTCTCTGGTACATACATACATATGCAATGATCGAGCAATCCATTGTCGTGCACCTTCCCCGCTTGCTTAAGGCGTTGTGCCAAAAAAATACCAACTGTTGCAGCCTTTGTGTCAAATGTGCCTGCTGTTGACGCATGCTATTTTGGCAACAACAAGCTATTGACATGTTATGCGTTGCATTCCGTTTTGCTGAGTTGCATGGCATGGCATAGCAATCGATTGGTTCCGATTGCATCACCCCAATTGGTGCTGCTGCACTGAACTGGGACTTTTAGGGGTTCATCAAATAAAATGCTTAACGAAAAACAACATACATGTGTATGTATGTATGTAAGTGCATATTTATTATTAAAAACATTTAAGCAGTTCACACAATCGCTGGCCCCAGAGAGTGTAGCTAATTATTATAGGTGTACATGCTTAGGCAGATCAAAAAAAAAAACAAAAACTGGCATCTAGATGAGCTTAGAGATCCAGCATTCTTCTGTTTTGATAGGGCTGGCTATCCGATGTAAAAACGCAGTAGAATTTGATCAGTTGATTGAGAAACCAGTTGTCAGCTTTATCTTTATCTAACAAATGATCGAACGAAGTTGCAATGGAAAGAAAGTGAGCGAAATATATTTTTAAAGAAGCTCAAAATTTTTGTGAGTGAGTTGACTGCGTAATTTGTGGTATCAAATACAACCTATTTTTGAAGTTTCAATTGTGTGCCACCCAATTAAAAAAAAATGGCAGCATGCAGAATATCTATAGCAGCTATTATGTAATTTTTGAAACTTAACGATTTTTTTTAATTTTCATAAATTATACTTCAAAATGTTGAAATTGAACGGTAAAAATGTTCTTCCTACCAAAACGAACGAACCTAGTGTAATAAAATTAGTGTGCCACCAAATGTTAAAAAATAAAATAAAATTTAGTAACTAAAAGATGACAATGATTTGAGAAACTAAAATTCCAATTTTACAATTTCTATTGGCAAACTCGAAATTCACTCTAAAATGTTTATACATATATGTACATGAACAAAATAATACATGTTTATGTACATTAGACTGCATCACCAAAAAAAAGTTGCAGTTTTTCCGCCGGGATTACAAAATGTATTATATTTTAAGACGTCCACCAAAATATTTCGGAAAAATATTAAGATTTAAGCGTGCTGGACCGATTTGAAAATACCTCCAAAAATGTAGTTTTTTATGAATAAAAATAGTTTCTTAAAGAACTTTTTGAAAAAAGTCCTCTAAGATGACAAAACAGATTAGGCTTAAAAAATCTGCATAAAAATATTTAAAAACTTTTTCAAGTTAATCGCAATGATGAGATTTCCGGGGCGTATACGTTACATACACAACTACGGGTATATGAGCACGAGTTGTTATTTTTATTGTTACCTTCCTTTTATTAGCTCGGGATGTAACTATGTAATATTGATGCGCCTAAAAGATGCAGCGTATTCTATTCTCAAGTTACATACCTGATGACAGTACGAATGGCAATTATAATAGGGAGGTTTTAGTTTTTTAAACTATAATTTTATTACTTTTTTAAGCCACTTCAAAAAAAGGAGAAGGTTATCAATTCGTCGGAATATATATATACATTTTTTTTTATATGTATGTTACCGCATAACTTTGGACCACGTCAATCGATTTCGATAATTTTCTTTTCTATCGGAGAGGTGTTACCTCAATGGTGGTCCCATACTAATTTGGTTGGGATCCGATCAGTTGGTCATGAAGAAATTTACGGTACTATTTGATTTAATTTTGATATGAGATTTGAAGTTGTTTTTCTTTTTTGCTTAAAAATTACTTGTTATTACATCTTTTCTAAGTTGCAATTCAAATTCAATTTGGCGATGGAAACTTGTTCTTTACGCAAAATGCATTGTCTAAGATAAGTGTGTTTCTATCGAAAAATTTAACAATTCGTGAGATTTGCTTATACATATGTATATCCGAGGGATGACATTCGCGTGAATCTAATCATTCTCACTCGCTTGTTATGACAGTGCGAATATGATTATATCCGTGCGAATGGCATGCGTTGGATACCGTAATAGGCATGATTATTATTAGTACTAAGTCTGAAAAATTATTTCCCTAACGTCCATATACAATATATACATATGCACTTATTATTACATACATATGCATGTAAACATACGGTTTTTTTTTAGTTTTCTGCGGTGGCATGTGCTCTTATTGGTTGTGGTTTAGCTTAACACGTGCCATTCAAATTGCGTCAATGCATTACTATTTTGTTTACTTTTAGTTTTAAAATTAAGAAAAATTTTCAACCAAGCAGATAAATACATACATATATAAAATTTGTATAACAAATTGATACAAGTGCAATTGAGCTCATTGCACTTAGCCATCGAGTATACCTATCATACATATTTATGCATACATATGGACATAAATCAACATACATATATGTATATCCACATACATTAGAATCACCAACAAAGATCACAAGTTTATTATTTAGTATTGTGCCAAAATCAATTTCATTAGTTTTTCAACGGCGATTGAATATAAGAATCTTGTGTAAACAAGGATGGAAATAAATATTAAAATGTTGGCACTTAAGAAATATTTTGTTGTGATTAAGACGGACGAAGCTATTTCCGTTTTATACGACTAAAACTTATCCCACGACAAAAGCTTTTTAAAGCTCTCTGTACAATATTTTAGTCAGTCAGTCAGTTTTTTATTTAGTCATAGAAATCTTTTACTCTTTGCCCCTCCATATTCAAATTATAGAATGCTTTAAAAAGCTTCCGCTTCCGCGGGATATATTTTGGTCATGACTGGTTTAGATTGGTGATTTGCACTGGCAGCTGGGGTTAGCGCCTGTTATACAAACGGAGTCTAAATGGTCCCATGCTCATTACTATTAAGAGAGCTTTTAATCTGCGAGCTTTAATAGCTCCTCCCGCAGAATAGGTTTTCGTTGTGACTACTTTAGATATGCGACGTACAGAGAGATTTTACTCAGTGCGAGCCCACAAATCTTCGAAAAATTCCTGCCGCGGTATGTATTTTGGGCGTGACCAGTTTAGATGCATCTAACGTAGTGGCGGCACTCTGTGTGCGTTCATATAAACTCTGTACAAAATTTTGAAAATCTCCACCGCTGGATATATTTTGATTCTAACTAATAAACTCCATATGTACATACCACACAATCATGGAGGCTAGTTGACTTTGACTCCCAAGAGGGGAATTCTTTTGAGACTGTTTTACAAAATCTGATTACCAGAATTAACAATGCCATCACAAAGAAAGAATCAGCCTTGGCTGTTTTGGTAGACATTGATGGTGCTTTTGACAATACCACCTTCGATGGCATTCGCGTCTTGGCTCTAAGGCATGGAGCAAATTCGGTGGTGGTAAATTGAATTCGTTTAATGCTCGGGCAGCGGTCATTCGGATTCAGGTGCGGAGTTCATACGGACTGTACTCAGAGCGGTGTGAATTCATTATTTACTAATCGGCTCTTATATATGTACATATATGTATATGCCTGGCCCTTCTCTGCCAGTGTTTTATTATTTTTTTTATTTTATAATCCACTTATCATTATTGTGTCAATTTTTACTATTTTTATATTAGTGCAAACTGGCATACGTTTTTTTTTATAATATCACGATAGTTTTGAACGAAATAGTCAGCTAATCACTTGTACAATCTGACGGATTCGTTTTCATTTTTGTCGATAAACAAACCGAATCAAAAATTTTGCACTTCTTTTAACATTTTTAAACTTTTCTTATTTGTTTGCACTTTGTGCGGTATACCCGCACAGTGTTTCGAATCGCTAATCTAGCTGGACGAAAGTCAAAATTGCATTTGTTTGTAAATTTAAATTAGATAGAAATCACATTTATTAAAGCAATAAACATATGGAAAAAAGGTAAAAAAGGAAAAAGGGCCTCTGTTATGAGTTGATAAAAAAATTTAAAATTTAATATAATGCAAAATATATAATCATAAACATTCCTAAAATAACTAGCTTTCTACAGAATTATTATTAAATTTTTAACAAATTTGTAATCGTCATAAGTACAATCAACTGAACTAAAAGATTTCACATATGAAGGATTAAGATTTTTCGATTTTTTCATCCGCCATATTGGATCCGGAATTTTGAATTTTTGGTAAATTACTTCAGATTCGTATTCAGCGACGTAAAATTAAAAATGATTAAATAGTTTCGTTCAGCTAGATTTGCGATTCGAACCACTGTGCACCGGTACCTACTTATGACAAAAAGAATTAACACTGTACTGTTACTTAAGTATACATATTCAAATTGACTCGCAAATTATTTAAACTTTATATGTGAAAAAGGGTCACGTGCTTGTTAAAAAATTGCTAAAATCATGTTGGATTACAAACAGCAACGACCAGAGAGAACTTTTACTCTGCGCACGTCCACATAAAATCTATAGTTTGGCGCGCTGGATGCGGCAGCAATAGGCCGAGAGAGCTGATAATTTGCCAATTAAATTTTAATAATTCTTAGAATTTCGTCAAAAATTTGACAGCTAGAGTTTCAATGAATGTTCCCATTACTACATGCCCATTAGAAAGAGTTTCAGTTTTGCCCAGTGATAATAAAAGAAAGCTTTTTCGTACGAAATCCATAGAAAGCTCTCTCCTGGACTATGTTGGGGTCGTAATTGGCATTGTCAATGACTATTTTTACACAGAGAAAAAACTACCTGATGAAAAGAATAGAAGACACTGTTCCTTTATCGACGCACACGAGGCAAAGTGACGATTTAGCTGGACAAAAAAAATTAACTAATAAAATTGATTTGGGGTATGGGAAATTAATATTTTATGATGGTTTAAAACTATTTAACCCTTCATTAGCATTGGGATCATGCATCCCAAGGAAAATTGAAAAAATCGGCAAAATGCAATTCCTACTATAATTGAATAAGATAACGTCCCATTGGTAGTTGTAAGTATTTTATTTTCATAATCACCTATTTTGGGTTCATTTAATTAGTGCATAATTTTTTGTAGCAATTAATTGGCATCATCCACTGTTGAATGTATAGGTGTTTTTTTTTGAAAGTGCATCGATTTACAAGCGAAAACAAATGTTTCTAGACCACAAAGTCATTTTGTGGAAAAATATAAGTGTTTTATCAAGTTTACATTTTGATATTTCGCTTTTGTGTTTTTATATTTTGTTTTGTCAATCAGCTAATGCGAATAGATAATTTGGTAGCTGTAAACCAAATGCAATTACTCCTAAAGTGGTGCAAAGGGGGCGCTAAATTTTTATGGGGGCTTTCTAAAAGACTCAAAAAATATTTTTATAAAAATCAAATGAGGGTACTCCGGGGTACTTTTTTATTATTTAGGGACTAACTATTTTCTAGTTGATTTTATAGAACTTTTTTAAATAACTATAGTTTTTAAATTGTTACACGTAAACTAATGAAAAAATAAAAACTTACTTTTAAAAAGTCCTTCTTTAATACAAAAATAATTTTAAAAAGTTATATCCACACATACTATAATTAATACAGGGCTACCGCGTATGACTGATTGAGGTGCCTGTGCGCACGATATGCATTCGGCAAGTTGCGGGTATGTATGTACTTCAGTAACAGTAACATTGCTTCATAACTATTACTGTCCCTTAGTTAGGTAAACATTAAGGAACGTTCATACATACATACGTACATACATAAATATCATCGCAATTTTCGACTTTTGTTGAGCTCAGTCGTCACGTTTGCCTTATTTTCGCAACTTTGCAAAGTTTTTTATTTTTATTTCTATAAGTGATTTTTATAAAAATATTATAGTTTATACGACAACAATAAATTTTTTAATTTAAAAAATTTGCATAGGTCTATATTTTCTAGTTTCTAATCAGATTTTTTTGAAAAATTTTTGTTTTTTGAACACAATACTAAGCTAAAATTGAATAGGCTACAAAACTGCATAATCAAAATTTTTCTAAAAAAATCTGAATACAAACTTCTGAATTTGTATGCAAATTTGTTGAATTTTCCTAAGACTTGCAAAAATATTTAGAAATTTTTCTTTGTTTTTTTTTTGTTGTAGTATAAAGACTATTTTTATAAAAATTTTCCGAAAAGAAAATAAGACTAAAAACATTGCACACATTGTGATAAAATCTCTGTACCAAGAACTTTGTGGTTCACTGTATGTACAGGCGTAAAATTTTCGGAATGAACGAGTCTATATTATTTGGGAAAAGTACTGACTTCAACACTGTTTTACAACAGTCTTTTTTTCCGTAAAAAGTTTGAGAGCTACAAAAAATATAAGCCGGTCTGGGAGATCGATTAATTTTTTGACGATTCTTTTTCATATCGATTATTTTCATTTCGATTCGTAGCAACTCACATGTCGATTTTTTGCTAACGAGCTGGCACCTCTCAAAATTAATTACTATGTACTCAAATAATGAGTGGTCGATCTCACCTCTCTAGGACAATTGTAAGAGGTGCCGCCGCGAGCCTTTAGTTTACCCATAGTTAGTTTACCCATTTAAGTATTATGCGGGATTTTTTTTTGGGCCTTAATATACTGGAATTTATTAGGCTATAAAACTGTATACCAAAAAATATTTCAAAATGCTGATTAGAAAGTTCGAAACTATAATGCAACTTGGTTGAATTTATCTAAATTTTGCACAAAGTTTGAAATTCGCACTTACATGTTTTTTTAGATATTGAGCAAAACTTAGAAAAAAAAATAAACATTAAGTCAACAAGACAAAAATAGACAAAACTAGTCAAAATATCGTGTTTCTTTTATTTTGGTCGTTGGTGTATGTAACTATGCATATATTTAAGTGGCAGCGACCCCTCTCCAATTTCAAATAATTTCATCAATATTCGTTTATCTATGCCTCCTTTGCTTGCTTTTTAAACTACTCACCAGAAATCCCTTTATCATTGTGGCTTTGGAAATAGCCCGAAGGCAAGGTGATGAAATAATAAACTGAATTTCCGAGCTTTTAAAATAAAAAGCAACACAATAAGACACAATATTTTTTTTTTCATTGCCACTTCCATATGTTTACTTTCTTATCTAGCCGTTTAGCATCATACTTTTTTCCATTTGAAACAAATGTTTATTTTCCTTTTTGTAAATTCAAATTATTTTTTGTACATATTATAGGTACATATGTATGTATGTATGTGCATAAATATTTTTACGTATTATTGTTTACCGTGCAAATCAAATTGTTGATAAACCACATATTCACTCACTCTCTGGCCAACCGGCGTTTTTCGGTATTTCAAGGTCAAATCACGCCCAGCAACAAGTAGATATTAACAACAGCAAATAACAGAGGAACGTCAACATCCATCATAAGGCACTAAAGAGCAACAATGCGAACGGCGATAAAAACAATAAAAGTCGAATTATGACAACTTAACTTAACAGAACTTAGAACTTAGAAAATCTAAATTAAACAGATTTCGCCGAAGCATTATGTTACGTTAAGTTTCGGCTATTCAATTATAAGCAACATCCATTTAAGAGAATTTTTAAGTGAGAGCCTGTAAGTTACGTTAAGTTGCCATAATCAGACCATAGTAACTGTGGAGTGATGTGACTAAATTCATATGCAAAACTCAAATCTATAGTATGCCTATCCATCCGATATCAGAGTAAATTTTCTATTGAGCCTAAATCTCTGGTCACCCAAATTTCGTTTAGGTTCGTTTTCATCCTACAGAATCTGCTTCGCTTCTGCGAGTGAGTTCCCAGTTTCGTTCGATGATAGTTTGCAATGTCCTAAAAGAATTCCTGGAGTGATCCTGAAGTTACTCTTAGATCGGCTCGTGCGATCCTTAGAGCTTCTTTTAGAGTGTTCTTTTGCATAAACCGCAGAAGGGCAATGGGGCGATAACAGGACTTTTTATAGGTAATCTCGAAACCCGTTGGATTTATACTAGGTTGATTACACGAAGGTTTTTTAACTTGTTAGGACATACCATCTCTAATTTTTATGTTCTTTAATGAGTTCAAAGGGCTTTAAAAGCTGTCAAGATCGCAACATTATGGTTCCGGTAGTTGCTCTCACTTATGAAGTCAGCACATCTTTCTATAGGGTATGAATGTATGTTGAGGGTATTTTAAGATATCAGGTCTTCAGTCCGCGATCAGTAGGGTGCCACATTTAACCTCAAGCAAATCACTTATTAGTGAAGAACAACAATGGAATTTTTCTAAAAAAAAAGCTTCGCTCAAAATTTTACTATTATCATTATTAGTACATATTTATTTGTTTATGTGAGTTCTTTAATTGCATATATGTATGTACAAGATATGTACATACATTGTATGTATGTATGTATATTTACTTATTTTGTTCGAAAGTTGTTTACTTACACTCCACAGAATATGGGCGACGCCTGTCTGTCTTGCAATGAAAACATATTAGCTGTTCTTATTTACAGACATATGTACATATGAACATATATATGTATCTACAAACATATACGTATACAGTTATAATTCTCTATGACGATCAAAAAAACCCAGAAAATTACTCCGTTGTATAGAGAATTATGTAGTTGTATAGAGAAAATAAGTTATTTTTGGTTTTGGTTGTGTTTTGGTGCTCGAGCCCCCAGCCGCTACGTGGCTTTAAATTTTTTTCTGCAACAGAGTAACCATGGTATAATATTGAAAAAAGGATATCATACTGACTGCACTACGCTTTAGCGGATCCGCACGATACGCCATTTCTTTAAATGAAATTTATAGCTGCTATATCTATGTACATATATGTTGAAAAAGAAAATTAATTAAAAGTTCATTTGATAAAATACAATACATATTCAGAATATCCTTGAATTATTTTGAGATCTATTGCAAAATTTTATACAGACAGGACTATAAAAAGTAGAAAATATATAAAAAAGTAGAATGCAAAGTTGAACAATGTAAACGCCATTTTATATTGAATATTTTGATTTTTTCTTATATTTTGATGTTTGTTTTTAGCCATTAATTTTTTTGTTTGTGCAACCCTGCGTGAGTTGAACGCAAAAGTTGCCTGAAAATCGCCTCGTGCGAAAGCCCTATTACCCACAACTTGTTTGTGAATTAAAATGTATCACAATTTACACTAAGCTAAAAGTAAAAGTGTCTTTTAAAAATTCGAAGATAAACGTATCAGTTTGATCCATTTGGATCAAAACGGCAACACTGTTCGCTAGTAGGTTAGTAATACGGGTAAAAGAGAAAGAAGTTTCACTTCAGTCGCGCATGGGATCCATACACAACTTTTCTTTTGTTTGCACTCAAAAAGTGGGGAGTCATACGATTCTCTGCACCTCAAGTACCAGATGTCGAAGAGATATAACTTTGACTTCATAGATATATTGAGTAATGGGAGAAATTGTCGAAGAATTTTAGTTTTCTTAATTTCTTGTACACGAAATTTTTTCCGATAGGCATTACTATTTTTTTTTCTTAGTATCACTTTGAAAAAAAAATACAAAAATCTTTAAAAAGGTAGAAGATGGTGATGGGTCGACGTGCGTGTTATTTAATATTTTTTAATAGTATTAACTTTTTAAAACTTCGTAGTCGCAGTAGAAAGACACGTATACGCCCCTTAAGCTCGAGTAAAAGTGGCCTATGACTTCTTTCAGCGAAAATTATCAAAATTACGTCCTCTTATAAAAATATACCATAGTTATTCTGTTGCAAAAATGTTGTTGTACAGTGTTATTAGGAAACATTTTCATGACACCTGCAAAACAATCGGATTTTAAGAATTGTCTTTTCCATTAAGATTGCGAAATTTTGAAAAACGACAAATGCATTTAATTTTGTTTTATTTTTTAATTTTTATGTATTTATTATTGTATGCAACCTATACACCTGAGATTATTAGTATCTATGCCACCTACCAGTAGACATAGTATCAGCGTCAGGCCAGCTGTTTGTTAAATTTTTATGGACTTCCACATAATATATATGTATGTACATACATATGTTGGTAGTTGAGTGCAGTTGATGGTAACAAAACTACGAATGCATACACAGATGTCAATACAGTTCAGAATTTCATACTAGCAGTTACAGTTCAACCAGTTCATTCACCTCATATTGGTAACTAGGTTTTTTTCGCGCTGCATGTACCCAATACTAAATACCTAGTACAGAATTGTTTATTCTTGTATATGTACATACATATGTATGTATGTACCTTGGCTTTATACTTTTTGAATACATGGTTGAATTGTTTTCTTTAAATAAATTTACGTATTTTTTCTTGTTTTCTGCTCGCTTTTGTTTTTCTTTTGCGAAATAATCACTTAAAGAACTTTTTGAAAAAGTCCCCTCAGATGACAAAACCGATTAGGCTTAAAAAATCTGCATAAAAATATTTAAAATTCTTTTCAACGGAATCGTAATAATGAGATTTTTGATGCTGTTTTTTTACTTTTTTCAAAGATTGATTTTAGAAAAACTTAAATAACTGGGCCAAAACTTTTCTGATTAAGACTTATGGGATCTCGGTAGAAAGGTATTTCCACACTATTTTAAATTTACGCGTAAAAAAAAGTCATTCGTGTCCCTTTTTTTTTTTTCAAATACCAACACATCCTTATTCAACTTTGAATGATGTTCGTTCATCCTACCTTTCTCTTTCATCCTTTGAATGAGCTTATTAGCAAAGAAATAAAAAGGGTGAGAAAGTACCTTTCCAATGATACCTCACAAGTCTAAATTTGAAGAGTTTAGGTTCAGTTATTCCAGTTTTTCTTACACCAATCTTTGAAAAAAATTAAAAAACAGCATCAAAAATCTCATCATTACGATTCCGTTCAATTTTTTTTTTTTTATGCAAATTTTTAAGCTTAAATCGTTTTGTCATTTGAAGGGCTTTTTTCAAAAAACATCTTTACGAATCTATTTTTATTCATAAAAAAACTCCATTTTTGGAGGTATTATCAAATCGGTCCGGCTCGCTTAAACCTTAATATTTTTCCGAAATATTTTGGTGGACGTTTTAAAATATAATAGATTTTATAATTCCAATGGAAAAACAGTACCGATTTTTTTTTTTTTTTTATGGGTTGTGATGCAGTCTAATGTACATAATATGCGAAAAATATAAAGTGGTTATTAAAAAGTGCTTTCATTTATTGCCTTTATTAAAATTTTGAGCTTTTACAAATGGTTTATTAATGGTTCAAATCAAAGCTTATTTTGAGTTTATCGCAAAGCTATTTTATGAAGCTTGAAACACCCTACTCTCCATTTAAATGCACGCATTGTATACATGCAATAAATTACTTATATATAAAGTGAGATTGCAAATATGTAGTCATATATATATGTACATATGTATGTACATACAATATTGTGAGTAAAAAGTTTTTTTTTTGTATTGAAGCCCATATTAGCAAGAGAAAAAAGTTACAGCAGCCAAGCCAACGCACTTGGCAACAAGCGAATAGTAAACTTATGCATATAGCTACATACATACATTCATATGAATATGCATACATACATACACACTCATAATAATGTACATGCATAGTTGCAATATTTCGACACAAATGGTACGAGCGATGAACGAATGCACTTGGCAACAGCAACTGTTGCTGGTTTTTGATGCGTTGCGCATTCGCGGAAATTGCGAACAACAAGTAAATGCATAGCAAACATATAAATTAATGTCTGAATGAAAATACTTTTATACATACATGAACATATGTATGTGTACATAAATGTATGTATGTACTATATACATAAGATGCATAGAAGAAGTATGGCGGTGTGAGTAAGCTATGTGGGATACGAATGCACGGCAATTTAATATAACAGCAATTGTTGCTTTCAATACTATATCGTATCAGGAAAGTGAAATTACAAATTGTCTTGTGTAAAATCATATTTCAGACCAAACACCGTCCAGATATATGCAACACTTACACCTCCGAGGAGTTGGCAACAAGAAAGCGTTCCACAGATATGCCATACAATGGGGCTAAGCGAATTTTAAAATTTAGGAAACTTAACCACGAGCCTATGTCTATCTCCTTATTGTCAATGGCGTTGGCGTCCCCCGTTACCCAATACAGTTGTACTTGAGTATTGGCCATAACTGGATTGCACTCTACCATCTACCATACTTCATGAGGAAGTGCTGTGCGATATTAGTGAATTTAGAGTAGCCTGACTGCCAATATTACTAATCAATATATCCGCTGCATTTTTTACGGTAAAACCCCCGCCTGGAAAATATAACAATACTCCGGCAGTTTGCGAACAGTGTTGCCAGAACTTTTCCGGAGAAAAGGCTAATCCCTCAAAAAAACAAAGCTAAATAAAAAGTAGTCAGATTGCAGCGAGTCCCATAGAACAACTGGTACAATGAGGGGCGTCAAGAAGCTGCAGAGATAGAGATGACGCCTACAGGGCCACATTGCTATCGGGCGCAACGCGTGCTACATGAGGCCGCTATAGGGAACTGAAGAGGGAAGCTAGACGTATTTTCCGCAAAAAGAAGAGAGAGGCCGAAAGACGTGAGTGCAAAGAGCTTGAAATGCTGGCCGACAGGAAAAATACCCGAAAATTTTACCCAAGAATTAGGCGACTTACGGAAACTGCTGGAAATGGCCTGCATGCATCAACTCCTATGCAGAAAATGGTCAGACGAACGCATGCCCGACGACTGGAATTTAAGTGTGCTCTGCCCAATCCAGAAGAAAGGCGAACCCGCCACTCGCACCAACTACCACGGAATCAGCCTTCTAAGCATAGGTTACAAGGTCTTATGGAGTGTATTGTGTGAATCACGCCGTCAACGAACTGATTGGGCCTTGTCAGTTTGGCCTTGGCCTGGTAAATCTACCATAGACCAGGTATTCACAATACGCCAAATCTTGGAAAAGACCCGCGGGAAAAGGATCGACACTCACATTATATTTGTCGACTTTAAAGCCGCTTTTTACAGCTCTAAAAGGAGTTGCCTATACGCCGATATGTCTAAATTTAGCATCCCCATCAAACTAATTCGACTGTTTAAAATTCGGCTTTGTTGAGCAATACCACCAGCTCCGTCCGAATTTGGAAATACTTCTCTGAGCCATTCGCTACCAAACGGGTGTTCATGTGCTTTTTTTTTAATCCAATGTTGTAAAAGATAATAAGAGCTGCGGAACTGAACCGCTCATGAACAATTTACTACAATTTACTGCAATTGCCTGCCTTTTCCTGGTTGGAGCGAATGGGTCTGGTGGTAAACGAGGACAAGACGAAGTATCTTCTGTTATCAAACAAACAGTCAGCACATTGGCGCTTCGGCACCCACGTCGCTGTTGACAGTTATAATTTCTAGAAAATAGAGTATTTCGTTTACTTGGGAACCAATATTAACACTGATAATAATGCCGGCATGGAAATCTAACGCAGAATCACTCTTGCCAAAAAGTGCTACTTTGGAAGCTCGTGTCTCGTCCACGTCAGTGATTGGGTTCCCAAAAAGGCATTCACAGGTCGAGAGTCAGTGTAAGTCTATACAGACCCGCTGTTAATGCCGTCTATTGCCTGTCGGGTCCAGAGGTTGCTTTTTGAACCTCTAAACTTCGTCCATTAGTTCGTATAGATGCCTTGAGACGTGCCTTGACGATGGCTCCGTCGCAAGCAGGTGTCTATTCGGGTACCCACGTCTGTGAGACCCTACTAGGAATGTGCTATGATCAGTATACTCCTCATATTGGAGCTTCGTCATGTAAATGGTGTTGTGACGACATCTGAAAATATCCGTTGGCTGTCTGAAGTGTTTCGACAGGTCTATAGCTTCGTCCACTGCGTCCTACTAGTACCGGCAACCATAAGGGCGCTGCCGAATTTAAAACCGACTAGCTAATTACCTTGTACGTCGCCAGCAACGTTTCTTTGTCTTTGCCGCAGGTGCTGCCGGCTTTGTACTCTATTGACAATTCAGGTTGTATTCGCCGTGAGGGAGCGCAGACTATCGTAAGTAACTCCGAGAATTTTTGGGTTATTTACCGTCGGTATTTGTACGCCATCCACGTGAGTTCCCAGCTTTGGTCTGACCTCCTTGGTCCAGGAGGTAAAAATGGTTGCCGAGGATTTTGTGGGGGAGAGGGTTAGGCTAATTGCAGTGAAGAATCGAGAAAGTTCGGAAAGATAACCGTTTACTTTCGAGCAAAAGTCATCAATCCCATTCCTAGGCGCGATTAAAGAGCAGTCGCCAGCATAAGATACAATGGAAATGGTGGTTGAAAGAGCTTTGAAATATAGTTGTTAAACAGTAGCGGAATAGTAGCAGTTATCTCTAAAACTTACTGACGAATGTCTACCACCCTGCAGATTCGCTGAGCACCGTTTGAGTTCCTGTGGGAGAGAGTAACGCTAGTAGTATGGAGTGGCGGATGGTATCAAACGGTTTTGACATATCCAACGCTACTAGGGGCAGTTTCGGTTTAGGCCACGAGTTATCTGAGTGCTTATGGCGTTAAGTGCTGTTGTTGTGCTACGCACTTTACGGAACCAATGACGATGCCTCGCTGGGATCAGGTGGGTTAGGGGAGCCGCAAGGCCTCAATTATCTTCGCTATCGGGGAAAGAAGGGTAATCGTCGTCTTATCGTTGACTCTCCCTTGTTGGCCGATTTCCCCGGTTTGAGCAATGGGACCACTGGCCTCATTTTCCGTATGTTCGGAATGATGAGAGTAGCCATGGACAGGTTGAGAAAATTGGTGAGCTGGTCTACTCCCGCAGGACCCAATTTTTTCAGCAACAACATGCATATTCCGTGGGGCCTCCTTCCGGGTGTTGAGTAGCCCCATGGACGACAAACGTTTAAGAGATTTCGCCGACCAAAACAAGGTTAGACCGCCGAAACAGCAGCCCTTAGTCGGGTAAAACCCAAGTCATTCCGGTACGTAAGACCGCCTGCTATGGGAATGTTGACGCAATCATCACCGAACTTGATTAAGAAGTTTCAGTTCAAAAACAAATATTAGGACTTTCTTCTAGCAAACGACCGATATGAACTAGTATTGCGAAAGGTCGATTTGAATTTCTAACTTGTTTTGAAGTTAAAATAATAGAATAATAGAATAAGTATCTATGTATGTATGTATGTATAACAATTTTTCCACCGGTAACATCTAATTAGTTGTTATTCATTTGTAAATAAATAAAAAGCCGTTAAAAACGATAACTGATAATATACACGTGTGCAAATAGTAAATGATACAAATGTTTATATGCAGGTATGTAAATACATATATTTGAAAACAATTTTATGACACTTACCTCGATAAAGTTCTGTAATTGATTGACAGCAAATAAAAAAGACAATGCCTGCCTGTCTATAATTGTTTCAATTGTATGCCACTGTACGTCGCGTGTGGAACGAAAAGAAAATGGAACACTGCACCAAAAATTAATGCACATTCATACATACATGTGTATGTATGTATGTATGTAGAAATATATTTTTATATGCGGATTATGTACGTCTATATGTATTTGTAATGTTGACGCTGTTTATGCCTCAAATTACTTTGTTTTTTTTTTGTATTTTTGTCTGCTGTGAATGCACGTTTTTCGGCTGAAAGCTTTTTTGTTGTTATGCGCTGATAAGCTGATAATAGCGTTCGTAACGTCTGTGTTGTTTTTACATTTTATACACACAATAATAATTATTTGATTTCTATTTTAGTCGTTTTTGGGCTTATCTGTTTTCTGGTTTGTTTGTTTTTTTTTTTTATTCTCTTGTTTATTTCATATATTTGTATTTTAATACTTTTATTGTTTCACCTTTTCTCATATAAGCAGGCACTTTTTAAATTAAACTTAATTAATATTGTATTTATGTAAAAGTACAAGTGTTTTTTTGTTTTTTTTTTTCACTGAGAAAGTATAGTTTATTTGTTTTTGAAAGCTACAGGAACCGATTCACAGGAAGGGTTATTATTATACCTTACGCATACTCGTATGAACGAACACATGCCGATATTTATTTGAATAAGCGTAAAAGGGTCGTTTATTTAAAAGTTTGCGGTGCACATTTACTTTTAATCTTTGTTCTTGTTTTTCGGTTTTATCAGCCAATTGTTATTTAATCGATTTATTGACAGCTTTTCCTATCGCTTTTTTTAATTCTTTTCAGATTTCTCGAGATTTGTATGACACCCTGTGAATTGAACAAAATGTGAAATCACGATTAATTTTTTTTTTGCATACATTTAAATATGTTAATCAAAGTCAATTAACTAGAATTGAAAATTAAAAAAAAAAAACTATATGTACAGTAACTAGTGTCTCGATTATCTGAACTGGTGAGGATCAAGGCGAATTGAAAACTCGGAAGATCTGGTAAAAGAAAAAAGTTTACAATATGAAATACGCCTTTTATTGTGATTAATTAAAATTTTGTACATTATAATAAATTTTCTAAAAAAAGCGAATTATTTTAAAGTGGCAGCGATTGTAGAATAACGGCTGGATAAAAGAATAAGGTAAGCGCTATTGATAATAAATGACAACAAGTACTTAGTTTTTAAACACAAAACAAAACCGACTTTAATTCTCATATGAAAAATTTAAGAGTACCGTTAATTTCTTCATGATCCAATGATCGGATCTGAACCATATTAGCATGGGACCACCTCTGAGATACCACCTTTTCTTAAAAAAAAAATACAAGAATTATAGAAATCGGTTAACGTTGTACATATGTATGTACATAAAAAATAATAATAATAATAATATTCCGACGAACTGCTAACCTATTTCTGTTTTGAAGTCGGTTAAAATAAAATAATTTAAGAATTTGGGGAACTACATAGTAACATGCTCCGAGACTTTGGAGAAATGGTCGCAGAAGACACTCTTAACACGGTGTTTCAGGTAGGCACTCGGAAGTGCTACCAATTAAAAATGCTATAATTTTGTCTGTTTTGCTTGTGTTTTATTCAAAAACATTATTTCATCATAAGAACTAGTCAACGAGAACAACGAATATCGATAATCTTGCAGCTCTATTCCGAACAACAAATGGATCTAATGAGGATAGGATAACCAGATGAGTCGAAGGAGAAATCAGGACACTGCATTTTTGAAAGTTAGCACAATCACTTTCTTTTCCATCAGAATTCAGTTTTTACGCTCAATTGTGAGATTTGAGAGTTCTCAGTTGAGAATTGTTGGATGTAGGCAAGGTCGCCACAAAAGCTTAACACCTTTAAGTACAATAAGTACGATGGCATCCTGACCGGGCGACTTGAAACTGTCAAAAGGCTCAATAGCATATCTTATGGCATCTTCATTCGCCACAGTTCTGGCAACAAACCAGTTGTATCTACATTGACACAGTAGTTTCCCTGCAAACCAAAGTTCCCGAAATCTTTAGGAGTATCTGATTTCTTTAACGATTTTTTTCCGAATCTTCAAAGAAAATTATATGAAGTGGTTGACACGAACTCGTAAAGAAATTTCGGTACGAAAAATAAAGAAAATTCTGAAAAAAGTCTGCAAGAAATTCTTCACATCCCTGCAAACCAAAGTTTCCGAAATCTTAACGAAATCTTTAGGAGTATCTGATTTCTTTAACGATTTTTTTCCGAATCTTCAAAGAAAATTATATGAAGTGGTTGACACGAACTCGTAAAGAAATTTCTGTACGAAAAATAAAGAAAATTCTGAAAAAAGTCTGCAAGAAATTCTTCACATAGCAGCATTATTTTCATTTCTTTACCGATTTTCTTCCGAAATTTCGTAAAAGA
>NW_023458561.1:30087488-30101618 GCF_013731165.1 Rhagoletis pomonella
GATTTTCTTCCGAAATTTCGTAAAAGAATGGAAGTGTGCGTAATTTAATTCATTTTAGAAAATCCGGCAAAAATCGGACGGGATCTTTCCGAATTCTTTAAAAATTCTTTACGATTCAGAATACTCTGTAAAAATGATTTGCAGGGTTTCTATTTATGCGTTAGTGACAATCAAAAAATTCTGTACGTGTATTGTAGTTTCAGTCAATCGAGTTTTGCAGCGATGTTATTATGTGACCGATGTACAAAAAAGCGCCTAGCGATATGTTTACACAGGAAAAAAGGTCAGATTTGTAAAAACCAGGACAAATGAAAAAACAGTCAGGACACTTTAGTTCGACCCCGAAATCAGGAAATGTCCAGATAAATCAGGACGTCTGGTCACCCTAAATGAGGAGATTTTTCATGGCGGAAGTACACACTTGAACACGGCGTGCGCCTTAAACTTACCGGCATTTCAATTTGAATATGATGGAAATATTTCTATTTAAGAGCAGGTTAAATAACCATTAGAACAACACCTAGTTCTAGAAAAAAATTATGGGGAAGTTCTTTCCTCAAAATATTCCAGGATGTAGGATATTAAGCTTATACATATATACGTATATTCCCATAAATGAAATCACGTTTTTCTAGAAAAAAATTGTATTTATACATATAAATAAAAATGTATGCATTAACATACATACATTTGTACATAGTATATATGCATTTATGCATTTTCTCAAAGCCTCTCTAGCTATTTCAATTTTTATTTAGTATTCGTTAGCACAGTTTTCCATTCAAATTTTGCCGGTAGGCGATAACGTGTCTTGGACGCTGTCTCTTTTGGGAGCCTTCGTAATGAAATATTTTTCATATAGCAATTACTTTTTTATAGTACATTTCTTTGCAAGGACCTTTTCCACTTATATTTGCAGCATAAAACTGAACAGTGTTATTCGTTTAAAGTGGTTTTCTTATTTTACGTACAATTTTGGGTTGAACGCTTTACTTATGTAGAGCTCCACGCGACACCAACACCTTCACCGTTCGTAACCAGACTTCAACTGATTCGCAACGGCTGGTTTCGATGCCGTCTGAGCTAGTGGATCCATTGTATATATGTATATATAAATAAGTGTACATATGTACATATGTAGTTGTTATTTATGTGACTGCTGATTCTGCTTCAGCTGTTGATACCCGCATACGAAAACTGTTGCTCCTATTGCTATTTTTTCTATGTCGCCTACGAGTAGTAGGGTGGTCGATTGGATAACTTTCAAACATATATGTAGCGAACAACCAGTTTATATACACTCGTTGATAAATTTGTGATACAAGTACTTAAGATCAGTGTCAACTAAATCTCTGCCCTAGGGAATATTTTCTTTCTTTTGTTTTGCCACCTTTTTGATTAAGTTGAGAACTAGCTTTTTATCGTGTTAAAAATGCAGAAGGGTTAAACTTCGGATCTGGACGTTCTGCCGGATTTGTTACCGATAGATTTTTTTACCAAAAAAGCAGCGTAGTGCAAAGAAAGGGTTTTGGGACTCAGTGCCATTCTTAGTAGACCCATCTGCTATGAAAGAGTCGGTCATCGACTATATAACACCAAAAAAACCTGGACCTACCACAAACCTTGCACAAGATTTTGAAGCCGCTGTGACTGGATTCTTTGAGGGATGCAGTCATTGCAGGGCATATTTGTCTATACAGAAAAATCAAAAAGTTTTGCCGTAATCCCTAATTTACATATGTATGTATGTATACTAGCTTCGTAGAGTCAGCTCCTCTTTGTAATATAAAAAAACGGCTTTAAAATCTACGAAAAGCTGGTCTTTATTGATTTGTTTTTCTGAAGCCATTCCAGCACTGCGGATATCTGATCAATGATGGATTTTCCAGATCTTAGGCCTCACTGATAAGGTGTAATAAATAAGTTGGTTCATGAAGTATTTTAGGTATTCGCATATAATCGCCGGGATGACTTTCTATAATACTAAGAAGTAGGATCCTTTTTGCTTGTGGATTGGGCAAAGTGCACTGAGATTTTAATATTCGGTCATGCAGTTATCAGATCAAATTATGCTTAAAAGCTGATACATACACCCTACCAGCTCTGGGCCGTTGGCCTTGAACAGCCGGTAAACCGTCGGCTCCAGGGTCTTTATTGTTTTTAAGCTGCATTATTGCTGTCCTCACCCTGTCATCGTCTAGTGGAGGTATGTAATCTGCGTTCCTATATAATGATATAGGTTCTTGTTCATCAATCGTACCACTGGTTTCGCAAGCGCTGAGAACTTTTCCCTCCCTATCTTAAATGTACTCTAGATGTCTCTTATCAGATTTTTCTGTCCATCTTTGCAAGAACTAGCCTGGTCTTGAAACCATTTGATTGTGGCCTTATTTTCTGATATAATTTTCGAGCCGAGCTCTTGCATGTCAGCATCTTAAGCTCTTCGCACTCACGACTTTCTGCCTTCGCAATTCAAAATTATATCGCTATAAAACCGGGATTGAAAAACCGGGCCGATCACCTTACTTCCCCATATACAGAAGGTATACTGTTTGCTATGTTGATACTCTGGCTCACTGGTTTTATTACTTTTCATATGACTGCCTAACTATCTATGTATCTCTTTGGCTCTGATTCTCCATCTACGGCAGTCTATAGTATGCACATGTACACATACCTAAGGACATAATATGTACTATATTATAATATATGTAAATGTTGTGATTTAAAGTTCGTTTCGGTCCATCTTTCTACCGAGTACTTATGTCGTGGAATTGGCAAAGAGCTGTTATGTGTTCTGAGCGACAACAGAAGTGCCAGTTGGGGGAGTGCGGTTGATGTCTAGAATAGCTTATATCCCATCCCTCTTCTAACAAAGTATCTACAGTCTAGACACTGAGGTGTGCACTTGCAGGAAACAAAAAACAAAAACAAATACATAAATTCAAGCAATAAAAACATAAGTAAATACGAATAAAAGTAGAGATAGACGAATATAAACAGCGGCGGGAGCGCTCATAAGTATCAGCTGTAAATAGAAATGAGAGTTCTGCCAAGTGGAGTACATTACGGACAAAAACAAATGGCACAGCAAAGTAGAATTGAAAAAGCTAACAGATAAAACAAGAGCAAATAAAAAGATGTTGAGGCATAATTTATACGAGAATTATTCCGCACATGTACCACTGCGCTGGCATATCGTTAGATACATACAAACATTCCGTCGCCTGGATAAAAGATTGTCGTATGTTAATTTCGACAGGTTTTGGAAAATCGCGACTGAAATCTAGAATGCGATTTCTCAAAAAGGCGACGATAGATTTTCTGTAAAGTCTCGGAGAATGTTACCAGTTTCCGAAATTCTTTAATTATTTTACTTTTATTGTTTACTAGATCGCCATCACCCGCTTCGCTGAGTGTATGAAATTTCAACCATTCTGTCATTTATTTCAATAAATCTCAACATTTTTAAACTATGCCAAAAACAGGAGATTTTAAAGTTTTTAACCATCTTCAAAATAAATATTTTGAAACTAAAACTTTCTTAAGCCTCTCTATTGTGATACTTTTTCACTTTTTATATACCCTGAATTCAAATATATATAGATTAAACCTTACATGTAGTTTAGAAATGAAGCACTTTCAAAACTATTTCGATTGGTACCCCTATTGTAATAAGTACTTCATTGAAATTATTGAATAGTTTGAATTTAACCTTCCGGACAGTTTGCAACCTTTTTAAACCTCTTTCGTCTCATAGTCATATTGTGAGACATACATATGCATTCAAATTACCTAATTCCAATTATTTAAGTTGAATTTGAATTTTCAAATCTGTGGAAACCCTGCTATGCATATGTAGCTTAGAAATAAAGCCTTTTGAAGACATTCGGCTACTACCTATATTGTAAGAACTCATTTAACTTATAATATAATTGTATTTGAATATAGTTTTAAAATAAGTGGTAACCCTCTTCAAATACCTCAGAAGATTAGACATGTCCAAGCTGAACATTTCTACACATTCTTACGTGTGACACTTTAATTTGAGGATAATTAATTTAAATTCGACTTTTAAAACAGGTGGCAACCCTCTCCAGCTTATTTTTCAACTAAACTCTTGTTAAACTCCTTTGGTCTGACACTCATATTGTGATACATATGTATCTCAATTATTTAATTTCCTAACTTAAAGTAGAATTTGATTTTTCAAACAGGTGGCAACCGTCCTTCATGTAGTTTAGAACTTAAACCCTTTTCAAAAACATTTCGATTGACACCCATATTGCAGTAACTCATTTAAATTAATTGAATTTAATTTTTAATCGGGTGGTAACCCTAGTAAAACACCTCAATAACATTCTAAATATTCAATCTTAAGATTTCTTAACAATTTTTCGTTTGACACCCGTATGTTAATTTTTCAGATAGCTTGCGAATAATGAATTTAAATTTGACTTTTTAACGGGTGGCAACCCTTTTCAAAGCATTGTCAAACCACAATTTTTTTAGGCCTCTTGACTTCCCTTTTTTAATATAATTTTCAAACAAATAATTCCCTTAATTCAAGTTGAAATTTATTTTTTAAACAAGTGACAGACCTCCCCCATGAATGCGGAATTTATTATATATACATATCTCCATACCAAGTTCCAGCCCTCTATCACAAATATTTCCTGCGATATGTAGTATGAAAATTTCCTATTGTATGGGTGGTGCCACGCTCCCTTGTACAATCGAAATTAAATCTATCCTAAACTTTAAGTTGGGCTTAATGACACCAGTATACAAAATTTCATCATGATTCGTTGAGTAGTTAAAGCGTGATAGAGTAACAAATAAACAAACTTACGTTCGGATTTATAATAGAGTAAGGAGTAAGGAAGTAAGGATTGTTAATTATATTTAGTTAATGAGTAGTTAATTTTCTTTAGTAAATCTGTGACGTATGCTACTTTTGTCCACAATTTTGATGCCACTTTGTATGAAAATTAATGAGACTATTTAAGCAATACCAGGGAAACTAAAGGAGATATCCAAAAACTGAAAGCACCAATCGAAAAACCTTAATTTTAAAATATATACATTACTGCATCTATAACTAAAAATCGGTAAAATGGCACTTACGACAATCTTTTATGCTGGCGACGATTCGTGAATGCTTTACGTACAATGGTATTCCTGTCGTTTTCGTCTGATACAAAACCAAGCAGAATTAATAGCTGGATAAACACGTTCAGAACTAGATCGTCAGGTAGATCGAGGATTACAGTTAGACCAAATTAGACTTAGATCCCAATTCTGTATCGGCGACAAAATTTTTTTTTACTAACAAATTTAAAGTGTTTCATATATTTTTCCGTAATAAAATCTGTCACAAGAATACAGAATAGAGGTGTTAAGGTGACCTCAAACAGGCGCGATACTACCGATGCGATACGATATCGTATTTGATGCGATAACGATAATAAGCACAGGCGCTCAAACAAATGCTATACGATAAAATCTTAAAAAAAGGCATGAGTAGCAGGTATGTAGTCATAAAATTTGATGTGTAAACATCTGTGTCCCGTCCTAACTAAACCTGAAATGGTCCCGAAAAAGTCCAAAACTAGTCTCGAAAAAGTTCCGAACTAGACAGGTAGACAGGAAAATTCCTCAACTTGTCCAGAAATCGTTTAGTACTGCACCCGAAATGATCCCGAACTAGTCCCAAAAAAGGTCGAGATAGTCCCGAACTATATCAACTAAGAAGTAGTGTTGCTAGAACAGCTGATTAGATTAGACACATGAAGCAAAGCTAAGTCCCTCTCCCTGCCCTTTCCAACGCAGAGGAAAGGCCATCAGCAGGAGATGCCTCATCCAATACTATTAGGGCTGCAGCGTTTTCGCCCATTCGTATGACATGACGATCATCGACGACTCCAGTACAGATCCTTCACTAAATTTGCACGAGTTTTTTTCGAAGATCTCCACCAAAGGACATATCCTGAAATCATAGTCCTTAAAAATGTTTATCAACAAACGTGGTTGATCTTATTTGAGACATTTTATCTGTTTCCATTGAAAAAGTTTTTTACGTAGCTTATTATTTAATCAAGCTCACAATGTCGCTATATAGATATTCTGGCGAAATTCACAATAAAGTCTAAATTTTTTAACTTCGGTTTTAATATAGCCACGCCCATTTCTAGAATATTCTTTGATTGAAAAAGTTGGGGAACAAATGTGGTTGACGAAATGATATTCTGCCGAAATCCGCAAACGAAATCCGTTTTGCAAACTTTAGTCCTACAATTGTCACGCCTATTTTTAGGGGTTTGTCGCCGTAAAGAAAAATCTTGCCGTACAAATATTATACCTGGATAGGTATTCTATCGGAATCTGCAATTAAATTTGAATTTTTGCAAAAACTCGGATGTTTAATACCTTACTAAATATATCTCAAGATAAGTTTTGGAAAACAAATTACAAAAAAATGTTGATTCTCACAAAATAAACCATCTCTTCATAAAGAAAAATATTTTAAAAATAGTTCTTGAAAAACCCCCATTTTTTAATCACGTGTTTTTATAAAGAATTAACCAAAGATTACGATGGTGTAATTATAAATCCATAATTTACTGGTCTTCACTATGCAAATCAACTTCAAAAAGTTCAACTATTAATAGCTAAGTTAGCTTAAGGACAATCTTGACCATCTTATATATAGAAATATTAAGCACGTTTCTTTAGCTTTAAAACGACGCTAAGATGAAGTCTCTACGATGGACAGAACCCGAGATATAACGATTTGAAGGAGTACATGATTAGTCAGGATCACGAAAAAATGCAAATTTTAATAGATCATATCCCCAAAGAAAAAAGCGAAAAAAAATTCCTCGCACACGTGTTAGCTTATTTAATGTATAGAACCCATAAAAAAATTTGAAGCCAATCGAAAGTGTGACACCAATTTTGGTGTTCGATATGAAAAAGAATGTCTAGCACTAACTGCGACTCCACCTACGGTTGCCACGAAGAGCCCTCCTCCTGGTAAAAGCTTTAATTAGCGTTTCGGTTTGGCTCAAAGCCCCATCTTAGCGCATTATTCTGTCGCCCTCGAACTTACCTCTAGCTATGTATTATAACCAAGGCTGGCAAATCTAAGATAATGCTTGAAAAAGCCTATTTTGCAAATATCTGGAGGCTTTTTGGTTTTTGCGTAATTCGACTTACGTGCATTTTCACAATATGTCATACATTTTCGGGGAAGAAGAGACGATAGAAATGCGTGAATTAAAGCGCAAACAGTCAACGACGTAGCGTAGACGTAGGTTGACGCAGACACGATCTATCTTATGAGATTAGCGTGTTAACGAAAACTCTCTCTCTATCAACAGTAAATTTGATATGCTGCTACGTACGTCAACCTACGTTTACGCTACGTCGTTGACTAACTGAGCTCTAAGTCGAATTCATACACAAGTTTGATACAATGGAAGTATACATTCCTACTGTCAGAGTTTGAAGAATTCCCAACGGATTTGGCGCTCATTAAGAGCGCGGTTATTCACGAACGTGTACGTAGCGTAGCGTAGAAGTACGTAGAAACATAAAAAGTTTGCTGTTTTGATAGAAAGAGAGAGACTACATCACGGTCATGCGGTGGTGAGTTTTTGTTAATACGCAGATCCCATAAGATAAAAAGCGCAGTTAGTCAACGACGTAGCGTAGACGTAGGTTGACGTACGTAGAAGCATATCAAATTTACTGTTGATAGAGAGAGAAAAAAGCAACGGCAACCTTACCGCCACGCGGTGGTGAGTTTTCGTTAACACGCGAATACCATAAGGTAGATCGTGTCTGCGTCAACCTACGTCTACGCTACATCGTTGACTGTTTGCGCTTAAATTGTGTCAGCTGAGAGCGTGGTTACCTACGAACGTGTACGTAGCGTAGCGTAGAAGTATCATATCAAGTGTGTTGTTGATAGAAAGAGAGAGAAGCAACGTCTACGTCACGGTCATGCGGTGGTGAGTTTTTGTTAACACGCGGATCCCATAAGATGGATCGTGTCAGCTGACACGTTCTCCGTTTTTACGTCCGTGGGTAACTGCGCTTTGAGGCAAATTTTGGTTGTTTGATAGTAGGCATAACAAAGCTCCAAACAAAAGGTTTGACATTAAACGTGGACAGACATTTTTCAAAAACGGATTACCTCAAAATATGCCATAACGGTAAAAAAAAAACTTTGTCGAGTTATGCTATTTTGTTTTTCCGTAAATTATAGACTTAAGTTGTTCTTTGTCTACATATATGTATCTATTTATGTACATATTTACTTACAGCGTTTTAATTATCTTCGACACATGATAGTTAGTGGTTAAATATGAACTTCTCATGAGAAAACAAGAGGCAACAATTGAATTGCAAGTAAAGTGCATGCTCTTGTACGTATGCGGCACATGTACATATGTATATTAAAAAAAATCGCACTCGCAATATTTTCTCATGACATAGAAATGTTTACTTGGAAATTATCGCATTTATCACACCGGCCACGACACAATTAAACAACAAACATTTAGATAAAAACGATAATTTATGTAATTCAATTATTAATTTCTTTCTTCCTTCAGCTTAGATCATTACTACTCAGCGCCAACACGCAACAGTACTCGCATTATGGCTCAGTTATGCATACTTGGCATTGCATGAGAGTTGTCACATAAGGAATCTGTTGAATGAGCTTTGCGTGTAAGAGGTTACCCAACGCACAGGATTACATATGTATGTATGTAGAACAACAATTAACAAATTTTCATTAAAATTTTGAGCTTTTTAACCGGATTTTTTAGTATGCAATTTTTTATCCCATTAAATTTTAGTGTTATAAAGTGCAAATTTTAAGCACTTAATTTTTTTTCATACAACCATGAAATTCTTATGAAAGAAAATGCGCAAGACCGTTTGCAAAGAAAATTTAGTTACCTTAACAGTTTTTATAAATTGCACTTGTTATATTAAAAAAACGGAAAAGTCGTCAGACAAAAAAATTTTAAATCAACGCGATTTTGCATCCGCCTAAAACTTTGCACTTATAAAAAGCTCAAAATTTTAATCAAAACTTGTTAAATTTTGCATAGGTGTGTATAGTTTGATTTATATGGTTTTGGTTAAAGCAGAAACCATATTTTTATGGAAAAAATAACAAAAAAAATGCAACTTTAAAATTTCCCACCGTACGTAACTTCAGTGCTTATAACATTCCCACGACAGCCGGTTCTACGTACCGGAATGACTCGGGTTTTACCCGACCAAGGGCTGTTGTTTTGGCGATCTAACCCCGTTTAGGTCGGCGAAGTATCTCAGAAGTTGCTCGTCCATAGGGCTACATTCACTACGTATTCTTCTACTCAGGGCTGGCATCGAGTCAAACCCAGGGCCAGAAATCTACACCTGCTGTATATGCCAGAGACGACTACACCACAACTCCACCTCAGTCAAGTGTAATGCCTGCGAGGGGTGGAGTCACCTTAGAGTCTGCTCAGGACTACGGACGCATCGACAGTGGACCACGTCGTACGTGACCCCCTGTTACTCAAACAGAGCAGCCTCCACGGCTAACCTCAGTCCACCTGAGCAGCCTCACACAGTCACCACAGCACAACAACATAATAACACCACAGACCATACCACAGCCACGACAGACCACATAACACACACAACCGCACCACTACCCACACGCCGCCGCCAACAACTCTTGGTTCCTCCTACAATCTGCACGGCATGTCAGACCAGGATATTCCGTAATGCGACATCAGTCAAGTGCAACACCTGCCTTGGCTGGTGCCACTTTAGAGCATGCTGAGGTCTGCGTACAACGCGAGATTCGACTGGGAACTTCGAGGGCCCGTGTTGCGCTGCTCGGTCGCAGACCTCAACTGCGACGCCTCCCGCCACCACCACAGGGCGGCAATCAACACAGCAGCGCACACAGCCAACGGCGGTAAGAACACACACATCCCTTACACCCCACATCACGACACGTCTCCCGAACCACATGAAGCTCCTTCAATTTAACTGCAACGGGCTACAGAGCAAGATTGAGGAGATAACCGTCTTCATGTGTCGGCATGGTATATTGATAGCTGCGGTCCAAGAGACGAAGTTGCACAGCAATTCAACTCTGTTGAATTGTGCCGGGTACAACGTGCACCGTCGAGATCGCGAGCGAGATAATGGTGGTGGCTTAGCGTTCATCACGCACCACACCGTGCAGTATCGTCTTATCGAAGCAGACATCGACCGCAGGGATACCACCCTAGAATGTCAGGGCATCGCTATCCGGTCAGGCGATGTCGAGCTCGAAATATTTAACATATACATACCCCCAGTCACCTGCTGCCCGGCAGGATATCACCCTGACATAGGTGCGCTCCTCAGAGGTGAAAACCGTATGGTAGTAGGTGACTTTAATGCGCACCACGATCTTTGGCACTCAAGCCTGTCAAACGATAGTAGGGGAACAGACTTGGCTGTGCAGATAGACGATTCGACATTCTGCACAATGAACGACGACGCACCCACCAGGATTATGGGTAACTGCAGTAGCTCGCCAGACATCACAATAGTCAACGCTGGTCTGATAAACAGCATAACGTTGCGACCTATGCTGACTCTAGCATCAGACCATCTACCCATAGTCATCTCGATTGATAAACCAACCGACTTTGCCTCCGCCAAACACCGGACCTATATCAACTTTTCTAAAGCTGATTGGAAAGGTTACGCGGAGTTTACCGAAAACACCTTCGCAGCGCTCCCCACACCAACCGACGTCCATCTCGGTGAACGTAAGTTCCGCAGGGCTATCACTGCTGCTGCAGCTCGCTTCATACCGGCAGGATGTATAACGGACCCACGTCCAAACTTCCCTGCCGAAGCGGCTGTTCTAGCCGATGAGCGTGATAGCCTACGTCAGGCCGATCCCGGAGATCCCCGTATCAGGGATCTCAACGCGGAGATTCGGCAACTTGTAAACGTACATAAGCGGAAGAAGTGGGAGGAGCATCTGAAGACTTGTAATTTCACCTCTGGTGTGAGCAAGCTTTGGTCAACCGTGAGGTCATTGTCTAATCCGACGAAGCACGACGACAGAGTCGAAGTTTCCTTCGGCGACCATGCCTCGTCGGACCCGGAGCGATGCGCGAGCAATTTTAGCCGGCAGTTCATACTGCATCCTCCGGTGGACAAAGCCAAGCGTCGAGTGACCAGAAGGCTGCACAAACTGCCAACAACTTGTGCCCCCCTTGCTTTCACTTGCGGTGAAGTTCAGGTGGCCATCGGGAAGGCGAAAGCCTCCAAAGCCATGGGTCCCTACGGAATATGCATGATGATGCTGAAAAATTTGGGTCCTGCGGGGGTAGCGTACCTAACGGAGGTCCTCAATTTGTCTATGGCCACTCTCATCATCCCAGACATCTAAAAGGTGGGGAGAGTGGTCCCACTGCTCAAACCGGGGAAACCTGCCAACAAAGGAGATTCTTATCGTCCGATAACACTCCTTTCCCCGGTAGCGAAAACACTCGAGGCCTTGCTACTCCCATATTTTACAAACCACTTGACCCCAGCGAAGCATCAGCATGGTTTCCGTAAAGTGCACAGTACAACAACAGCACTTAACGCCATAAACACTCAGAAAACTCGTGGCCTTAACCGAAACCGTCCCTGTGAGAGAACGATTCTAGTAGCGCTGGACTTGTCAAAGGCGTTTGACACCGTCTGCCATTCCACGCTACTAGAAGATATAGAGGCTTCCTCTCTCCCACAGAGGCTCAAACGGTGGTCGGCAAATTATCTGAATGGTCGACACTCGTTGGTAATGTTTAGAGACAAATCGAGTAAACTCAGAAAAATAAAACAGGGAGTTCCACAGGGTGGTGTCCTTTCCCCGCTACTGTTTAACTTTTACATTTCAAAGCTCCCTCAACCACCAGAGGGAGTCTCGATTGTCTCTTTTGCCGACGATTGCTCGATCATGGCGATTGGAAATGCAATTGATGACCTGTGTTCGAAAGTAAACGGGTATCTCTCCGAACTTTCTCGCTTCTTCACTGCAAAGTGTCTAGGTTCATCAAGCAACCTCTGGACCCGTCAGCTTACCGACTGGCCCTGAACGGCATTCACAGGGAGTCAGTCTCGAGTTATGTAGACTCTAGACCTGTGAATGCCGTTCTAGGCATACAGCCCCCGGACATAGACGAGACGGAGCTTCATCTGCCTCGGGAGACACGAACGACAATAGCCCAACTCCGCTCTGGCTACTGCAGCAGATTAAACTCCTACCTGAGTAGATTGAATGAGGATGTGCCAAATGAGTGTCCGGCATGCGGAGAGACCCCACATGACTCGAAACATCTCTTCGCATGTCCGGAAAACCCGACAACCCTAACGGCTTTGTCCTTGTGGACCAACCCAATAGAAGCTGCACGCTTCCTAGGGCTGCAGTTAGTGGAACTTGGCGACAACGACTGAGATACCAACCGATCTGAGCGGGGTTGTACTAGCCGCTACAACAACAACAACAACAGTGCTTATAATAACTACATATACACCGCTCACATATTGACAAGATTTTACTGCACATCGCACCCCATACCAAGTTTTAACAATTAAAAAAAACAACAAAGCTGCTGGAGCTGAAAGCCTTCCACCGAGCTATTCAAGTACGGCAGCGTGGAGTTGATAAGGTGCTCCGTCAAGCTCCTCGGAGTGTTCCACTTGGCAAACGTGAAGCTGTAAACCAAATTATAAATGAAATGAGCAAGAGTGGTATGATTGGACTATCAGCGAGTCCATGGAGTTCGCCGGTAGTACTTGTGAAGAACATAGTTGGAGTGGTCGAATGCGGTACTGCGTGAAATTACGGAAACTAAGTGACGTAACGAAAAAGACCATCTATCCACTACTCAAACTCGCTGAAGTGATCCTCAACACAGTGAAGAGGGCAAGGAAAAGACAGCTTTCAACGTGCCACTTTTGAAAGACCCTTGGACCATGTTCTTAAGGGACTGCATTGGAAAACATGTTTGGTGTATCTGGACGACGTCATCGTATTGGGTAATAAAAGCTTTGAGGAACGACTTACGAATTTGGAAGAAGCAAATGGCAGTGGTAACCTAGATCACAATGTCATACAGTGCGCAAATAAACAGTTTTAAGTTGATAGCTGCCTGATTCCGTAGGAAATGGGGAAGTGAAGATGGCCAGTGATGCCGTAATCCAACAGTAGTTCCAATTTTCTAGACGATTCCACATTGCTCAAGAAAAATCGCTCGTGTAAATGGTTATTGAAAAATCGCTTGTCTCAAAGGAGACAGCAAGTCAACTTTTTCATTCGATTATCTCCTGTCAAAAAATCACCTCATGTTAAGCCAGCTTTGAGTGCGAAAAATGTTCCAGAGTAACACCATATTTGGCTTCGTATGCGGTAGAGGGTTAATCGAATAACAACGAAGGCGACCTCTGCAGTGAAGACGCGTAAATGCAGGTAAAACAACCAGTGTTGGCAGACATCACCTTTTCGTACCAAAGCTGGTAGGTTTTTTTCATTTGGTAAGGCCTGTATGCAGCTCCGAAGAAAAGCAAAAACTCCATCTAAAATGACGTACAAGAAATGGCTAAGAAATTTTCTTGGGTCAGATTTCCTTAAGGCAGTACGCAGTTCTTAAGGAATTTGGTACACTTTCTACTACGGTTTCCTAAAGTTGTTTGTCCCGTTCCAAGATGCAATAATACAAGGTGTTATCGGTTGTCAACTTCTCGCTCTAATTCCGCCATATTGACTGCCTTAGGTGAAACAGTGTTACTTCTTTAACAATTCTTTGCCTAATAATATAGTTGAATTTTTTTATTTTTTCTCAGTATACACATTTTGTTTTCTCAAAAAGGTATTTTATTTTATCTTATTTCATTTCATTACGAATATACTATAAAAAGCAAATTTTGTTTAGGAGAAAATATGAAATTTTATATTTATCCCCCAGATGGGGATTAATTTCATCCCGTTTTTCTTCTTATTCTACTGAGCCAGAGAACGTATTGTTGCGATTATCCTCGAAACCTTGAGGGATTTCCCAAATATGC
>NW_023458561.1:30106618-30168371 GCF_013731165.1 Rhagoletis pomonella
AATGTTAAACAATTGTTCAAAAAGTATTTGAATTTCGAGTACGTAAAGTATTTGATATTTGATGCAGCGGCTTTGCCAGTGGTCACGATAATAATCTTGCTGGCGGAGCTACTAATAAACGTCTTAGTAATATGGCGCGTACCTTATACAGAAATAGATTGGATAGCTTACATGCAGGAATGCGAGGGATTTCTAAATGGAACCTTAAACTATGCGCAACTCAAAGGTTAGTTTTTATATTAACAATTTTCCTTAAGAGATAATGGCAGCATGTTAGCATTCTATTTTTAATCTAAAGAGACCTCGTTAAATATGAACATTTATGGTGCCAATATAAGTCGAGTAGGGTTATGAGCGCTTCTGATTTCCAAAAAAAAAGGAAGTCTCAAGTCTGACTCCATTGATTGATTCACTTCAATGAGTAACAACTACTAGGCATTCAAAAAAGTTTATATATACAATAAAGTTACGTAATAACAATTGAGGACATTCAGCTAAGGGTCAATATTTGTCCGATATGGATGCACTGCTTCCGCTGAGATGCACATGTATGTTCATATTTATTTATTTTTTCATGTATGATCTGCATACATACATACAAAATAAATTAAAAAATGTTTTGTTAAAGCTGACTCGAAATATCTCAAACCGACGGAGATTTCTACTCGGAACAATGGACCGTATGAATAAAAATTAAGCAATTACTTTTTCTTAAAATTTCAGAGCTTTTATTTCAATTATGTTTGAATAAATCGAATAAAAGCTCTGAAATTTTAAGAATTGCCTATTTTTTATTTCTATACGGCCCACAGAACTGCAACATCTCAAGCAGAGACGGGGTGTCAATCCAGCTCGTGGAAATATCAGATATAAAAGATAAAGGAAGAAGAGTGTTACTATGATTTCAATATATGTACATACCTAAATACTGCTAGTTATCTCAATGATAACTTCAAACCCGGTTCCTTATGGGTCGATTACGGATGGCAACCGAACTTCAGTTGGGTGGCCAGTGCCTGAAACGGTATTACAGATGGCCAATGAAAGCTTGCAACTGAGTTTCTATATTGGCAACTGCATATTTGTGTTGCCACGGAAATTTTTGATTGAAATTATTTATTTATTTTTAACCTGTTTCAACTGTTTCTTCAGCTTATTTACAGTCAAGTGTTAGTTGCAGGTTCTTAAAAATTTTATTATCAACTTTATAGAACTTATCTAGTTGCTATGCCTACTATACATTTTCATTTCAAGCGTTGCCCAACGGTAACTCAACTGGGGTTGCGTTGCCATCCATAATTGACCCATTAATCAATGTGTTACTCCAATCCATCTCAGCAGCACGAATCAGGCTCCTGTTAGATCAATATACATTGTCGTTAATATCAACTTCAATGTATTTGTTATTTTAAATAGAAGACCTTTTTTCGTTACAACTAGTATATATAGTAATTTATATTTTATTTCGTTACCATCGTCTATTATACTAACTAAAACAATTAAAGCAAACACTTGTTTGGTCGACCAAGTCGTTCCTAACATAACGGAGTGATCATCAAGTCCTACCCATACCCACACTGAAAATTTTTAATATTAACTGGACTGTCTGTTAAAGAGCGATTTAATTTTCGATAGGAACGTTTTCGGGGTGTCCGCTGTTCTGTAACAAAAAATATTTGGTAAATAACTACTTGAGTAGGTACAAAAAATTGTTTTAAGTGTAATTACGTAGCCTTTTTGGTGCCATCTTTTCGTCTGGTAATACCATTAATCTGTCCCGGTGTGTCCGTTTCCAATTCTGCATATGCTTCCAGCAATGCCTTTTGTTCGGATGTAAGATTTTTTGGTGCTTCGATTTTAATATTAATGTAGTGATCGCCATGTCCATGCGCATTTACACGTTTTAAACCCTTTCCACGTAGGAATACTTTGTGATGTGAAGACGTACCTGGTGGTATATTGATCCACTGATCCTCGTATACACCTTGTACGCGTACAGTACCACCAAATACTGCCTGTGATATTGAAATCGAAGCCTCAGTATGTACATCAGCTCCCTCTCGTTTGAAATATTTGCTCGGTTCAACGCGGAAGGTTACAAAAAGTTCTTTACGCCCAACCTGCATTCGTACTGTCTGTCCGTTCTCGATACCTGCCGGCACAGGTACGGTAACTTTCTTGCGCTGCACCGTTTGACCCTTGCCTTCACACTCAGTACAAGGATATTTTATGTATTGTCGTGTGCCTTGGCAATAACGGCAAGTAGAACGCATAACGAAAGGGCCGGTAGAAATAGTTTCCATGCCTGTACCATTACAGTACTGGCAGCGTCCGGGTTTAGTGCCAGGCTCACATTTCGATCCATTGCATTTCATACATGTATCGACAACGTTTACGTTGACGTCCTTATTAACGCCTCTTGCTGCTTGTGCAAAAGTCAAATCCATGACAATCTCTTGTGCAGCACCGAAACCAAATTTTGAATCGGCGAAGTCGTCAAAACTATTAGACCGAAAGTTTGCTTCTCCAAATATTTTACGGAACAGCTCTTCCGGATCTATTGTTGATCGAAATTGCCAACTTTGAGAAAATCCTTGTGGCCCCTGCCCCCCGAAGCCCCCAGCACGTCCGATGTTCTCAGATGTTTGGCCATATGTATCATATTCTCGTCTCTTAGTATCATCGCTCAGAACTTCGTAGGCTTCAGAAACTTCTTGAAATTTTTTGCCCGAATCTGGATCATTCTTGTTGGTATCCGGGTGATACTTTTTAGCGAGCTGATAATACGCCTTTTTAATGTCTTTAGCACTAGCGTTTTTAGCTACGCCCAAAATCTGATAATAGTCTTTGGCGTCCAAAACATTGGTTAGATGTATACCAAACCGCTGCTGCTGCCTTGGCGTTTTTGTCAGCAGCAAACTCGGCAATGTTTTACAACGTCCATTCCAGCCGGCGAAGAAACGTCTTTGTGATATTGATTGCCCCGCCAAACGTTCGGCAGAATAACAATTGATAACGCGATTTGAAAGCTGACGCACTGTACGTAGATTAATTGTCTTAGCTGACGAAATCATTTTCACAATAACTTCTTCGGAAAGGAACATTCCTATGCGGTAACAGCGGCGGCCATGCTTTACAAGACCTGCTTCTTTTTCATCATTAGCAATTCACAGCTGAGTGACCGTTCACGGTGATGTAAATTGAAATATTTGACACAGAGTGACACCAATAAGCTTTAAACTTATTTATTTTTGCTTGCTAATTTTGATTTTATTGTTTTAAACATGATATATTTTTATATGGTATTTTTATCATGGTTTTAAATAGACCGAATTGAATATTTCACAAAAAAATTTAATAACTTGCTTAAAAATTTTTGAATGGAAACTCAAACAAATTATATGTATGTATATATATATATATATTTTTTTTTGTAGGTGACACTGGACCCCTAGTATATCCTGCAGCTTTTGTCTATATATATGCGGCATTCTACTATATAACATCGCATGGACAAAATATACGCTTGGCTCAATACATATTCGTCTGTATATACCTTTTACAAATGTGGTTTGTGCTTCGCTTGTACACCAAAAGCCGTAAAGTCCCGCCCTACGTGCTGGTGTTAAGTGCCTTTACCTCGTACCGTATACACTCCATATACGTTCTACGGCTCTTCAATGATCCAGTTGCAATATTATTTTTATATGCTGCCCTAAATTTGTTCCTGGATCGTCGATGGACTCTTGGGAGTATATTCTTTAGTTTGGCGGTGGGCATAAAGATGAATATCTTACTGTTTGCTCCTGCTTTACTGCTCTTCTACTTGGTCAATCTGGGTTACTTTCAAACTATTTTACATTTAGCAATTTGCGGCTGTTTGCAGTTACTTCTGGGAGCACCTTTTCTAATTACATATCCTCTGGAATATATAAAAGGAAGTTTCAATTTTGGACGGGTTTTTGAACACAAATGGACCGTTAACTACAGATTCCTGCCACGCGAATTATTTGAAAATAACATTTTTCACATTTCTCTGCTATTGGCACATCTTCTGCTTCTTCTATTATTTGCAAAGCCAGCATATACATTTTTTAAAAATTATGTCCGACTGCGAGCTCTACAAGATCAATTACAACCCCAAATACAGCGTAAAAATCTGGAAATAAAACTACAAAACAGCAAAAAACACAATAAAACTAAAGAAGTAAAGTTGGAGGAAGCGGAAGAGAGACTTACACCCGATCAACAAGCCTTTTTAAAGTCATTTGAAAAAGGCTTGCAAAGAAGTACTGGACTAAAAGGTCCCAAGCAGCATCAAGATGTGCTTCCGGCGGATGAAGAAAATGTATCTATACACTTCGAAAAGTGTACGCAACTCGCCATCTTGCCATTCTTCTTATGTAATTTTATTGGCTTAATTTGCGCTCGTTCTTTACATTACCAATTCTACGTATGGTACTTTCATTCATTGCCATACCTCACATGGTCAACCGATTACAGTTTGGGCATACGATTTCTATTGCTTGGTTTAATTGAACTCTGCTGGAATACATATCCAAGCACGAATATCTCCAGTGGATTGTTGCATTTGTGCCATTTTGTATTGCTATTTGGGGTGGGCAGAACTCTCTTTAGAACAACAGCGCAAAGTGCCGCACTGAGATCACCGCAAGTCCAAGGGAAAAACCATATTAAAAATAAGCAAATTTAAATATGTTTGTAAAGTGTTACTCATTGCAATAAAAAATAGCCGAATAATATTTGCGCGAAAACTTCGTGGCGGCAACATTGTTGATACTTTTATGTAAAAGCACAAAAAAAATTAAATTGTTTGTTATTATCAGGGAACGGATTTTATGGAAATTGCCTTTTTTTTTGCTAAAGAGAGAGTATATTCGATTAAGAATGTCCACGATTTAGCTTTCCCTGATTCCATATATACACATTTGATGTTGCCTGTTTTAAGATATTTGCCTTTTCTACCTTTAAAAAAGTGATTATAACATTTACAATTTTTTTTTAAGATTAAAAAATATACGCATGCTCATGCGGCTTATAGAAGCGCAGGGACCTCTTGCCAAATTGGTGTTGAAAAAGTTCAAAGCCGTTTTCTCAGCTAACGAAGGCTTGGAGACAACAAGGGGTGTGGATAAAATTATAAAGCGCGAGGTAAACACCCTTATTCCTGATAATATGAAAGTTTCAAACGATCCATATTTAAATTGGGCGCCGCTTGTATCAACTTACGTCGAGCACCCATTTAGTACATCCAAGGCTTTTCTTCTCGAAAATCGAATGAAAATGCTGCCAGAAGACTTCAAAATGCATCTTGTGGTCCAATGTTATTACAACTATACAGAATAAAGTTTTATGAGTTAGAAACTCGAAAGGATAAAATAGTCAAAGATTCAAAGTACGAATTTTTCTTATAATGAAACTAGTTTTTCTCTTTTTACTTGTAATATAAACATTTCTAAAATAAATGGCCCGTAGTCATAGTCAAAATAAAGTCGACTTTAAAGTTAGTTGCAGCTTTTTTGACAGATATCCCATTGAAAATTATGTCAAAAAGCTGCAACTAACTTTAAAGTCGACTTTATTTTGACTATGACTACGGGCCAATGTATTTTTTTATTGTTCTTCGTATTTTCTGTATTTGTTTAGTGCCTAATTTTGCCTTTTTTGCAATGCCTTTTCATGCCTTTTTCGCTATTTTGTTTTGCCTTTTTTGCAATACCTAGTGCCTTTTCCTGCCTTTTTCGCTATTTTATTTTGCCTTTTCAAGCCTATTTCGTTACTTTATTGTGCCTTTTTTATAGGTTTTTAGGTCCTAAAAATCCGATCACTGGTTATTATGTACTTAGCAAAATTTCTAGTTTTACAAATGCTTTAATCAAGATAAATAAAAATGCTCACGCACAAATTTCGCGATTTCTGATAAAATTTACATTAGACAAATTAGAGGGAAAGCAAAAACTTTGCAGTGGAGACGGACCGTAATGGGCTATTGTTACTGGCCGTCTCCACAGGATACAATTTATTGCTGGCCAGCTGTCATTTTGGTCGCTAGATATAAGTTATATCAGCGGCAATATTTGTGTGGGCTTTCTTATATCTTGATATAAGCATTTGTATGATAGCTTCAAAAACGTATTTTTGTCGGATTTAATCGCTTAAAAAATTTAAAAAATAGGCTATTTTACAAACAAATACCTAATTACAAATATTTTAACAGGAAACAGCTCAATTTTTGCTTTTATATTAAAATAAAAGCCACGAAGTTTTCGTGCAAATGAAAATGTAGCTGTCAAACTACCAAATTGCCGGCAATAAATGGCAAGATATAAGCTCTGATATATATTGCTCTCGAAGAGCAATGAGCGGTCTCCATTGGTAAATTATATTCTCACATATGTATCAAGATATAAACTTTATCCTGTGGAGACGGGCAGTAAGGTAGAAAAAATTCGGACGTTCGTATTCACCACGAGAAATGCCAAATTTTTACTTTAATCCGTCAAAATTTCCTCTATCAATAGGCACCTGCCCAAAAACAAAAATTTGTTGCCAACTATCAAAAAAAAAAAAATCTGCATGTGCTGCCAGATATCTTCACTTTGAAGACTTTTTGTATGGAGTTTATTTTGTTATAATTATCTTCATGTGAAAATTTTCTGCTTATTTATGAATATTTCTTCATTTTGAAGATAACTGAAGCTTCTGGCAACACTGACATAAATAAGTGTATTTATTTAGTTTGTATGTAACGTGATCATATAACTGTTTCATACAATGTGCATGCTTGCACGATGGTTTCATCTGATTAGAAACCGAACTGTACATAGGATGAACCTTTTTCGAAATTCGGTTGCCATCTTGAAATTAAAAGGGATGCCAAACAACAATGTTTTCATATATGAATATTACGAATTTGCCGTCAACCAACGAAAATGTAACCAAAAAACTAAATTGTTTTGTATAAAGCTGAATAAGAGATAATTTACTATAGGAAATCACATTGATCTATTCCTAGTAATAGTTGATAGAAATGGATATGTGAATTTATAATATTGAAATTTTGAATGTTAACACCATATAATTAATCATTTTCACATTTCGAATATTTCTTCGCAAAAACTTAATTAAAAAAATCTACAATTAATATCAAACAATTTAAACAATTCAAAAAGTCGAAATTCCTCCTAAATTCACGACACTACCTACCAAACATGGCAACCCTAATAACCTACAGCCTGTTGGCGTGCGTTGGCTTGCAAGCGGGTTTTATTTCCTATCTTTGTTCGCGACGTATTAGATCAAATTTGTGAAAAATGGATAAGCTAAATAGCGCTGGGCGCTCAAGAGGGCGCGGCCGGGCCACTAATCCTCAACAGCCTCGTGGCGATGCTCGAAACAGAAGAGTTGGTCAACAGGGTGAAACTTCTCGGGCACCAGGTCAGCAGGGTGAACCTTTGCGGGCACCGGGTCCGCCAAGAGGTTACCCTACCACAGCTCCCACTACGTCTGCTTGGGGGCAACCTTTGCCTGCATCTCGTGGTTCAGCTGTAGCCCGAGGTTCCACTGTTCCGCAACAGCCAAGCTGTAGTACTGCACCAATTCAACAACGTCCCGCTGCACCAGTTATGCAAGGACGAGCAACAACGCATAGGGAAATTCCAGTAGGAGAAGCACCGGTTGTAAGGGAAGACACTCGTGGAGCAGTGCGAGGAAAGCGTGTTTTAACTGAAGTAATAGCATCGCGTCCAGCTACCTGTGAAAACAAATCTGGAAAAACTGGTAAGAAAGTGGTAATTCAAACCAACTACTTTCGCGTGTTAAAAAAACCACAGTGGTCTATTTACCAATATCGCGTGGATTTTGCTCCCGATATAGACATGGTGCGTTTAAGACGTGCTTATTTGTATCATCATAAAGATCTTTTTGGCGGATACATATTCGATGGCACTGTTTTGTTTTGCGCAAAGTACTTGGAAAACAAGCAAATGGAACTCTTGACTAAAAACCGCGAAGGGGAAACTATTCAAATAAAAATCAAGCACGTCGGGCAGTTGGAAGTGACTGATGCACAACAGCTGCAGGTGCTAAATCTTATTTTACGCCGCGCTATGGAAGGTTTAAATTTACAACTTGTTGGACGAAGTTTCTTTGACCCGAAAGCAAAGCATTCCCTAGACAGCTATTGTCTCGAACTATGGCCAGGATATCAGACTTCTATACGTCAGCATGAGAACGACATCCTTTTATGTGCTGAGATTGCACATAAGGTCATGCGCACTGATACAGTGTATAAAATTTTGCAGGAATGCTTCGATAAGCCCGATTACCAAAATGTTTTTAAACGAGAAGTCGTGGGAACCATCGTGCTCACGGACTACAATAATAAAACTTATCGAGTTGATGATGTAGATTTCAACTCGTCACCAATGTCCAAATTTTCAACCAAAGACGGCGAAATTTCTTACATGGAGTACTATAAAAAGAGATACAACATTCATTTGAAGGACGCAAAACAACCCCTTTTGGTCTCTCGCCCAACTGAACGTAATATACGTGGTGGCCAGAATGAATTCATAATGCTGATTCCGGAACTATCGCGTTCAACCGGCCTTACAAACGCTATGAGAAGTAACTTTAGATTGATGAGAGCCATGAGTGAATTCACCCGCTTGGCTCCCGAAAGACGTATTGAGCGACTGAAGGTATTCAATAGGCGTTTGAACCAGGCACCCGAAAGTGTGGAACTCTTAAATTCTTGGAGTATGCGACTGGACACAAACCTCGTCGAAGTACCTGGACGAATCATACCGAGCTGCAAAATTGTGTTTGGAAATAATAAACGCTATGAGTGCAACGATTACGCCGACTGGACCCGGGAGTTCAGAAATAACGCTATGTACAAAAACGTTGACATGAAAAGGTGGTATGTTATTGCACCAGGTCGCAATTTGCGAGAAGTTCAAAACTTTGTGCAGATGTGCATAAGAGCAGCCAATGGTATGCAAATGGGTATTGCAGAGCCTCGGTATCAACAAATGAACGACGATCGCGCTGGTACATATTCACAAGCCATCAACACTGTTGCTGCTGAAGATCCTCAGCTATTGATGGTGGTTCTGGTAAGCGCTCATGAAGAGAAATACAGTTGCATCAAAAAGAAGTGTTGCGTTGACCGTCCAGTACCCTCTCAAGTCGTAACACTGCGCACGATTGCCCCTCGTGGAGACAAAGCATCCGGTTTGATGTCTGTGGCCACTAAAGTTGTGATCCAGATGAACGCAAAACTCATGGGAGCACCCTGGCTGACCGATATTCCAATATCTGGTCTCATGACAGTTGGTTTTGATGTTTGCCATTCAGCAAAAGAGAAAAATAAATCGTATGGAGCATTGGTAGCCACAATGGACTTGAAATCAAAACCGCATTACTTCTCTGCGGTTTCGCAACATATGAAGGGCCAGGAGCTTTCGAACGAAATAGGCATGAATATGACTTATGCTCTCAAAGCATATCGAAATGAGCATGGTATGTTACCAAGGAAAATCCTCTTCTATCGTGACGGAGTCGGCGATGGACAACTACATCAAGTTTTCCACACTGAAGTTAAGTTTTTGAAAGAAAAATTGGATGAGATATACAAAAACGCAGGCGAACCTGGGCCCTGTCCCATGGCTTTTATAGTCGTTTCGAAGCGCATTAATACTCGCTACTTTATTAATGGCAGAAATCCGCCGCCCGGCACTGTGGTTGACGATATTATCACTTTGCCTGAACGTTACGACTTCTTTTTAGTTTCGCAATCTGTAAACCAGGGCACTGTTTCGCCTACAAGTTACAATGTGATATATGACACCATGGGACTGGATGCCGACAAAATACAAATGTTGACTTACAAAATGACCCATTTGTATTACAATTGGAGTGGTACCTGTCGGGTGCCTGCAGTGTGCCAATATGCACACAAACTTGCATTCCTCGTTGCTGAAAGTCTTCATCGTTTGCCGAACAACGCATTAGAAAAGCAACTCTATTTCCTTTAAAATGTTTATATTGAGGTAATTTTTTTTTATATAGATATAGATTTTATATATTTGATGCTATATGGGATAATTTCTTAAATTACCAATGTTTATAGATAAGTTCAACTCCAAAATTGTACGTTCATTTATTCGCATTGAATTGCATTTTATTTTTTTTTACGTATGCACTCGTACGGATAAACATTTATTGAATTTCAACATTTAAGTTCTTAATATTAAAAATGGAATTACTTACATATATAATTTAATGTTTTCTTATGTTATGAAAATAAAAATGAATTTTTTGCTAATGATGACATTTTTTATTCCCATATATGTAATTTTGGAAGCTGCGTTTTTATATTAAGTTAAGGTTCCTCGTTATTTTGCTCTTTTCCAATATTTTAATAATTTACCATTATTTTGCTATCATTTTGCTTCTATTTACAATTCAAAATGCAATTTGGTGGTTCCTTGTTATTGTAGCGGCTATTTAGTACTGCCTAGCAAGATCACCTACTCTTTCAATCATAGGAGGAGATGTGTTTCGAAGCCTCAGGAGAGCTGTTAGTTACATATGTGTTTGGGGCATGTGAAGAGTTGGTTGGTGTCATTCCGGGGAGCCTTAACATGCGAAGCAGCTGAAGTAGTTCAACTCCGATGACCATTCATGAGGTGGAGGTGGTTACAAAATCTAAAGAAATATTCTCCGGCGAGATATGTATGTAGGTATGGGTTGCGTTCAAATAAGCCTCAAACCAAAACATACTCCCATTGTTAAACTGTAAATGATAGGAATGCCTTTGCGCAACTTAAGTTTCAATTCGTCCTTCAAGTTCGGTTGCACATATTGGACATTTCCATGAGTTGTAATTTAGAAATAAGAACTAATGCTTTGGCTTGTTACATTTCTGAACACAGGGATATATGTACGCATATTTCGAATGTGGCTGCTCTGAATCGTTAGACCAATGATGAGAGGTAGGAATGTTCTAGTAGACCCAATTGAAAAAATTGATATTCCATTGCTCATTTCAGGTTGATTATAGGCATATTTATATAAAATGGGAACAAGTTGAGTATCCTTACCAGACACCGCATTCCAGATGCATTTAAAGATTACATACCGTCTTATCGCATTTCATTTGAAAATCGTCGCATGTTGTACATCTTACTAAGTCATGACCAACACCCCTATTATAAATTCGTACGATGCATGATGCACGATAAACACTTGCATTCTGTTATAGCCTATTACGAACGGATGTTTGTCGGAGCAAATCATATATGTATGTAATTAGCGTGACTGATTTGTGATAAAAAGTGAACAAAAGCCACAGATATTCAAAATAATGCATGTGTGGGGCATATGAAAAGAATGAAGAAGAATACTAAGTATTGTCAAGCTCATCTAACGGTATACACAGGAAACTGGTAGTTTCGACGTTCCCACGACAGTCGGGTCTACGTAACCGGAACGACCCAGATTTATATCTGGCCAAGGACTGTCACTCCAGCAACACTCCCCAAAAAGTCTTTGGGGAGTTTGTATGCTGTTACAACAACAACAACAACTGGTTTGCACCATAGGAAGAGGGGTTTTAGACGCAGTTCACAACCAGAGTATTGCGCGAATCATTGAAGTATCACGTTCGTTGTGAATTTCCAACTTCGTTTTATCAGTTGGGCACTTGCAGCAGTGATGTAAATTTTCAATATTGCGACTTTTATTACTTGCCCCGAACAAGCCATGTACATATCATGATAAACCGGAACGACCCAACTTCAAGGACTGCCACTTCAGCAACATTCCTTAAAACTGCTTGGGGGAATATCATTCAAAACAAAAGGAAACATCCTAAAATAACCATTTTTTAATTAGTAAAAAGTATATAGAAATCTTCCACATAAAAATTGTGTTAGCAAAAAATAACCATATTTTGTACAGAACTTAGGCAAGTTAAAAAATCAAAAATTTTAACGCTTTGCGAAAACGGGCTTCCAATTTATTTCTCATATATGCCTAAGCAATTTTCTATTTCATTTAGAAAAGTCCTTCAGTTACACTTAAAATTATGTCATACAAACTAAAAATAAGTCTATTAATTATAAAAAAAAAAAACTTTTTTAAAAAGTAAATAACGGTGTATGCATACCCGCATTGTTTCAATTGATATATGCACAAATTGATGCACAATCGAAGTAAAGCATACATATTACCAAAATTGCATGTGAAAAATTAATTACTTTTACGCTAAAGCATCAAGACGTTAAAAAATCAGTCGTTACAAGTTGTTGTAGCTTGAGCATGTGTGGATGGGTTGTAAGCGAGTCCTCTGCTACCACTATGGGTATTAGAATTCGCAGGTGACAATGGCAGACGATCAAGGTCATTAGTTTCCGTAGCGTTTGGACCGGTCGGTATAGGCTCAGTTGTAGTTCTGGTTTGTTGTGTGCGAACACTGAAAAATCGTAAAATTGTGGTTTCACTGTTGCGCCGACTAGATGTTGGTGTTTTTGGATGATGTGGGTTATGATGGCTAGACGTTGAAGGGGAATTATTTGCACGAGTATCTCGCGAGCCACTTGACATGCGTCGTCGTGGAGTCGATGTGACGCGCGGACTAGCCTCAGACTGTCGCAAATTATGTAGTCGTGACGACGATGAGGCTACTGGGGACACGGACACTGCACCATTGCAGTCTTCAATAATTTTGTCGGATAAGGACGCATTACGTGTCGACATTAATTTTTGTTTCCGTATTTTAGTTAACCAATCAACCTTTTCTTTGTACTTTCGTTTGGGTGACATAATACCCAGATGTGGAGCCTCACCGTCAAGTACGTAGTTCGGCAGATTTGATGTAGGTGAAAATATCATCGAAGACAAAGGTGGCTGTTGCGCAGTTGTGGTAGAAGCCGTCGTTGATGTGTTTGGTGGTGAAGAATAATTAATGTTATGGTTTTCAGTTACTGATCTTTCAGTAAGCGGTGTTGGTATGGCTGGGTGTGTGTGCTTCAATAAAACGTATGGTAGCGTGGATCCCACTGTATTTTCTTGGTTACTGTCATTGTTGTGTGCATGTGGTACTCGGCTTGTTATAGGACTCGGGGGAGAAGAAGTAAGCTCTTCAGGTATAACACTAAGCTGTAAAGCAATGCAGCGCATTTGTGGTGATGTCGACGAATTGGATATATTCGACGAAGGACTAAATAATCGGCGACCTAATAAGTTATTAATGCATGTCATTATAAAATCGATATAAATATAACATTGTATGTACCTCTGGACTCCAAGGGCTTTTGTCGTTTCGCATCTTGGGTGTCACTATCGTCACCACCACCAACAGCGCCTAGCATCTCCAAAAAAGAGCGTTTCATAGTCACCTTTTCAACTGAGCTAGGTGTGCGTTCGTTCTGATCCATTAGTCGCTTTAGTGATCGGGGTGTATTCTCCAGATCACGTAAGTTGTACTTATGTGTTGACCCATGTGTCTTTTTTCCGAATTCACGCTCATACTTAGCATACCCTCGACATAACTCCAAATATTCACCTTCGTTTATGTTCTCCGGGCCAATGCGCCAAATTTTGTGAACTGCGTCATCGCTACATGTTACAATGGGCTGATCGTGTGTGGAACCCCATGCTACACAAGTTACCTCCACTGTGTGGCCGTACAATGCCACCAATGGTTCATCTGGATAGTTAAGGTTCCATATATAAGCTTTCTCGTCACTACTTCCACTTAGCAAGTACTTTCCATCTGGACTAAGGCAGGATTTTATATAGAAAGTACTATTTAAGAGGCCTTTGAATCGTGCTATAGGTTTCGAGGAATATGAGCATAGGTTATAGGCGTAGATTGTATTGTCCATGCAGTTAGCAAAGAGTCGTGAACCCGATTCATCGACTATAAGATTAGTGAAGCCTTTAAATGTACTTGTGCCAGCATAAGGTAGGCTATATTTAGGATGAGGTTCTTTTTTATATGCGGTATAATTTCGCCGTAAGTCCCATACTTTTATGATGCCATCACCTGCACCACATGAAATAAGAGTGTTGGTATCCTATTGAAATATACAAGTTATCAGAGGTAACATATATATATATTTTTTATAGACAACCTGAAAAGCCAATCCTGTAATGCTGCTTGACGTGGCATTAGCCGTCATCTTAGGTGTGCGTGTACGCTTTTTTTGTGACATTGGCGTCCCCGGTCCCCCGACATGTCCGCTATAAATGCAGTTATCTGCTCGTGGTGTTAAATCCACATTTAAGTTTGCACGGGTATCCCAAATTATAATCGCGCCATCTCGTCCACCTGTGGCAAATACAGATGGGTCATGTCTTCGAAAGGCCGCTGTCTTTACGGAACGCGTATGCCCTTCAAAGGACCGTATGTTACGTATTTCGCCGCCTTCATCCACTTGCCATAAGCTAGCCGTGTGGTCACCAGAAGCAGATACGAATTTCATCTGCCCAGGCGCCCATTCCAAATCGAAAACGGCGTTGTAATGACACTGTGGTGCATTGAGTGCTCGCTCTTCGGGTTCTTCGTTTCTTTTTGTGGTATCTTGTAGCGCTATCTTCCCATCTTCATTAGCAATGGCTAAAATATGTCTGAAATTATCACAGTTTGCAAATTTCGCTGCAAATATCGGTGGTTCTGGATTATAGTCTGAACTATAATTAGAAGGCAATATTCCACGCCAGCTGTCTTCTTTGGCCACACAAAGCCGTCGTAAAGCAAAATCATATGTGAAGTCATTTGCTGAAATTTAATGGAAAACTATTTATTACCAAGAACACATATGCATGAACGTGAAAAGAACTTAGTTTTATATGAGAAGAGCTTACACAGCACAATTTTCGTTTTGATGACCGATTTCTCATCGTTCGAAAGTGTACTTCTGTTATCTAACTTTCGCCTATCTACCAACAAAACTTTTTGGCGACCGGCTTTCCCGCGAAATCTTCTCGAGTTTGGAGCCAAGTCGCGCCACTTCAGCCGCTAAAATTTTTCTACACAAACAAAACTACTAGCTTCATACAATACTTACCAATGCCCTGCTGGCGATTGAAAAGCATTTGAATCCTATTCATTTTTCACTAGCTAAAAGCTACGTATTTCTTTCCCGTAGCAAATAATCTTTATTAAATAATGCCAAGTTAAAAATAATTATTAATCGCTACTCCACATCTGCGTATATTGAAGTTTTGAAATAAAGTAGTCCATTCAAGGAATCGTCGCTGTCAGTTGTAAAAAAAAATGCGCGCAATTGTCAAAAATTGCTATTGCATTTGATAGTGTAGCCAGATCATTGCAAAGTGCAGGGTTATTCAAAAAAAAATTCTCTTATTATTTACAGGCAACTTTTAGATGAAAGCAACAATCGCCTGGTGTGCCCCTACGTATCCACCTTCTAAAGATTATCTTAAAAAAGCTGCGTTATCAACGTAATTAACGTAATGCTGCGTAATAAACGTCAGGTGAAGACCGCAAGTTTCCACTGTTAATTGCCATACCTGAACAAAAGCGTTGGGAGAGCGTTTTCTGACGCCATCTGAAACCGCTTTTCCTTGGGCGAGAAGGGGAACACGTCAACCTAATATTCACGCACGCCGCCAATTTAATGTCTCATGCACGTACAACTTGTATGGGACCAACCGAAATTGAACGACGTTCTTAAGGCCCCGCCAGATAGAAATTCTGCGTCACAGGGATGCTTTTGACTGATATGCAAGTTAACTATGTGATTTTGAATAGAAGACGCCACATAGGCAACGCATGCACTGCCGCAACTGATAAAATTCGCCCAACTCTCAACTTTTGACGCACGCATTATATTAGTAAAAAAAAGTGAATCTGCCTTATCCTGAGTTTCGCCTGAAAAAAAGTTCACCCGAAAATATGTCATCCACCCATAGTAAGACCATGGAAACCAAAAGTGAAAAGTGAACCGGTTCGGAGCAAATGGAACTCATGATAAGGCTGAATGTTTTGCTCAGGGACGTGAACCGGTTTTGAACCGACCCGGTTTTGAACCGAAAAACCGCTTTTTTCTATTAATTAACTGAACCATTAACCAAACCGAAATTTCCCACATATGTTTGGTCCGAACCGAAAACCGAACCACTTTCTATAAAGATTTAAAAGTTCGTTTCAACCAATTTTCAATAGATAAATGTACCCACTTTTTTTTTGCTTTCTGTTAAACATGGTAATACCTACCATGTTTTTTTACCATGTGACAATATCAAATGTAATGGCAGCCCATCTAACTTGACCCTAAAGCTGATGCCAGATAAAACTTTGTAGCTTTGCGCGACATTTATAACTTTGTCAGCAAAGCGCCAGACGCAAAAGGTATGCCACAATGAACGCCAAGAAATCAATTTTGCACTGCTTTTTTACTCGTCAAAATTGCTGTGGATTTTAGACATTTTGTTTTAAAATTATCAGCTATGTAATTGAGTTTTGTGTTTCTGCATGAATACTCGAATTTGGACGAAACAAAGGCTGCGTTTCTTTATACATTCCGGATAATCCCATTTCACAGCCGGAAAAAACAGAATACGTTTGAAATATACGTTAGCATATCATCAGGAATATTCTAAAGAATAAGTAAACAAAAAAGTTTATTCCAAATGTTCAGAATGAATAAAGAAATGCAGCCAAAATAAATATTAAACCGGCTGATTGTCAAAGCGCGCATAAATATGGGAGTTGGCCATCTTTTCACTTCGCACTGCAGCTTCAATGATCTATGTGGCATGCTTTGTGCATTTTCATACAATTCATCTTACCTGTCAAAGCAAATCTGTCACGAAAAGCGAAGGAAAAGTTTTATGCTTTAACCATGCGCGTTGTTGCACTTGACACTTAAATTTGCGCGTTATTTTTTTGTTTTTCGAACCGTTGAACCGAACTGAAATCCCGGTTCAAAAACCAAAAAAACCGCTTTGACGAAACAGTCCAGAAGTACGACAACGGTTCGAACCGCTGAACCGAAACGACCAAATTTTTCATCCGGTTCACGTCCCTGCAAACTTTTGCTATTGGCTGCGTTTCTTTATACATTCCGGATAATCCCATTTCACAGCCGGAATAAACAGAATGCGTTTGAAATATACGTCAACATATTATCAGGAACGTTCCAAAGAATAAATAAACAAAAAAGTTTATTCCAAACGTTCAGAATGAATAAAGAAATGCAGCCATTGTATCTAAAAAATTGACTTGTGTAGACCCCAAGTACACGGCCATAAGGAACAGCTGATTTTTGTTTGCAGACGCAACACCTTAATTGCGGCGTATCTCTACGGTACGTACGCCACTTCCTTCGCATACTTTTCCGTTATTGACGTACAAGTATCCATTCTGACGGGCCTATCAGAATGAGTACTTTGCGTACGTTCCGCTAAAGGATGAAACTGACAGTTGAGTAGACTGTGTATTTTTGCATAGGGCCCTGTCGCACGGTCAGTAATTATCACGATATTTGGATCGTGATCCATATTGATGGACTGATGGATCACGCACGAATGCTACATGCTCAATATTTATCGCGTCAGTATTTGCATAATTTTTGTGCTGAACGCTTATTATGACGCAAGAAAATATTTTTATTTTGTATGAATAATTTGCAGATAATGCATTCCACAACTATTTTGAAATTTCTCATGTTAATTAAAATTTTTTCAATTTGTTTTGAAAGGTTTTAAGGAACGAGAACGAAAGCATAACGAATACGTTTTCGATATTCGGAATATAGCCCAAAATACAATAGCGCAGTGGCAGTGGCAGTGACAGTTTTTAAAATCAGCTGTTACTGCTAATATTGGCAGTCACTGCCGTAGCAAACACAATACGGAGTTGTCAGTGACGGTTTTTTTTTTACATTCCTTTTTGTTTGTTTACATTTTTGTTGTTGCCTTTTAGGCTTCACTGACATCAACAGATGTTGGCTGCGTTTCATTTATGTCAAATTCAGCATGCGAAGTTTGCTGCGATGAAGGCAGTGGCAGTGAATTTAGAATTTGGGCTAAACTGAGCAGCCCTGCTAGCTGCCACTGCTGTGTTGTGAGTCGCTTCATTGAAAACCACACTTTCTAAAAAAACAGCTGATTTCGAAAAACTGCCACTGCGTTATTGTAATTTGGGCTTATGAGAGTACAAGATGTACTGACGAAATGTATTTATAGCGTTTTAAAAGTTCTACACGTTCAATATTTATTGACGTTATTGCGATCCGCGATCCAGATTTCAAAATTTGTAGAAATTTTGCGATATGGATAATTGTTTAAGGTCGTCGGCGTATAAACGTCTCAACGCAAAGCTACAATAAAAAAGCGTTATAATAAAAGTAGTTTGTGGTGAAGTTCTACCTTTACAATCGAAGCACTGATACATCTCTGCCATCTTGGTTATTGGTTCGCTATTGTGAACGATCCATGTGCCAAAATTCAAATAGGAACAACGTAGCGCCATATTTCTAAAAACGAAAGACCGATGAGAACATCTACCCCAACAAATAAAGGAAAAACTGTGACTGAAGGATAAACACCACGTTTTACAAACCTGGCACTTGAGGTTATACACCTTGCCATTTAGGGGACCAATCGATTAGGTTCCTATAGCCAAAAAAAAAAAATAAAAACGAAAGTGCATAAATTTGTAAAAAAATTTAGTAAATTATTTATTTGCTAGGCAATGCCGTTAGAGAAGGATATAGAAATATTTCAGGTGTGGGCAGCTAAGTTGGGCTGCCCACCAGATGCAATACCTACAGAAGAAGCACTAAAATCGTAAGTTTGCTGGGCTTAATACAAAGTTATCCTTGATTGTTGGTTTTTGTTATTTTAGTATTTATAAGTCACGCCAGCGTGATATGTTTTGCAATTTAATAAAACGGGTGCGATCGCGACAGGATGTACAGGTGGTGCGCGAGAATATATTAATCAAGCAACTGGACAAGCTGAAAGATCAGGTGGTACCGGTAAGTGGTGCATTTCGTCGACGAGTGGTATATTTGCTCGACCGAAACTCAAAATTTTTGGCGACAATTAGTTCACACAGAAAATACGCCAAGGTGTATTAAACAAGGTGGTGTTGGGGCGACAGCTGAGTTTTTCGCCGTGGAGGCCATTACGTCAAAATGATGTGTTTGTTGTAACTCATACCAATGACAGTATGGACATCAGCGTATAATTTGTTAGTGTAATTTTTTACTTATATACGGCCAACACCACCTTGTTAAATACGCCTTGAAATACGCCTTCTCGTTCATATACGTTCTCTGCTTTTGTTCTCAATTTAAAAAATAAATGTGTGTAAGTCAATTCTTTTTGAACAATGTGACGGTAATTGCCAACAGAAAAAATTGATTTGTGGTACACTGGGAGTTTGGGAATCGCCGCTTTCAGGAAAACATGGGTAACCTAAGTTTTTCGTAAAAAGGTGAGTCGTTTTTTTATCGCTTTGTTATTACTGCAGGCGATATTTGCAGAATAATTACTTGAGCAAATTTTATTCATTTTAATACATGTGTATTTTTTAAGAGAGCCCTATTTCAGAATTTGGTTGAAGAACGTTCTATTTTAAAATGCGACTGAAAAACATACATACAACTTTTCAAGAACGCCCTATCCGAATTGAAAATATATTAAAAATACGTTGAGATAGGGCATTTTTGAATCGAAGTCTGAAATAGAGTGTTTTTGAAAAATTATCTGAGATAGGTAGTTTTTGAACTAGCTGCCAAGATAGGTCGATCTTCCATCAGGTGTCGAGAAGAGGGAGGTAGTGGTAATTTCTGCATGCTCAACTCAAAATTTATATATTTTTGGATTATGGCACTATTGAAGTAAATGAGCGGTATGTGCATAAAAATAAATTTCTATTATTGTATAAATTGACTTCAAACATAATTCCTGTCTTCTATATATTTAGGACAATCCTTTTCCTAAAACATTTCAACCCGTTGGGAAAATCCTTGACAACCATTGATTGGGTTCGTCAATCTAAACGGGGTTCGAAAGTAAACAGCTACTTCTTCGAACATTCTCGTCTCTACGTAACCGGAACGACCCAGATTTATATCTGGCCAAGGACTGTCACTCCAGCAACGCTCCCCAAAAAGTCTTTGGGGAATTTGTATGCTGCTACAACAACAACAACAACAACGTTCTCGTTTTTCACTGCACACGCATAGACGAAGTTACAAACATGCCAAAATGTTGCTCTCCGGACAGCGACAGGATGACAGGCTTCGTAGTGCCGCTGTAAACACAATAACATTTATTGACCTCGCTTGTTTTTAAGATGTCGATAAATCCACAATCCCCTTGGTCCCACAAATCAAGTTTTTGCATTCCACCTTGTTCTAAATAAATGATCCACATGGGAAAAATCTGCAGATGGCCAATGTTCGACATTCATTTTACCATGCTAAGTTGCGGAGTTATGCTTTTGTGAGAACTAAGAAACAAAAGAGTGGCTTTAAAAAATTTAGCTTATTTTGATTTGTAATTGTACTGTAACTTTAATACCGAAAATGTTTGGCATTCCGATTACTTCAGTTGTAGTAATGAAATGCTTGATTGCGAATACTTTAGTTGCAACACTTAGAATTTATATATTTGTTTTATAGAATTCCGCTCGAAGCTTTTTACCTAAAGAAATGCAAACTTTTCTTAAAATGAATGAATTAATGAAGCAAAAGGAAGACATAACAATGCGTTTGGATGAATACAGGAAGGAATACGAGACACTGGCTGTCAATATTAAAACAAAAAGTAACATTAAATAAAGCAAAATAGATATAAAACGTATATTTATTATTTTATTATTCAGACATCCAACACATTAACCTTCACCATAAGCAAAAAACTCTGAAGTCACGGGTTAGTTTATTAGAATTTAAATCCCTAGCATTGGATAAACAAATAAAACAGGAAGAAAAAAACAAGGAACGTATTACAGCCACTATGCCAGTGCGGTTGACAGCAAAAAACGCAAGTGAAACTATAGCTTTAGATGGGGTTAAACAGGCTTTACGGGATCTGGATGATTTTTACACCTTCTATCTAAATCAGGCGAGCAGTCGTAAGTTAAAAAATTATAAATTTCTATATCAATTATGTTATACATATGTACATACATATGTATTAAAAAATGTTACTTTTTATTTTCAAAGCAAATACCGTTCAGGAGGCAAAGGATGCTTTATGGGTTAAAATGCGAAAAACCTTTTCGAATATTCCAAATTTCATTTTTTTTAACATTATAATGCGTTTGAAAGATGAACAGCTGCAATACTTAATGTCTTTAATGAATAAATCAAACAATGAGGAATCCATAACTCATTCCATAAGTGGAGTAGGCTCAAAAGAGCCTTTATCATCATTCGAAATTAAACTGATGCAAACGAAAGCGGATCTCCTAGGCATGGTCGTGAAGTTTTTGTCTGCCCGAAAGGAACTTATCACGCTGGAAGAACGATTCACCGATGCTTATGACCCCTTTGTGGACGAATTGCAAAAGAAAGTGAATTTATTTAATGCCAATGCTGATGATAATGTCAACGAAATCATATCTGACTATTTGGTCCAGTACAATTTGCGAAATTTTTCAAAAAGTCAAAATGATTTTATTGCTCAACAAATTGAACAGTGCAAAGCAGACATAGATTATGGAGCAAAACAATTAGAGAATCATGAGGTAAGGTTGCTCTTCTCTGTTAATTGCTACTGATTTTTAATAAATTCTGATAGGTCATTTTGGGATCCATAAAACAAGTTTATAGTGAGATTAATACGTCCATTAATCATATTCAATATGAAATGCAGCTATTAGGGCAAATCAAAGAGAAGATTCTTTATTCAAAAAATATGTTGAAACGTTTATTGGATGATATGCAAATATCCTCTGCCGTCGGTAGCGTTGCTCCCAATGTCAACAGCGGCATTAAAGCAAACTTCCTACCTACGAAACTAAAAGCTAACAATAATATGTCCACCATGGGTGATAGCTTTGAAATGGGTGGTGGAGACATGGTATTTTGCAGCACGAAGTTGGACTTTGACTCCACCATTTTGTCACTTAACTCAACCACTTCAAATATCACAGGCACATCAAGACGTAGTGTGGGAAGTGCGGATATCACACTTATGCCTGCGGCTACCAGCAGTAACTACACCGAGGGTCGTTTCAATTTGCCACCATACTCCAGCGAGCTTTGTACATTTGTCGAAATCCCATTTGAGAAGTTTAGTTGCGTAACGAAAGAATGGTGGGATATCGCTTAAAATGCATCGAAATGTTAATACATAGTAAATATACAGATTTTAACCCCTATAAATGTATTTTCAGTGCTTACCATTTGTCACCCAATCCGTTGATCGTGGATTCACGTGAGCTCTCCTCTACAATCCAATTGGCGCCAGGCAGTTTGCTGACCGCTTCAGGGGCTTTGCAGGAAGTGCGTAATCGTATCAAGTGGGCGGATTTAATTGCCCAGCATTCGCTTGATTTGAAATTGGATTTTGATTTGATTATGGGTAGGCATCGCAGCGCTGCCAATTGTTATAAGGCTTACATAAATGCCGCTATTTGATTATTTGCATTTACATTTTTTGTTTTATATTCTAGTCGACGCACAAAGCTGTAGACAAAAGATCAAACAACACCGTGAACAAATCGAAGAAATGTTGGATAAAATCGATGTAACCAGCATAAACACTAATCGAACTCTACAAAAATTATTAAAACTTTACGATTTTATACTTTCGAATCCTTTGCGTCGATATATTCCACCACAACGAAATTTCAATAATCAATCATATGCAGACTACGAAGCCGAATTTTCTATGTACTATCGCATGGCAACTGTCGGTGCCTCCATCAAATGAAGGAGTTTGCTGCAAAATGTAATTTGTATTTTATTAAATTAATGTTCGTGTTTATGTTTGAAGTAAATAAAACTGTGCTTATTTTAAATTTTTCTATACATTTTACTGTCATCATTGCGTAAGACCATAAACATTTCGATTCCAGCCGATTCCGGGGTTTTCCAGATCAATGTGTGTTGGATAGGCGAACCCTCCCAATCATTGCTCATTGTGGTTATTCGTAAGACCTCTGTCTAAACTTACTAAGCGCCATGACAGAATAAACATGAGGAAATGCGGGAAGTAAATATTTTTGCCGAGAGTTTACACTTCAGTACGGACTAGGCATGTTCCTATTAAAACAATTGTATAAGCTAACAAAGGAGAGTCTTATCGCTTGATAACTCTCCGTACCTTACTTGCACTCTGACCATGGCTACCAATCAGCATGATATTAACGGTGTAAACATTCAACGCACTTACGTAACTCTAAACACTTAAACAACTCGAGACCTTAATCGTTTGGCACTGGGAGTCCCACAGGGTGGTGTCCTTTCTCCGATACTGTTTAACTACTATCAGGCCGATTCTGAACAGAAACTCCCTGGGAATTTTATCTTTCACTTCCTCGTACCATGAATAAAAATTCCCTGAGGATTTATTTTTAAATGACGGAGTTGTGCTATAAAAAAGTGCCAATCAGCTCTTTCGAAGTTTGAATTTCCAATTTCCTCCTTCCAGATTTCCGGGGAAAATGCTACTCACTGAGAGTTATTTATTGGAGGATTTCTTACTCGGGAGAAACAAATTCCCGGAGGACAAACTCCCCGGGAATATTAAGAATTGGGCTGTATATCTCAAAGCTTCATCAACCCCCAGAGGGAGTCTCGATTGTCTCTTATGCTGATGACTGCTCGGTAATGGCGTCTGGGAATGGAATATATGACTTGTACTCGAAAGTAAACGGTTACCTCTCGATTCTTCGCTGCAATGAACCTAACCATATCCCATACAAAATCTTCGACAACCCTTTTGACTGGACGAAGAAGCTCAGACTACAGCAGGAAATTCACGTCGATGGCATGAATGACCCGAAAATTCTCCGAGTTACTTACGATAGTCTGCTCTTCTTTTCGGTGCACACAATTGCAATTCTCAATAAAGTACAGAAACGCAACAAGATCCTCAAGGCGCTAGCCGGCAGCACCTCGGGCAAATACAAAGAAACGTTGCTCGCAACATACAAGGCACTTAACTTTGAAAGGAACGAATTTATTGAAAAATCATATGCTTTTTGTAGAGTGTTAAATTTCCTATAAGAATATATATCCCATTTCTATATACCTACTGGTTCAGAAGAAAATGTGTTAAAAGTAAAATATAGAAGAATCCCATGTGTTTTCAATGCGAAATATATCACCTTGGGGGCACAGTTTAACATCAAGGTTAAAAGTTTTGTTTAGTCTTATATTTCGTTTAGGTCAGAGACCAAAAATTTAGGGGGCGCTGCCAAAAAAACAACCAACTTGGCAAATGACGGACACCCGACAGAGTTACATAAGAACGCATCTCTACGAACTCACGGATGAGATCCGCCCGTTGCACAACCATCGGACGACGTTGTATCAACCGCACATCGTGGACGAAGAGGTTCAGCTACCTGGAGACATCCACCAAACTGTGACTCAATTACTATATGGATACTGTAACAGGTTGAAGTCTTATTTATCCAGACTCAACCTCAATATGCATATGTCCGCATTGTGAACCACTCCACAGACTGACAAGAGGCCCAACTGCTATAGATATCGCTTCAGGTATGAATACCGTTTCTCGTCAACTTGTCAGCCATGCAAAATCCCGCAATGTGACTATGGCCTGGTAACCATATGCATACATGAGTCTAATTAGAAAATATTTGGATGCATTTTAGAGGCAGGTCAGGCACATCCAGACCAATTTTGAGAGCACCCACCATCCTATAATCGATGGTGTTTAGAGAAAGTGTCACTAAGAGTCATTTAGAGACACAGTGATCCAGCAATCAGAAACGAAATCAATACTTTCAACAATTTTAGAGTGTGCAGACGCTGAGTATTTGAGGCATCCAGTTTCCGTAAGCCCGATTGCAGCCCTTGCTACGGCAGTTTTACTTGGAATGCCCCACTAGTACCTCTTTTACGGGCGCTAGCTGCCTAGCTATTATAGATCTCAATTTGTAATACGCATGGGAAAAATGCCCGAAAATTTTACTAGAAATTTAGACGACCTAAAAAAGGGGAATAAAACCGCATTAGTACACTGGATGAACACAGCTGTGATGAGACCCATCCTTTTCTACGGCGTTACCGTATGGGGTGGCCTGCGCTAAACAACACTGCCCAGAGCTAAGGTGGAACGAGTGCAGAGGACGACTTCCTTGGTCGTCAGGGTTTCACTGCCCCCCTACACGCACTAAATCTCTGGAAATAATATTAAATCGTCCACCTATTGGATGTCTGGACAAATTTCGGACCGATCCAGCCGTGGAGAGACCTCAAATTTACACACGCAAAAGTCCTTGAAACTCTACCTCACACAGGGCAACTCCCATTAGTGTTATTTCTTTGATCTGATGCTGGAGAAGAGCTACAGAACTGAACCACATTTGTACAATTAAAAAAAAACTGGCTAAAACTGTTCTGCGTCTTGTTACCCACACACAGTTATAAGTTCGAAAAAGTAGACGATTTCGTTTATATAGGAACCCGCATTAACAACAATTGAAATACAGCGACTCCGGTGACTTTCGGATCGCGATGTTGGTAACAGAGGAAGGGTAAGGCATCCGTTGTGATGAAAAGGGCAGGCAGAGGACTTAAATTCACTTGACATTACCAATTAGCTTCAGTTGGCCCAGAAAAAACCGACTGGCGTGCTTTATTGCACTCGGCCAGAATCGTTTGCACTGATAAGAGTTAAGCTTCGACAACTAAATTAAAAGTATTTAATTGCCGGAAAAACTGAATGGTTAAAATTTGTCTAAGAAATCTAATTAAAAATCTCGACCCTTTTACGAAAATTTGTTGAATTTTTTTTTAAATATTGCACAATATGTGCATAATTGTGATAAGTACTAGATGTCCCAAACCTTCGTAATACTTCCCAAATATTGTCAACTAAAGATATTTAGTCATCAAGATTAAACACTTTTCTCAGTGTATGTATTTAACATAAAACGGTTATTTTCCTTAATGCAAAAAATCCGAACTTTGACATACTTCCTGGTTTTTCTTTTCGACCCATAAATAAACATACATACATACATTTATAATTTTAATTAATTCTGTTTTATTCTATTGGTTTTTCACACATTATTATTACACTTTTCTTTTTCTTTTATAATTGAAGATGATAATCGTATTTAATGTAAGTTCTTTACTTTTCTTTTATTTACACCCAATAAGAGATGGGTCGTAGTCACATACATAAATGTTACACACACAAATGTATTTAATATAAAAATTATTCGTTTTACTTATAACAGAACTTATGTTTTACAGAGCGGTAAAATGATGTACTCGTATGTATTTAGATTAGATTATACAAAAATCTTATAGAAATTTCGCTTAGCATTTTTTTTATTTATGTATATACGTATAAATACAAGATGCAAACTTTTTTCACTTAAAGTAAATTCATTATTATTTTTTTCATTACTAATAAATTTTAAATTTATGATCATTTCTTTTTTTTTTTAATTTTAGAGACGAATAGAAAATTAGTATCTATTAATTTGAAGGAAATTCGTCACACAAATACAGTAATGATTGTGTTCTTAATTAAACAATCGCAAATCGGTCCAAGTGTGATGTTAATATAAAATTTTAATACAAAATATTATTTTGTGATGTTGTAGAGAGAGAGCTTTTAAATGTTTGAGGTGCTTAAGAAATAATTAATTGAAAATTTAATTACGGACGGGGTTGGTTGGCGATATCAACTGAAAAAATATCCACAAGATTCTACAATTTGTATGTATGTATATAAAGTAGTGCCATCAGCAGATATGTATGTAAATGGATGTTAGAGATTTACAGAGAGTTACCCATTCCTATGAAAGTAAGAACTGCTTACTTACATATGTACATATAAGCCCATATATGTATCTAGCAATCTGATATGAATGCAGGTAAATATATAAATATGTATGTACACATGTATGTGTGAAAAGTGTTTGCGGTGCGCTTAACTAAAATGGACGTTAGTTTTGTAACTTTACAACAAATGACTTACATATGTATGTAAATATGTATGTACTATGTGTATCAATAAAGTAAAAATAAAAAAATAAAATACTAAAATAAAGAATTAAGCGAATTTTTGCGACTTTTTGACTGCTGGAATGCTTTATTTCGTACTTTATCGCCTTTATATCAACGTAAGTATTTACTCTTGTAATTATTTATGTATGCATGTTTTTTTTTTAATTTAATTTCTGTTTTGGTTTTAAATGCGTTAATTTTACTTTTGTTTTTTTGTCATATCTTCTATTCGAGTTTCTATTAATCGTATGCGTTGATTCGTTTTATTTAATTCGGAAAACATCTAAGATTCAGAACTGCTCCAGCTTGCCTTTGATATACATATTTTTGTATTTAATAACTTCCCTTCCTCGGCGTTTGTCACTTTTCTTTTGTTGCCAACTCTCTTACACATTTACGAACACGTGTCTACAAGTACATATACATATGTATGTACATATGTTTGTATCAATGCGTACATATTTCTAAATAGTCCTTGTATTTATCTTGCAAACACCGCCGCACCCAACATTGCCAATAACACAAATGTGGTGGCCGCCAAGTGTTCAGCGCCGCCATAATATGCCTGCCCGCAAGCTGGTGGGCACACTGGAATCACAGTCTCGAAGAGATTGACACGCGATTCAGCTTGACCCAACTTGTTGACTGCCTTACAAACATAATCGCCATACTGACGTTTCTCGATGGTAATTACACGCAATGTGGAGTCGGAATATTCATCGGCGGTGGCAAAATGTGAGATACTGTAATGTTGGTTATTCGAGAGCTGAATGTCATCCTTCAGCCAGACAATTGCCGGTGGTGGATAAGCTTCGATGTGACATTCCAAATCCATATCGTATTGGAGCGCTTGTCCCAAACGTGGACGTGGCACAGTGATGACAGGCGCGAATTCGACTTCCACATTTATGTTGCGGCGATCACCTTTGCTCACACCATTGTCGGCGACGCAATAATAAGTGCCACGATCTTCTTTCTTTACCGATTTTATCTTGAGAATGTTACCAACGTATGTGGCGCTATCTGGAAAACGGAAGAGAAAATTGTTGATAATGAATTAGTAATTGCAGTAGACATGCATACGAATGCAGAGTACATACATACATTTTAAAAACTTATAATAATAAAATATTAAAGTAGCGCAAAAAAATCTTAAGTATGTTCCAGATATTTGGAAGTACTCCCTTCAGATCAAGACCGACCATACGACGGTGGCCTCCAGATACCTGGTGCCCTCTGGTTGTAAGCAGTCCATCTAGGGTTAATGGGGGCTATGCCCCAGCTGACATACTTTCTTACATAATCTTGGGATCAACCATGGAAGTAAACAGCAAAAATAATATATTTATAACGCCAGCACTGTCGGGAAAGCAAGTCCCAGGAGGGTGCTATCAGACATCTCGCCGGAGGATGTGCACGAGCTTTTTGCCTCACCGACAAATGATGTCATGCACGGGCAGGCTCGAGAGACTCCCTCAAAGGCGAACTGGATAAGGGCCTGCATTACGAGTATGCTAGGCAACTGGCTTAAGAGCCAATAGGGCCTCCACGTCAGGAAGTATCGGCCAACAAGAGGGTGAGATACAATAGCTCTACTACGACGGAGCGCTTCGCGAAAAGGGCGCTGACAGATGGGAATAGGAAGCCAAAGGAAAACAACCTTATGCCTAGCGGTGCGGCAGACATGCCTCCTACAAACCGCGAAGGTATGGCGAAGGCAGCTTCCTTTGGGGACGCGTTGCGTGGAGGCTGCACGATTACCAGCAACCCTGCTGCTCTAAAACCCGGACAGAGGCTAGCAGAAACAAGAAAGGAAAGGCGGGAACAGAAACCGTCAGATATGGAAATGACGAAGCTGCGGCTGAACAGCCGGAAGCAGCTAAAGCCAGCTCACCATCGCCTCCATGACCAAGCAACGTTTCCTGCCCGACCCTAAAACAGGTGCTACAATTAGCCCAATGAGATCCTCCATGCCTTGGCCCCAAAGCAGATTGTCAGACCACCACAAGCGAATGGGAGTTCCGACATGCCTATGCTAAGGCTCAAGAGTCTGTTGCAATTGGAAGAATATTTAATAGAATTTTGAATTTTTAAAAACGAATATCGGAGTCGTAATCAGCGACACCAAAAACCCCCGAGTAACGAGTTTCAATCCATTAAAACGTTCAGAAGCATCAATATCAACTTGGTAAACTTCAAAGTCGTTTTTCTCGAATGCGTAGGTCCCTTTTAACTTTACGTGTCACATATGTAGATAAATTGGAAACAATTGAATTTCTGGAAATATAGGAATATGAAAGGTGAAGAGCCACCGACAAAATGAAAGTATTTAATAGTCAAGTTAACAAATAGAAATAGTTGTATAAATACGTTGTTGGGGTATTCCACCGCCGCGGGTGGGATATTTGTACAATAAAAATGTTATTTTTTTTTTTATTTAAGTATAAAAATCGTGCTTGGCGATTTCAATGCCAATGTGGGCAAGGAAGAGATCTTTGGCGCTACTATCGGTAAATTCAGCCTCCATGGCGAAACGTCGGATAACGGACTAAGGCTGACCGACTTCGCCGGGGCTCGAAACAAAGTAATATGCAACTAGGACCCATCAGTATAAAGCCCAATCGAGTTTCCACGCCTCGCAACGTTTTCCCTCTCTCTTCTCTACTTTGTATCTGTGATATGCTAAAGGTTTTGATTTTCAGGAAATGTTACTCGTAGGATTAATACTTTTGTATTTTTGTGTGCTTTCAAACTTTTAAGTTCTTGTAGCCTTGTGGGTAAAATATTTAGAATAACATTTTAATATCCGTCAATGGGTCTTGTACTCTCTGTGCTTTCTACAGTATGAGAAAAGCCTTTTTCCTACAAGGGTTGCCACAAAACGACTAAATGAAATGTAACCAAGCGCTCTGCATCTGAGCTGGTGAAGAAGTGCTAATATACCAACCTGCGGCTATTAGCTATAATTACAGGGAATTGGTTGATAGGACGGCCCATTAACTACACCTCGACTCTAACTAAGGTAGGTTTGCCCGGATAGAGCTTTTCGTTTTGGTTAAAGTGTAAACGAAAAAATCCAAATACCAGAAAATTTTTTCTTCAAAGGTACATATGTAGTTTGTGGAATTTATAGATACTAAACTGCAATAAAGTGTCTAAAAAACACATACATTTTCATAAGATTTACCTAAATCGAAGTACTAGGCAAGCAAATCAAATCCTGCTACCTGAATGCAGTTCACGAAAAGGTCAATGTCCATCAGAATTCTACAAATTGATGCTAGAATTCAAGGGTTTTGAAGATTTCACTACGTGCATACATATGTATGTATGTATGTTTACAAATGCATGCTTAAATATATATAAAAACTGCGGGATGTTGTAACACTTTTGTATTGTAAATGGGAGAGGCCAACAATGAAATTGATAGCCGTTTCACAGAGATCGTCAAGAAAAGATCCATGTAACGAATACATATATTTAAACAGTTTGCCTCGCAGCAAATGAAAAAAGAAGAAAATTATAACATGTGAGCTTGTGTGCTGGATTTGAGAAGAGAATAAAAAATAACGAAAATGGATAAATCAGTGTGTGTAAAAACTACAGGTGATCAGGTAGAAGGGTTAATTTTCCAGCATGATTTTTCTTATTATCTATTTCTCATATTTTGTTATATTCAACTGTTGGTTTTTTCTTTTCTATGGTTTACTTGATTATCTGCTTAGAAAATTTTAATATCAAAAGCGTTAAAAATTTCATAAATTGCAGTGAAGTGCTTTGTGTTTGTATAAACTGTTTGTTAAAAACCAGTTACAGCATCTATTACTTACACATACATACATATATCTTATCGCTTTCGATCAGTTTGAATTGTAATGTCGTTATGACGTTTTTTATTAACCGAACTGGTTTCAGAATTAGAAAAGAAGCCTACTTACGTATGATAAGTTATGAAGATCCACTAACAATACAGCCAAATGTCGATACCCCCAAAGAATGATTTTTTGGTTATGGTTTTGTTAGAAGTGAACAAGAGTAGACATTTGTTATTTTCCTCTTTCTATTCCATAATTTTTCTTTTTTTTTCTGCCATTACAATTTTAATTAATACTCTCCGAAAATCAGAAAAAATCACTTTTTTCGGGTAATACTTAACGTTTGATTAAATAGGATTTGGTTGGCTGTTAGAAGCGTCGCCCGAGCACTTGCCCAGCACTGGCTTCGCTGGCGTCACTTGCAGAGGAAAGACGAAGTCGAAAAGCACTTGTCTTCGCTTGGTGGCATTTGGGCACAGAAGAAAATCGTTTTGGCAGTAACAGTGCCAAATAAGAAGAACAAGTACTTCTTATGCATTGGACTTGCATAAATGGCCGCAGGGTCTGTTGACATTTATGGGCTTTTTAGGACAGCAGATGGACATTAGTATGAGTACCTACTAAATAGCAAATGCTCACAAGTTAAAACGTAGATGTAAGTGTAAAGTATGTAGCCGCTTTGAAAATGCTCACAATTAGATTTGTATGTAGATCAGACTTTTTCTTTCATCTAAAAGAACCGAGTGACAAACATAAAAGCGGTGAATTTTCTTACTATTACTGGTATAAGGAGAAACCTTTTTAGTCACCTGAATATTGCGCGGCCTAAGAATCGGACCTGAGCCTTGCTAAGCATCACCAGCACGTGTAGAGATGTACATACATATGTTCATATTTAGCGGAGGTTGCTTACAGTGGTCGAAAAAATTATAGCCGCACCACATTTTGACAAGTTTTAACACATTACTTTTTGTTATTTAATTTTGGTTTTGTTTTATAAAAATATAGTTCGTTCTTTAACCAGTGTAAATCCAAGTTTCAAATTTTGTGCAATATTTAAATTAATTCAACAAACTTTCGTAAACATTTCGAGTTTTTTTTTGTAACTAGATTTCCTAGAAAGCTTCTAAGTATGCAATTTTGTAGCTCATTGAATTTGTAGTAGAATGCAGTGCAAGTTTCAAATGCTTGAAAATTACCGTTGATTTTTCTTAAATCTGCTAACTGAAGCCATATCGCGTAACTATAACCAAATAACGTTTTGAGAGAACATGTGTAACTTAACTCTTTTCTCAGTGTACTATAAGAGCAAATTCCTTAAGGATTGGTCATTTGTGACCGACGCATCGTTCGTGCGTTGTAAGCAGACTTAATAACAATTCCCGATTTTGAACAACTGTTCATTTTTGCGGAACAAAGTTAATACAAAATAAATATTTGATTTGGAAACGTTATTGTAACTGTACTGGATATACAGTATATGCATACTTCGCTAACACAAAAACATTAGTGCACCATTCAAAGGAACTTATTGCTCGAATAAACTACATAAGTAAGCTTATATCGAATAAAACCGGAATTGGGTCAATGGCGTTGGCAGGCCTTTTGTCCAGCGTGCTGTTGAACGGTTAAGATAATGGATTTTTAATGCATCCAGTTCCGCTGGCTGCCAATCAGTACACAGGCTTCGTAGGTTGTATGAATTAATACCCAAAAATCTAGCTGACAGACGATAGCAAAGAGGGAGTACATATGTATGTATGTACAATACTTAATAATTGAATTGCTCACTATTCGATGGCTGACATTGCATTGTTGATGCCATTTGAAATTTCCAATTCAACGACTCTTCAAGGGAAATCATAATCGCCCAGAGAATTGGTGATGTAGTGCTGGCTCAATGACAGTTGCGCACCATTTCCTGGTGTCACAATGGAGGGGATAACAATATCATTCCGAATTCCTCCCTCTTACCATTTTAGTTGCTTACTCTAGTGAAATCACTCTGCTTGTTTTAATGAATTACAATACATTTTCGGTCACTTTTATTTGTACGATATTGTGAAAACAAGCTGGTAACTGCGGCGTTAATGACCTTTCTGCAAAAGTGGTACCCAGCCGTACTTAATGCAACAGTGCGCAAAATGGCACAAAAGGGATAAATAGTAGTATAATGAATGAGAGCGTACAAAAAAAAATATATATATGAAAACGGCGGTAGTAGCACTAGTTTTAATAAATAAAAACAGTAAACAGATTTTTGCAATTCCATTCCGTTCACCCCCCTGCCCAGATTGTTGCTTTCGTAAATCGCGAACGTGCAGCTGCAACTTTTGCATTTGCAAATCTGAGGCTCAGTATCACGTAAACAACAACAACAATAAAGAACACTCCTTGTTGAGGATGTTTTCGAAGGGTAGGAGTTTAAATACATATTTGTATTTTTGTATTTGTAGGGTGGTCCAAAAAGAGTAAAGTCGAAATTTTAATGCTCTCACCCCCTAGGATTGTTATATATCGAAAAAAGTAGACCCATATTTTTTTATTTTGAAATCAAACAATATTTAGAGGTCGCTCAAAGCGCTCAAAGTTTTCCCTGTATTTTATATAGGAAGAAAATATTTTTCGTAAGAATTGTATAGAATTCTTGTAAATCAATATATATAAAGAGACTTTAAATAGTAATGCCCAATTGTAGATTTAACTCCCAGTGCATTTTTCGACCTATAAATTACAGTTACTATGAAAAAATGGTTAAATAAACAATTGCGTATTATTTTTGGGAATCTCCTGCAGAGAATCAGAGTTTTCCGTTGGAAAACTATTGATTTTAAGAATTCTTCTAACAATTAATTTTAAATATTTTTTGATTTCAAAATAAAAAATAGGGGTATATTCTTTCGGTATAGAAGAATCCTAGTGGATGAGAGCATAAAAATTCCGACTTTACTTTTTCCACAAGCGTTTTTGGACCACTCTAATGGATATCCAAGTACTTACATATGTATGTATGTATATACTTATACACATGTACGTATTTATGTATGGGCAAAGGCAAGCGTTAAGGTGGAGTTTATGGTTACACATTACAATTTGCTAATTTAGGTAAGCAACAACCACACGTGCGAGTATAATATAATGTAAATATACATACTTATGTACATGTATACATAAGTATGTATTTACACGTATACATAAGTATGTATTTAGGTGCATATAAATTCATACAAATAAATACCCCGCAAACATATTCTGAGCGTTCAGAATATATATATGTATACATAAGTCCGAAAGGAATTCTGGGTGGGTAAGAAATATGAGATTCCCAAAAAAATGTTTGACTCTTATTATAAATCTTTTAATAGTTATATATGATCCAAGCTACGAGCCAGCACTTTGTGCTAATATAACAAGAATAAAGATTCGGAACTTATATATAACTAAACTTGTTTATGCAGATATGGAAAATCATTGGCTGAATACCTTTTGCAAATGTAGCTCTAAAGTGAGTTCAATAAGAGTCAAAGAATAAGGCAAATAAGACTCAAGGAACAATTTAAAATAAGAGTACGAAGGTAGCCATTTACAAGGCCAATAAGAGTCATTTAAGAGCCTCAAAAAGAGACTGAAATGATTCGTACATACATATATTAGTCTAATGCTGGATTTCCACTAGGCATTAAATGGCACAAATTTTAATGACAAAGTTGGGCATTAAAAAATAATCACTAAATTCATTTCCACATAGCATTTTTTAAATGACACCAATTTTTTGTCATTTCAATGCCTAGTGGAAATTCGGTATAAGAAGTGTCTTAAAAGATTTGAAGTATAAGTCGACGTTCGGGGGAAGGGAAACACCTTCATTGTGGACTTTTTAATGTGCCCATTATGAGCATAAACAGGTCTATTCTGCACGTTACCGAAGATTTTGTAACCGGAAAATTTTATTACCAAAAAATGTTACCAGTTCTTGTCACCGCGATTTTAGATACGTTGGTAATGCAGTTAAATATTCAGCAATTCAGCTATGAAGAATTGTGGAAATTGTGGCATTGCATATTTCACGTGGCAATACGTTGTTACCAGCTTATGAAGTGGAAACGAAATTTACCGGTTACAAGAGTACACAGAATGCGAAAAGGGTTTAAAAACTGAGAGGAACTTTATTCGCCGGTTACAAAATTTGTATTACCAGCGCAGAATAGACCTGAAAATCTCCGAAATAAGACTCCTTAAAGACTCAATTATGACTACAAATCTGCTGCTGGGTACTAGTCATACATAAATATTTCGTTTGTATTGCAATTTGAATGTCAGCTTATGCGTGTTCGGCTTGATGAGTGTAACAATAATCGTATGAGAAGTGTCAGTAACTCCCATGAGAAGCTGCGGTAGAACAACACGTATGGAAGGAAGTAAACGATAGGGATGGAAAAGGGTGTGCATACCATGCAATATTGTAATACATACATATTAGCTAATGCAATTTACATTTGTACATCCATGTGCATGAAAGTAGGTTCGCATTCGCCCATTAAAAACCAATATGTATGTATGAACGAATGTATGTACATATGTATGTATGTGCATAAGCATATCGACATGCATAAATGCATTGTAATGTTGCAAGTGCAGCCAGGCGTAAGCACAGCGAACAGTCAGTGACGGCAACTACAACAGCAACAATAAATGACATCAGCAGCAGCAGCAACGGTATCAGCATTGATGCAAAGGTAATGAATGCACTTTAATGCAACGGTTATGCACTCGATGTTGATAAGTTGCAAAGGAGTACCCCAGTAAAAGAATTATATGTGCAATATTTATATCCTCATTTTCGCTGTATTAAAGAAGGGTAAAACTTTTTGCTGTATGTAATTATAATAGCCTTTAGTTTATAAGTATTTTCATATGTAAACTTGATATTCGTTTATAATTTCAACTACCGTTGTCACAAACAATGATATAGTTAGTATTCGATAGTAAATAATTATATGTGCAAAATGAATTATTCTGCTTCCGCCTGCTTCAGTGTCGAAAATTTTCAACAGAAAACTACACCAATGGCTGTGTGGTAAAACCTTAAACATATACTAGAAGTTATTTTCATAATGAGAACTGTTTTATTATTTTTCCATGTTATATTATGGCCCATAATATCCCGTGGCACTGAACTATCTAAAGAAGAGCCCGGAAATATAACGGGAATGAATTTTTGTGGCATGAAAGGTAGCAGTTGCTGAAGTAATCAGACAGCAGAATATAATAAGTAGTTCCGATGAAAAATCCCGACGACTATTGAAATCATAAGCATGGCGGCCATATAAAACCCCCAAAAGACGAGCCCAAGCGACATATCCAAAGTATAGCTACTAGGAACAAAAAACAATTTATATGTATTTGAATCTCTCTGTCACAAGTAAAAGTTTAGAAAAAAATAATAAACACAGTTTTGGTACGTAGGGTGAAGAAATAAATCGCTAAACCACAGTCCAGTTTGTGGAACGAAAATGCACTTTTAGCTTTTTACAAAAATTGAAAATTTTGTACGAAGAATTATTATTACAAGTATCGCCCAGTTGTCGAAACTCGACATCTTTTTTCATACACTTTTGAATTTTACCTGCCACCAATACTAAATCCCTTATGCGAATTACTATTTTGAAGTCCACCAGCATAATTTATAGCGAGTTTACAGGAAAACTTAAAATCGAATTATGAACGTTATTACCGGATTGATTAATGCTAATTCTACCAAGTCTCCTCCTCAGTAGCTCTTGAAAATATACCGAAAAAGGAACTTCGATTTTCATTTATAAAAAATATGCAGATGTATTTGTTCGTATAGATGAGATGTTCATCACTGACTAATATATCAAACAATTCAGACTGTAAATAAGCCCGTAAGTACGGTATTGACAACATTACGTAAGTATTTCAGGACGTAAGCATGAGTGGTTCCAGAGAAAAAGGATATGAGAATTTCAGTTTGTATGGGCGGTACCACGCCCCCTTTTCCAAAATCTACCATTTTTCGCCGTAAGTACGGTATTGCCAACATATGTCGCTGTGTAAAATTTCGGGATGTTAGCTAAAGCGGTTCCAGAGAAAAAGGATATGAGAATTTCAGTTTGTATGGGCGGTACCACGCCCCTTTTTCCAAAATCTACCATTTTTCGCCGTAAGTATGGTATTGCCAACATATGTTGCTGTGTCAAATTTCGAAACGTTGGCATAAGTGGTTCCAGAGATAAGCGATATGAGAATTTCCGTTTGTATGGTAAGTGCCACGCCCACTTTCCCAGTACCTACCATTTTTCACCGTTAGTAGGATATTTACAATCTATGCATCTGTGCTAAGTTTCAGTTCCCCAGCATAATTGGTTTTAGAGATATAGTGGTTTTGACATTTTAGTCTGTATGTCAGATGCCATGCCTCCTATGTATCGGGATTAACATTTAATTAATTAACATCGCCTAGAAAATCGCCTCATGTAAATGCAGTATAACACCTTGCATGCCGTTTTTCTTTCTTTATGGTAACAAAGCATCGGCTAGTGTATTTCTTTCGATATTTCACTCATTTCTAAATCGGTTTAACTTTTGTACGCGCGAAGAATTACAGTACTGTCACCACTGAAAATGAAGCCCGAAATGTCACTTTTCAAACGCGCGTTTGACGCAATTGGTTTCGTGTTGCCAGATGTACATATGGGTATCAATACAACATAGTGGTAAAAAATCCGATTAGACTTTTTATGCCCCAATTTAAGAGTCATGAATATAACTGGCTGTTCTAAGTGCATGTATTTGAACCTAGGAGGTTGTAACAAACTGGAAGCTCAGAAAATTCGAGCGTTATCTTCTCTTAGTAGCCTTTGAAGACTTACTTAAATATGTAGGTCAATTATATTGCTGCACATTTTCCCCTTTCACAAGGCCCTCCTCTCAATTTAAATACCAGGGCCCAGTAAAGGCTTAATTGTCACTTTTTTGTAGAGTCGGCGCATTAGTTTGAGATAAGTATACATATATGTATGTTCCCCATCATTATACATTAACAATAACCTTAAAGAAAACTAAATAAAACTACTATTTGGTTAGTCAATATAGCCAATATATATGCAAATGCATTAATGCACTTATGATTAAGTCTTTCACAATTTTCTCTACTTATCTTGCAAACAACAACCACCGTGCATAAAGCCGAGGAAACATCCAATTGGAAACCTTTCGCATTAGCAGAGTTCTTCGAGTTCAAGTGCATTGTTACACGCCCACGTAGAGTAAGTGAGGGGGCGCAGGGGGAATGCAAGCGCGAAGGTATGTATTCGTAGCTGTTCGAGGCCGCTGATTTCGCTTCGTTGGTGACTTTGCTTGTGCTTGAGTCGGAAGTACGGCATGAAAGCCACGATGTCAGTGGCACCGCTAACATCAACGCGTACGCCTACGCTGACGTCGCTACAACAAATGCATCTAACTGCTGCCAGATGCGGTCTACGTGAACGTTATTGTTGCATACTTTGCATGCAGCAGCCGTCACCATTGAAGCGCGCAATTACAATTGAAGCAGAAACAATTGCAAAATATGCCGCTGAGATCATTGACGTGATGCAGGCACACACAAACAGAGAAACGTGTGTATATATGTATGTATGTATGCATTACATACACGTCATATAAGTAGTATGTATGTATGTATGTAGTATAAGAAGAACAAGAAAAAAAGCAGCTGTAGCAGTGTAGCGCACAAATAGTGCAATTTGATTTGTTCGCCCCCGCATCTGCAATGTTTGTAGTTGTAGTAAATGCATTGATAAAGCATAGCAATGGCACAGCATACGAGTACACGTTTGTATACATGTGGCATGCAACATGCGTACTTGCAATGAATTTCTACACTAATACTGACATAAACTTCAAATAGTCAGTTGTTGCAACACGCAAGCAGATTTTACCATTCGAATTCTAAATGAAATTGGAATTTGAAATTCCAAGCACCAAATTACTGAAAATATAAATACATACATACATATGTATTTGCTGCATCGAACGCACACGCAGATGTATGTGTGTATGTACATAAGTTTGTAGGTTCATAAGTTCAAATGCATGTTGCACACATTATATGTCTGTATGTACTACAATTCCTTTTATGTATTGGCAGTTTTGTTGCTGCTGCTTTGATGGCAGCAAAGCGGCCAGCATGCATTCGAAATTTGATTTGCCAACAATTTTTCCCTTTCTCTTGCAGATGCAACTGCTACTGATTGTTGCATATTTGAATTCCTCATTTTTCATTAAAATTTTCAATTTTTTTTTTTTTTTTTTGGGAAAAGTATGCGTAAATGAAAATAATTGTTGCAGCACGCTGGCGCGCCAACCTAAATGAGCAATGCACTGGCTTTGATGTTGATGATTTATGCCATATTTATTTCTATGCGACGTGGCATGAGGCCAGTGTTGCCAGAAAAATTTCGTTTGGAGCTAAAACGGTCGAAAAAAGAGGTAAAAAAAGCTAAATAATACTAATAGCTGCTAAAATGAAGAGCTATATATTTTTGTTAAGGTTGAGCATTTATTGACGTATGGTTGTTTTTACATTTTCGGCAATTTTAATCAAGGGAACAAATTTTTTAAGTTTAGGTGATGAAAAAAATTTTTAAAACCAAAATATGGCACTTATAACAGTGAAATAAAAATACTTTACAAACTGTTAAAGTCTGTAATTTCAGATATTTGAGTTGAATAATTTTTTCGAAAAATTTTTCTGGAAAGTTTTATTTCCAGCTCTCCTTAAAGGTAAAATAAGTCAAATCCGCGCTACCAGAAAAAGGATTTTCTTCTAATCAATTTTTGAATTCTTTAACCTAGATACAAGAGTTTATGGTGGATACACTGCATTTCGAAATTTTCCAATTTATCAACGCTTAAGTTTTGGCTTATATATACCAAATACAACTAAAACTTTCTGGAGCTAAAAAAAGAGCTAGGAGCTAAAACCCAATTTTCGGAGCTAAATAGAAAAATAAAGAGCTATATGTAGCTCCAAAAGTACCAAAATGGTAATACTGCTGAGGCAGCTAGCAGCTGATAAATGCATAGACACATAGACAAAAAGTAAATTAAGCATTGACATAAACAAGTTCCCCTTTCACTCAGCCGTACGACCGGCTATGCAAATGCAAATGACCGATATTGCTTGGGGAATCTCCTCTGTTCTATTGCCTGGTAGCCGTTGCGCTACATTGAACAATTGTATGTTTTATGCGCATAAACACTAATGCATTTGACACATTCAATGTTTTGTTGGCGTACGAGCGCGCAAGCGACCCTAATACAAATTAAATCACGCACCCAATTAATGGGAATTCATAAATTTTTCTATGCTGATACCATCACAAGCACATATTCGACATTCATATTATTGGTGTTTTTGTTATTGCTACTGTTTTTTGAAAGTGAATCATGCAAGTGCATTCGAAATTATAAACAAATAAACATAAGTAAATATACCTACACATGTGCTTGCCAATATGCACATATGTATGTATGTAAGTCCATTCATACATACATACATCTGTACGCACATACTATATGTCATGTAATACCCTTTGTAATTCAATATTCCAAACATGTGCGTCTCTGGCATTACAGTGCTCAGTCACATGCATCTATGCAATAAATTAAAACACAATTCGACATATTTTTCATTAATTAATTAGCCACCTATTTTTATGTATGTATATGTATGTACATATGTACATACAGGCATCATAAAGCACGCTTACAATATGTTTGTAAATATATGTATAGCTAATCATTCAATCTAAATATTCGCGTTAAAAACAGATTTTAGGGTCATTGGACTTGTCAAGATTTTCCATAGTTCAAATGGGAAAACTACCATTTGCCCGTAGTGCATACAGTTTTTAAAGTTTTCAAGGTTTGGGTAGCCAATAATAGTCATTTGGATAGCTTTAAAAAGAATATTTTGGAATTAAATTGAATAAAAATTTTTTTATTTAAAAGTTAGGTGGCAACCTTATTCAGAAATACGCTGGAATGAAGAGTACATATCATGAGCGTATACATTTGTACTGTGTATAGATACGAGAATACCTCTAATTGAAATTAATAAGACACATAAAAATTTGTGTTACAGAAAAGAAACATGGCAACTCTCATCGAAAGTATTTTCGAACAAAAAGTAATCGAAAATAAGTGGCAACCTTACATTAATATTCTAAGGGATAACATACAGTATATGTATGCGCAAAACATTGTATAAGAGCCTTTGTTTAGTATCCATTAATAGTAATATTCAGACATGTTCTCCAATTCACTTCCGAGTGAATTTTAATAAAAGCCAATTTGAATTCAAATTGGCAGGGGTTGAAATTCACTCGGAAGTGAATTGTAGAATCAGCCTGATTATGAGATTGTTTTCTAAACCAAAAATTAAGTAAATGTAAATTTTTGAAATAGGTGGCAACTCTATTCAAAAATATTGCTGATTTCGGGATTTTCAAAATACTTTCCCTTTGGTACCCGTATTATGATGTTGTATTTAATTTGTAACTAATTTCGAATAAGATAATAGATCAATAGCACCTTCATTTCAAAGTGATATTGTTTACCACTTATGTTTATTTATTTATTTTTAAGACTTTTCAATTAAAGTTAGGTCATTCTCTAATAAAACCGATATAAACCCAAGTACAAACTTACGGTTGATTTTTTATATTTTTTTTTCGCCGAATGCGGTTTTCTTCTATGTAAAAATAAATTGTGTTTATTCGTCAGCATCAAACATTTCTACATTCTAGCATTTACGAGTAGCAGTAGCAATGCAGTGATGATGATTCACAAAGTATGACAAAGTTAATACAATTCAAGGCAAAAAAGTATATCGCGAGTAAGATATTCAAAGCAAAGTAAACGGTCGCTAAGACGAACCTTTTTTTCGTAGTAACTAAAGGAGTAACAGCTTGATTTAGAAAACAGGCCTAAATGATTAAATTTTTGAACCAGAAATATATTTTTAAATTATTCAAATATTTTAGTTTTTGGTTAATCAAAATCTTTATTACTCGACTAACTGAACTTTTGAGTAATCATATTTTCCAATTAATCGTATAATTGAGTTAATTAAAATTTTGAATAATCAATCGCACAGCTCTATAAAAAAAAGTAAAAATAACAACACATGCTGATATACCCATAGCACCATATTTACGCAGTCATCTAAAAAAAACCATTATGATTTCTTCGAGCGACAATAAAAAAATTAGTAATTTCGGTACTTTTTCGCCTAAATGAACGTTTTAAGGGTAAAATTGTTCAAATACTTGAAATATTTTTTATTGGACTAGTTTCTGGAACTCCATTGATTGAAATAAATTCAAGAGGAATGCTTTAGCTTTTTTTGCCGAGAGAAGGGAGTGACACTAAAAAAAAGCCACTCGTGGGATTTGCTCATATACTGTTTATATGTACATACATATGTAGCTGTACATAATAGGTGTGTATACTCATACATTTTCGGTATGTATGTATGTGAGAAAATCTTTTGCCAAGCTTAAGCATTTTATTGTGAATTCACTGTAGTCTAAGGAATGAGAAGTAAGAAAAGTTCAGAATAAGTCAGCGTGAAATTAAACTGAGCTTTGGAACCAAGGCTTGGCTGGAGATGACGACAGAATAGTGAAATGACTAATGACCGAGCTGAAATACGTAAATGGTCGCATAGTTAAAACAAAAAAAAGTGGAGAGTGATAAATGACAAATTTTAATACCGTTACTTAGGTAACAACTAAAAAACCAATTGGAGTATTGAATAAACATACATATACACAAACACACGTACATACCTATATACTTGCATAAAATCTTATAATTGGGTTGGATGAGTAAGTAGACTGTGAAAAAAAACGAAGTAACAACAAAAGGAAATGTTGGGAAAATAAAAGGTATAATATGCAATTGAAGCGCACACCTTGCAAATGTGAATGTTTGTAAGCACATACAATGTACTAACAATGTACATACATACTAGAATTGACGACGAAACAAGTTGTACGAAAAAAGTGTGAAAACGAAGTAAAAAAAAGAATAGCTGTTTCGGAAAACTTAAAAAATAAGGGCAAACGACTATTACCACAACCAGCATTATTACACATGCATTTGTATGTACATACATAGGTACATATGTACATACATATGTACCTACTTAGCAACTATAAAAATAGACTAACCTTTAAAGTACTGAAGCGTGACTTTGGATGTTATCAGAAGAGTTACCATGCATGAGAATTTTTCATGTGCACCTTTGCATGTGCCATAAACAAAATTATACATTTGAATCGTGGTCAAAATGACTACCACACATAAAATAGCATTGAAAAAGGGGCAAAGGAAAACTTATTTAAAAAGAACCTCAAATTTAAAATAATTGTTTTGTAACGAGTTGTAAGTAGGAGGAGCAACATTTAAAAGTCAGCGACTGCTGCAAAGAAAAAACTGTAAGCAGCTAACGTAGGATTGACTGTGGGTGAATGGCATTATACTGAAATTCAAAAGTACCAATTACAATTTAATTTCAATACTAGGAAATGTGTACAAAAATACTACTAACTAGAGAATGGTTGTAATTTTGGCTTTGATTTTTTACCACTGCATCAAATTACAGCTGTCCACGAAATAATAGGAGTTTTGACTATTTTTCTATAGTTCATTTAATTTTTAATTGTTTTTTTTTTTTTATAAAAGTCTAGCTGCATACCAAACAGTTTTCTAAAGATTATGATTAAAAAGTTTGAAATTTTCTTGAAACTTTGTAGAATTTTTATAATTTCTGTACAAAGTTTAAATTGTGAATTTATATGGTGTTTTTTGTATAACCAGAAAGAAAAAAGTCAAATAGTCAAAAGTGGTAAAAATATCCCACTCCTATTATTTTGTGGACAACTCTATGTACATATGTACATTAGGGTGGTCCAAAAATGCATGTGAAAAAGTAAAGTCGGAATTTTTAGGCTCTCACCCCCTAGATTGTTCTATACCGAAAAAAATATACCCCTATTTTTTTATATTGAAATTAAAAAATATTTAGCGGACGCTCAAGGCGCTCAAAGTTTTACATGAATTTCATATTTAACAACTTTTCGTAGAAATGGTATATAATTCTTAAAAATCAATATTCGATGGACTTCATCATATTAATTAAAAAGTAAATTTTGAATTTACGACTTTTTGCATTTCAGCGACGATGTTTGTTACGCCCTTTTGCGCTTCAGGTGAGGATATGTATGTAAATATTTACTTCTCCACAAAAAAATACTTGTTGGCTTATGAAATTTTACCCACCGAATGAATGGAGATGAAATTTGACCACACAACTTTTTACGTCATAAATTAAAGAGGAAATTGTACAAAACATAAAAAACACATGCCAACAAGGAGAGGTAAATCACGGTTAATAGAGATTAAAAAATTGTTTCACGGTAAATCAAGGCATAAAATCAATGATTCAGCGTGCTTGTTAATAGATGTTCCCGGTTAAGACCGAGGTTCAACTGTGCTGAAAAAAAAATCGTATCAAAGGCCCAGTCTAATGTACATATCTACGTACATATATGCCAAGTTATGCCAAGTGCTACACTGTGGCACAATGTGAGCAGACAGAGAAAAATTAAATAACGATTAATTAAGTATTCAATGCGTAGTGCCAGGTCCAGCGCCAATGCAGCTTTTGGTATTGAATGCAATTGCAAATACATACATACATTATTACTTAAAAATATTGCATATGTATATATATATACATATATGAAATAAACAAAAGTATGTGCAAAGATAGTTACAAGTCAATTCTTCATAAAGGTTTTATTTTTATGTACACATATGTATGTACATTGTACTCTTAGAGATCTGGGCTACTATGTATGTGCTACACATGTGCATACATACATACGTAAATACTTCCCTGTCGTAAAATTTAGAGACAGTCTTTTAAAGCGCTAGTTCCGCCCTATTCATTTCAGAACTATCTCTGAACTAGTGCCAAACGGCTGCAGAGAGGGACAGTTGAAACTTTTGGTGTGCTGGTTGCGCTCTGTTGAGAAGTAAATACGCGAATTCCCACTTCTCGTACAATACTAAAATAGCTCGTTGGTCGCGAGTTCAAATCGCAGTGGAGGCAGTTGTGATTTTCAAATTTAATAAATTTAAATTGTGTAGTGCCGCTTAAAAATTGAAGAGAAAATGATCAAATTTAATATAATTAAAATAAAAGAATAAAAAATTTAATTAAAATGCAATCTGTAAAAGAACAAAAAATATAATAAAATCGAATAATCAAATTTTTTTTAAATAAAACTTATTGTTGCAGCTCTTGCCAAAATGTAAACAATTCAGAAAAGACAAAAATATACAATTATCTAGTTTTAAGTTTTTTTTTCATAAAAACCCTATTGTCCCAGTACTGTCGAAATTGTAACCAGTTCAGAAGTAGTTCGAAAGTTCTGCAGAGGTGGCAATTTCCAGTTCGTAGGGCATCGCCATGTAAAAAGAGACAGTTGCAAGCATTGCGTTGGGATAGATCGAGAACCAGTACCGCCTCTTAAAGAGCTAGTTCTGCGCTAATTCTGAGCTAGCGCGATTTACTGCAGGGTTACTACATATTTACATGGAAGAAATATGAAAATAAGGTTGGTTAGGTTGGCTCTATTAGGCCATACGACACTTGTTTACGAATTAATGTTCTATTTGAAGACATCTACGTTTAAAGTACATAGTAATGAGAAGGACGGAAATTCATAGGCAATATGCATGCTTTGGAAATAAAGTTAAATAAAGTAAATTAAAAGTGGCATCAAGTGTGACTTTTGGGTTCAAATTTATTAAGAAGCCCAATGAATTTTTTGATATACATGTACAATGTATGTATATGACTACATTCGGTATTAAAAATGAGTGGCCTAATTAGAAACTTTTTTTTTTTAATTTTTTCTGCTTGGCACAATTAAACTTTAATGCAAATTAAAAGCTTCTATTATCCAATGTTCTTTAGTATTGGGTAATAAGTTTTATCTAGCTGCGTGTTTGCTATTTTGATGGCTTTAAAAATTACTTATTCGACAAAATTCGTAAATAATTTAGGTTTATTATGAGCGTTGCAATCAGTACAGCAAGGGCTTTAATGAATAATACAAAAAAATAAAATAAAAAATTATGTAGCACAAAGAACAATAGAATTTTTATGAACAAGAAAATTACAATGAAAAAGCTATTAACTTTTGTCCAAATAGTGTCTTAATTCTTTCATTGCTACATTTTCATCTCGCTTGATGTAAAAACAGCCATAATCTGGGTCAAATAGATTTAATTTAGAGTAAAGTTTAACGGTATGTACTGATGCAGCGAAACATGCTTACCAAGAAGTTTATATTTCACTTGAGTGCAAAGCCTTTTGGAATCCCCCCCGCTATTAGAATTTAGCGAAAAATGTACCTATGTACATATGTATGTATTGGGTTAGGAAGCGTTGTCTACCGAATACGCTCGTATTGTTACTAGACACATACTATGTGTATGACCATCGAACTGCTCCTGACGAACCGGAGGAAATTTTGGAAAACATTGACGTCCCTTTGGAAAACTGTAACAGAATTTTAGGCTCCATATCGATCGCCGACCGTGGGCCTTGTAGCTGAGCTTTGCCGAACTGCATTTAAGTAGAACTTCGTTTAATTCGTTACCTTTACTTTTCCATTTAACGTCTGTGTTTTATCTAAGATACAAGAACGTTTGCAGTAAAAATAGGTACAAACAAACACTTTTAAATATTGCTTGCATACTACTTACAACTCGAAAATAAATTTTACTTTGCTTAAAAAATTATATGACAGTAAAATCTTGGAACCCTGCGAAGAGTTCAGAATGCCTACTGGCGCTGAGCCAGCGTCATTGCGGTATGATCGCAACTGCGAAATTACTTCACGTACATGAGTATGCAACTAGATATGTACTAATAAACGCAAAGTTATGCGCATTGAACATAAGCCAAAAATTATTACGAGTAAGACCCCGTTCAAATGGCCGTTTAATGTGCACTTAGAATGTGAATACCTCGAGCAAAATGCAACTAAATACGTGTAGTTATCAAAACGCGCGTTTAGGGTCTGTCATGTGAACGGGGTCTAAGTATGCAGTACAGCACATACTTACATACATATGTACAGTGGCGCTCACCCAAATGGCACACTTTTATTTTTTACAACATTTACAATGTTTTACGTGATACAATATTTTCGTTTATTTTTTATAAAAGTAAACTAGATTCTATAAAATAAACTATATAAGTCAAAATTTAAAACTTTGTGTACAGCTCAGGAAAATTTAACAAATTTCAAAAAAACGCTATCAAAATTTCCAACTTTTTTCCTGAATTTGTAGAAACTTTTTGGGTATGCATTTTTATAGCCCATTAAATTTTAGTATAACAATGTGCAGGTTTGAAAGTTCTGAAACATTTTTAAGTTAATTTTTGAGATTTTTTTGTTTTGAGGGTGTTGTGCGTTTTCTCCCATATAACGCATGCACAAAATCTATTTTTAAATGGAAGAAAATATGCAACACCCTTGAAAAAAAAAATTTTCAAACCTGCACATATATATATATACTAAAATTTGAGAAGGCTACAAAACTGCATAACCAATAAGTTTCTAAAAAATCTGAAAAAAAGGTTTACAATTTTCATGACTTTTTTCGAAATTTGTCAAATTTTCCTGTACTGTACACAAAGCTTTAAACTTGGACTTATATGGTTTTTGTTATAGAATACACTATGTTTTTATAAAAAATTAACGAAAAAAATGTATCAACGAAAACATTGTGAATATTGTAAAAAATAAAAGTGTGCTATTTAGGTCAGCGCCACTGTATGTATGTATGAACATATAAATGCAAGTTTGTGACTAATCAAAACTTTTTTTAAATTAGCTTGAATCGGACCTTTAAAAATGTAAATACTAAAGCATTTAAAAAGCTTATTTTATGCACTCAGTTTGAATATAAAACTGAAATTTCACTTAACTCTTTCGTTGACAACCTTTTAGAGAAAGAGAGAGCGAAAAATTTAAAAAAGCATACGTCTCGTAGACGTACATATGTATATATATGTGTGTAATAACATGCACAGGTTATCAAAGCAAGGTTGAGCTTATGTAAAACTTGAATTTCCAATAATTATAACAAGTATCAAGCAAATAATAATTCTCAGAGCTATGATGATTATGATGATCTTATATTCGTTGGCTTGTGTATATCAAATATCGACTGCTTCCGAATTATGATGACGTGCAATAAAATCGTATGTCATTACATTTCAGTTTAACTTATAATTCTCATCGGTTCCACACACAAAGTATCCATTAATAATATCCGGATGATGTTCCCAAAGGTAAACTTCCTGTTAAGTAGGTAAGTTGGAGGCATACAATAGTACTTTGCCACAGTGGTATACAGCAAAAGATGCATACATATAATGTGTGTATGTACCCGAAGTGTTACCAATTAAAAATGCTATAATTTTGTCTGTTTTGCTTTTATTTTATTCAGAAACATAATTTCATTATAAGAACTAAGGATTTTTTCATATGGTCCATTCTCAAGGCCAAAGTATCAGCTAAAAAATATGAGACAATCAGCGCCTTGAGGATTGCTTTTCCGCCGCCACTGTGGCAAAATACCACCAAACTACCAGACTACATTCCTGCATTCTGTGAAGCATTCCCGGACAGACTCACTGCAATTATCCGCGCTAAATATAGCTACATGGAACAAGAATATATTTTTCTTAAACCTTGACTAGTTCTTATAATAAACTTATGTTTTCGAATAAAAGAAGCAAAATAGACAAAATTACAGCATTTTTGATTGGTAACACTTCCAGTGCCTACCCCTGTATGTACATTAGGATGGTCCTTAAAACCAAATGAACTATTTTTTTCAGTCTCACCTCCCAATCGGTAATACCACGGTCACAGATACATATCACTTATAAATTTTGGTCCCGATTGTAGACGGTTAAGGCGTATCGCACAGGTGGCAAAGTACAGATTCCTCTACAGAGACTCTAAAAATTCAAATTATTATTTTTTTCTCATCTATTTAATACCCAAAATCGATACTACCATAGTCGAAGATATCACATACAAATAGGGGTTGAGGCTTAGGAAATCTAATGTAAAAATTTGCTTCCTACATTTAAGGACCATGCTAATGTACATATGTATATGTACATAAGTATATTTTACCATGTACACTCGTAGCCATATGTACAATGTGCATATGCATCCACGTACTTTGGCGTCGATAAGGCAAATGTCATATTAAGTGCAGAAGCAAATTAATTACATATATTTGAAAAAAAGTGCAAAAATAACATTTTCATTACTGTGCATTATTGCTCGTAATGAAAAGAAAAAAAGGAACACCTTCCATCCCAAGCGAAAAGTCAGAATATGAAAGTACGAAGAAATCAAAAAACAAAACAAAAAAACTGCACGTAAAATAGAATTACTGTTGCACAGCTGAAAATGATTTAGCAAAAATCACCTGGGTAAGAAAAACGCTTGAACAATGAGTCCATATTGAGAAGTTGGTTGAGTCAAAAATGTATGCACATACATACATACATACACATAAAAGGGACGGACAAACAGGTGAAGCTGCAATTTTTCCAGCACAAGTACTGCGCACCTCCTACAGATAGCGCAGGTAAAGAACGTTGGCAAGCAGTTTGAAAAAATATAAGCGTTTGCTAGTTAAAGTGATTCTTCTTCTACATCTTTCTGTTTTTTTTTTTGTTTGATTTGGTGTTCATTCGTCTTCGAATTTTTCCAAACCTTCTTTTTTGTTTGTAGAATGCAGACACAGCATTAGGTTGCATCTTCATATGCAGTTGAATGTCTGTCTTCTTGATGCCTTTCAAATGGTTTTCGTTGTTGTTTTTTTTTCACCCATCTAAGAAAGCAGATAAACATGAATTGTCTATGTATAAGTGGTAAGAGTGCATTTCGGTCGAGAAGAGGTGCCAGTAAGCAAGCAGCAAGTAAAAATAACTTTGCAATCTGTGTGTTTAAGCATTGAAAACTCAACAAACAACAAGCCATAGACAATACCTGCATGCATGTATGTTTGTTTGTGCGTTTGTGCGTTTGCGCTTGTCTACCTGTCGGCCTGTTAACCTGCCACATGCCACAAGCGTGCATTCACTATGCATCTTCGCTCGCCACTTTACCCGACGACGCGTTGATGAACATTTGCTTAATGATAAAAGGATAGGCAAAGGATGTTGTACGCTACCCTTACAGTCAGCCATCCAGCATTGTAAAGGCTCCGGGAACGAAAGTTAAAAAGTGTTGAGAAATAAAGAACGATTTTTTATCATCTCTTTCGCAGTGAGTAAAAAATAAAACATGAAATCGAAATGAGGAAAAAATTCATGAAAAATTAAGGTAAGTCAAGGAAAGTCCGTCCGGGTATGGCAGGTTGAGAAAATGCATTCGTTTTGAAATCAGCGTTTTATCGTTGCACAAGTAAGAACTGCTTTGAAGGTGCGCAGTCATTCGGTGGGGGGCAGGGCAGGGTGCCTATGAAAACGTACATACGTACATGTAAACAAAAATACACACACATACATACAAATATGTGTAGGGCTATAGGTTTAATGCAACATAAGCATGCTGTACCAGCAGAGGTTGTAAATCTGTACGGACGGACTCGTAAGTATGTCTGTATGTGACTCGATGTTCGTATTTCTTTTCTGTGGTCGTTGATTCTTTTTTGATTTTTTGATGGGCACACGATGGCTTGGATGCTTGACTGAATTTCAGTTATAAGGCGTTGAAATGTTGTTGGTTCTCCGCTTTTCCCTAGATTTTTTGTGTTTTTTTTTCTCTTTCTGTTTTCGGGTGGGGTTAACGAATAATAAATGAGTTTACAATTCCGCGCCGCCTGCAGCCTCGCTGTTGCTGTTGTTTGTTGCCGATGTTGCTGTTGTTGTTGGCGTTGTTGTTGTTTGCATTGACAACAACGCCGTTGCACAGTAGCAAGTTACCTTAAATTTTCAAATTCCATTTTACACCAACATTTCGATAGTTACGCCGCTTAAATGACCAACTCAGCCCCAAAAGAGCATTGGCATCGTTAAGTCGTTAAGTACGTTTTTATACGTACATACATACATATCCAAAGGTTTGTACTTATGTATCAACGCTGCATTGTATGCATTGCTTTTAAAGGTGATAAATGAAGTGACATTTTTCGTTGATTTAATTTTTAACATTTCCTGATATTGTTGTTGGTTGCCCTTTGCGGCTTTTACGCGGTGCGCAGCGAGGTTTGGTAACACTTTTTACTTGGTGACAACACATTTTTCTATAAACATTTTTCTCCAAGTTATAAATGTATTAATGGCTTTTTAGGTGACATTTGGTATGTTGCTACGTATGTATGTATGAAGTTAGTTGGGTTTAAGCGTTAAAACTGTTCAAAAGTCAGTTCAATATGTACATACATTTCTCTCAACACATGATTTGGAAACTATAACCAAATCATGTGTTGATAGAAATATACTTAGTTGACATAACTAAAATCTTTTCTCACTGTATAAGTACACAAATGTAAGCACTTACAAAAATATGACAAACTCCAGGATTTCATCTGGACCTATGAATTTATAAGCGCGACATCACCAATGTCATGTTTTAATTTATGTACATAATAGTACAATTATTTTTAAAGATAATTTGTAGGCTTTTTTGAACATTTACGATTTAAATCTATTTATAACATCAACTTACATATTTACAACAAATTGCAAAATCGGATTCCTGGGACTCCAAAGCCCCTAGAAAGCTAAACAAACATTTTTTCATTTCATAAATATTTGCATTTAAATTAGTTTTAGAAAAACTTGGTTGCATCAGCTTCCCAGAAAAAAAGTGAAAATGTCGTACGCTGTAATACTACACTTGTTTAAATATGGATAACGCTTTCATCAAACCTTTATTCGGTTCTCCATTTTAGTCAAAGAGTGATTGTTTTCTATACAAAAATAATTAGGTATTGTTATTAATTCTTTAGATGTACAACATAAAAAACGTAACGGATAAGCTTCAGTGTTCCCAGGCGCAACCTTCGAGTATCTTATCCATTTTACTTAGCAAAAGTCAAGACTAGATTTGCATGTAGGTAATGCTCATTTGGCGAGAGCTTAATATTTTATCCGAAAGTACCATAATTGATTTCTCTATGACAAAACAAGTTTTTTTTTTTTTAAATCTTCTTCAGACTACTTTGTAATGTAAACATTGTATTAGCATTAACGAAAACAAAGAAATATTACCTCATAGGCTAATTAATTAAATAAATAACTAAACGACACTCATAAATAGTGATCGACAGCCATTTTTACATACTTATGTAAATCAAAAAAAAATATTTTGCAATTACTACGCCTTCTCTAGCAAACGAGCGATATGCAAAAAACTTCTACTACGAAATTTTATTTTCTGATACGATTTTTCATGCAAATAATTTACACCGATTTAGGATTTTCGTAGTTCTAATCATGCTTTAAAGGCTGACTTTGCTCTCGATTACAGAATGCGAACCAGCAAAACAGCGGCTTTGAACTCCGTTTTCTGATTTTTGTTTAAGCACCAGCGCACAGCGGTTCAAAACTGGAATTTACAGTTCATAATTCACTAGAGCCTTTTTTAATGAAAGCTGATAAAACTAGCAAGAGACTAATTTTTAATTTTGGTGAAATATTTTTTATAACATTTAAAATTTTTCTTGTGATTTTTTTTTTCAATTTTACAGAACCTTGCAATTGTTTTCAACTAGCTTTTGTTATATAACATTTATTAACAGGAACAGGAGAACAGATTTTCTTCAAAATTGGTACTTTTTCAGCACTTTGCACTAAAAAATTTAACGTAATCAAATAAAAATTCAAAAATCAGGCTCAACTGGTCTCTTGAAAATTTTATTTGCTTTCTTAAAAACAAAAAAAAAAAAATGAATTAAATTGAGTGAAAAATGAAGGCTCAAGTGAATTGTGAACACTAAATGCCAGTTGTGAACCACTGTGTAGCGGCCCACAGTGTGCTTTTTGAACACTCTATGCAAATTAATCGTAGCGCTTTCGATAGAAGCAACATTTTGATATGAAACAAAATGGCTTTGAAAACCAATGTGATTCCCTTTCACGGAAAAATATTGCCCTTGAGCCATAATTAACCCTTGACCATAAAAAAATTGGTCAGAAATAATTTTTAAATTTTTTTCTAAGTTTAATTATACTAATTCGATAGATTTTGAGACCAGAAACACGATTGCACTGCTTAAAAAAATGAAAACAAAATAAATCAATTTAAAAATGCATTACATATTGCATTTTTCAGGATTTGCATGCAACTGTTCATCCTTCACCCAATTTTATATCACTCGAACAACAAGTACGTTGTAGTGTTATTCAAGATCTTTAATTTTAGCCATCGTAGAAGTACCTAAGCCCTTTGAGAGCCAAATCAGAACGATTCTGGAGTTAAACTTTGAAATTTCATTCGAAATGTTTTTCCAATTTCAGAACCAAAACTCGTACAACAGTTTAGAAGTTTGGCTTTTGGTATTTTGGAGAAATCTCGGAGTTGGAAAAATCTGGGCTAAAAAAGAAATCTGCTTTGGAAGTAAAATCAAGTTTAAAATCCCAGTACAGGCAGTATCAACAAATTGCGTCCTTTACGTCGATCCCAAAAGTGTACAATGGTATACAGAGCATTCTTTTGTAAATGCAAGATGGCTCACAACTTTTCAGGGGGGAAAAAAAAATGCTAGCAAATCCTCACCTGAGCCAGAACAAACCTCAAAAAGGTTTTGAAAGTCGCTTAATTACATTTTCAGGACAGCTTGGTATTAACATCCGCAGTCCAGTTCATACAAATATGCAATCTTCAAATTTTCGACTTCTGAAACGAATTTTGTAAAATGAAAAACGTCGATACTTGCCTTATGTCAAAAGGAAACCTGCAGACTTTAAAATGCCAGCCGCATAAAGTTTCCCCAAAAAAACTTTGCAGGAGTTGTCGCTCAATCACTAACAACTACATACATCACTCCATGACAACGATCCCCAAGCTAGCCTTTGGACTTTGTACATTGGGTGGAATTTAATGGTGTTAGTTCTACATAATTGTATCAATGCCACCCTCGATGAAGTTATCGGCTTTGGCATGGCCAATGTCAAAGTCGTGGCTTGTATTTTTACAGTCTAAGTTGTATCACAAGTGACAGCTGTAGCAAGGCCGTGGGGAGTGTTGGGGAGGGATTTTTTGAATTTTATTAGGGCGCCATTTTGCGTGAAATGCAAGAAAGCGGAAGAGAATTGCGCACCTTGTTGACATGAACAACGAACTACACACATACAACACGTTGCCGGCGAATTCCACCAATCAAAATTGACGACAATTTTGTTTTTTTTTATCCTTCTGTAACACTGTCTAAGCAGCAGGAAAACGTACGCACACAAAAACACACAAGCACACGCTGTGCGCCGCAGAAGGGTTTGAGTTTTGTTTGCGTGCCAGTGCGTGTGTGATGAAGGCGAGAACTCAGCCGGCTGAAGTTATATAATTTTCATGTTTCCGTGCTTGTTTCCTGTTTGCCTGGCGGCCATGTTTTGCTTTCTTTTCAATTTCCTGCAATTTTGCACGCTTCTTTACCTTGCAAATCAAGTCAAATGCCAGAATAGCATTCATAGCAATAAAAAATTCAACATTTGAAAACCCACAAAGTAAAATGCAAAAGACATCGAAACAATAATACTGGTAGCGCGGTTACTCGCAAAATACAGTGCCGGCAACTTGAAAAAAGTGGGAAATTTTTAATAAATTTTATTTATATATTATAAAGTTTGAGAATCGTATTTACATGGTTTTTGTGTGATGTGTGCAATGTGCTGTATTTTTATAAAAAATTTATGAGCAAAAGGAGAACTGTTAATACTGAGAATCAAAACGTAGAACACACAGTGTTCGAAAACATTATAGCCGAACTACATATTGCCATTACTTTACTATTTATTTTTGTTATTTAAGTTCAGTTATTTTTTATAAAAATATAGTTAATTCTTCTACAAAAACCGTATAAATCCAGGTTTAAACTGTGTGCCTTTGTGTTAAGAGGGTAGGAATGTAAAACTTTATTTTTGGGAATTTTTCGGGGATTTCGGGAAATTTTCGTTTTCGGTGGCCCCTAGTAAAATTTGCTGATTAACAATTTTATTGAACATTTTAACTCTACAAAGACTATTTTTCCAAAAGTCACAGAATCAAAAAGGTCCGTTCTTGTAGTCGTGAACGGGTTAAAATAAATTTTCTGAAAAAATCTTGTTTGAATTCATGATTCAATAATTAAAGGTTTGCCCATTATTGACATTAGACTTTTGACACTCCCTTAGCTGCCTTACAAAAGCTTTGCACACACACACACGAACCCACACACAGTGCTTTGCTAAGGGAGCCGATTTTGTCAAGAGGGAGCGAGAAAACTGCTTTTTGAGCAAACCTTTTATTATTGAATCATGGTTTGAATTTGTTTTGTACATAAAATGGTATGTTTTTTAATTCCATTTTTTTTTTCAACGAGTGTGGCCACTGTAAAAAATAATTGTGATGAGGTGAAGCAAGATTTTATTGAGCTTGTACTACCCTAACATGTCTTTCTCTCTGAGTTAGGTAATACGTTAACCACCATTGTTTCAAGACGGAGGTGGTTTTATAACCACTGTGTCCGTCATATCAAGTTTTACCTTCTTTGCAACCGGTCTTGCGGTGTGCAATGAGAATTTTTTATGTAATATGACTAAAAATTTTTTGCTTAAATTTGCTTTTCCTCTTTTTTTGATGGTTTCGCGGTAAAATATTAAAAAAAAAATCGCAAATATGTGTACAGTGAGCCAGTTTCTAAAATTTTCAGTTGAAAACGAATTGAATGGAACATTTTTGCGCCGAAAAAAGTGGTCAAACTTTTATTAAATGTTTCTTGTAAAAAAATTAGTTTTTATTCGGCTTCACTTTCCAAAACTTGTTCTAAATCAGAATTATTCCCAAAACAGCCATTAACAAAACTTATTCCGCGGAATATGCTTTATAAAGCTTTCCGTTGGTTTTGTAAGGACGCGCAGAGAGTAAAAGTTCTCTCTTATCTGCGCTGTTTCAAAATATAAAAAATCATTCCAAGCTTTTTATCGGTCCGCATAAATATCAGTCACGACCACACACATCTCGCGAGAGAGGCTTTTAAAGTTGTCTGCAGACTTTATATGAGCACGCACATGGTTCTGTCGTCTCTGGTCTGTCCAAAAGCTTTACTCGTACATTACTGAAGTCCCTGGTTTATATTCTGATTCCAATATCATTTCCTAAAATAAATTTAAGTCACAATACGCTTGGGAGATTCCCTTAAATTGGAAAACTGAAAGGAAATTGCGACTTAAATTTTAAGGGAATACCCCAAATACAACTAGAATAATTTTTGAATCAACCCAATCATTCTTAAAAAGCTCTTGACTGTAATAACTTCCTTAAGTATGTATATGTATATTTTTGGTTAACCCTTGAAGAAAATTTAGAATGTTTCGAGCGCTGTTCCGGCTTCATCGAAATCACTAGCGGGCAGGGGTACAGGTTGCTTATAATAATTATGTTGCGTTTCGTTATATTGTGCATCGTAGTCATTCGCCGCAGCTGTAACCACCAAGTAGCTAGGGGCCAAGGAATCGGTGGAGCTTTGGAGTTTATGATTGAGTGGGATGATGGTGGCACAATTGTGTGACTCATCCATATTTACAATATACACACTTTCATATGTACATGCATGCATATGCACATATCTACATACAAATGTATATACGGGTACGTGCATAACACTTTTCATACATATGTATGTATGGATAAACACGCGCCAAGTTGCTTAGGCATGCATGTTTTGTGGCCGCCACGACGTTAACGGCCGTTGTGCGAGTAGCATATTCCTCACGTCATTTTATTATTATAACTGCTTTCGCTGTTGTTCGGCCGGTTGTTCCGCCTAATGAAGCGCTGTTGTTATGGGCTGGCAACACCCCCCAAAGACAGCCAAGCCTCTGAAAAAGAGAACTCGTTCTAGCTGAAAGGAGCGCGCGCGCGCGCCTGGTTGTCAGGAGCAGGGAATTCGTGTATACCTGTGGGTTGCGGCAAGCCTACGGCCGCCTGGCGCTTCGCCATGCTGAAGGAAGTTTGTGCGACAATTTTTTATATTTTGTTTTTTGCTGCGTCTTCCACATTTGCAAATCCAATTAAAAATTCCCGCGATTACGCAGTTGGTTAGATGAAGATGGCAATGGTTGGTTGGTGGCTCTTGACAGTTAGCGGTTGCCGGTTGCACTTAACGTAATTTTCGACCTGAAAGAATTTTCACTTTTTAGCTTTGTATCCCGCATTGCTGTGCACACTTTTTCTTCAGTTGGAAGCTGCAAAAGCGGTTTTGAAAATGCTGAACGCTGTACGCACAGTGGGTGCTTTTTCATACTTTCGCGCATTTAAATTGATTTTTCCACTTTTGCTTCTCAAGCTTCGCTTTAATTCCGCAATTCATAATTGCAGCTACATACATACAACTTACATTTATAAATATAGTACATACATATCCACAGCGAAACATACATACATATGTGGTGTGGATTGTGAGGTAAACCTTGGTCTTATTCTGCATTCGCGTATATATATTTGCATTTCGCTTAAGTGCAGCAGTATGTTGTTGTAAATTGCATACTTATGCACATTTTTGTCGCCATCGTCACCGCCATTGCCGTCACCATCATCGTCGGTGGCATTGTTATGTTTCTTGTTGTTGCTGTTGACTTGGTTGTTCTTGTTGCTGCAGCCGCATATCGAGCATATAACAAGCACTTGAGACATGTGAATGCACCCACTTTGATTTTTGTTTCCCCCAAGTGGCAGCGTCGACGGTGATGGCAATAACGACAGTGGTGTTGGCACATCAAACTGCCCATTTGCATTCGCTGCAATTCCCACCCAGCCACTCAAAACAGTACTAATATGTCGCACCAGCACATAATGACGCATCGCTGCTTTCACAAAATTTCTATACACTCCCCTTGGCTTTGACAGTGGCAGTGGCACTGGCAATGACACTCTCGCTCAATTTCAATTCGCATTTGTATATACATATGTATGTAATTGTTCGTCCAAGCTCGTAGGTAGAAGTAAAAAAAAAAACAATGTTTTCGTATCTTATTAAATCGACGTTTCCTTCTTTTTCTAAAAATGTTCACTTAATTCTCGTAAATTGCTCCAAATGCCATTGTAAATTAATTAAACGATTTTGCACTTGTCCGCGATCTCGATCGGTTTAGTAGTCATGGCTGACAGTTATTGCTGCTGGTATTTATTTATTTAAGATTTTTAAGGCATTTATAGAATTACTTTGAGGTTGTTTTTTATTAGATAAATACTCGTACATACATATGTACATACGCTCCTACATACATACATACTATGTATGTAACATATACAAGTACGCATAAATATGCACGTGTAATCTAAGGTAATGGAGTCGATGCTCAGTTAATCTTGACTGAGTTACTTGAATACATATGTATTTACATATATGTACATACCTTGGGCACCCGCAAGATCTTGATATGAAACAGATCTTTTTGGTACTACCACTTCTGGTTTCGATCGCTGGTCCAGCCAATATCTCCCTCGAGCAGCCAATGACAAACAACCGAGTGTATTTCGGCCATGAAAAAGCTTCTGCACCCTCCCTCCATTTGGGTTATGACATCAGGACGCGCATAACAAGAGAGAGGAGAAGCGCGGCCTTACACTTAGCAAATGTGTATGCGCCAAATATGCATTTTTTTTGGTATAATAACGATTATGTACATGAATATGTGTTTTTATGTGTATGTATTATTTAACTCATAAGTATACACAGCTGTATTAATAAATATTCAAAGTCACATGCGAAAGCGAATAATTCAGGTGAAAATGTAGGTTATGAATTCTCTTACCAAGTAATAGATGGGATATATGTACATTTATTAACCAATAATTTGATTAAAACACTGAATGCAATTACAAAATTAATAACGTTCCCGCGACAGTCGGCTCTACGTAACCGGAACGACCCAGATTTATATATGGCCAAGGATTGTCACTCCAGCAACACTCCCCAAAAACTCTTTGAGGAATTTGTATGCAGTTACAACAACAACAACAACAACAACAAAAACAACAACGTTATTAATAAAATTTCCCTGCCAAACCAGCTTATTCCTATTCACCTTATTTCTATTTGTCAAAATTGTTTGAGAAACTGCAGCTTATACCTGGCATAGCAGCAATAATTGATACAGGTTTTATTATGATAATATTAGAATACTACATACATAGTAAAAAAATCAAATATAATTCCTTACTCGGCACTTTACTTTTTAATACCCCTTTCATAGGTATCTGCGCAGGCCGGACAAGAGGAAGGAGCACAGAGAGATCACTGCTGGGACAAACTACCAGGTCAAATTATAATTTGAATATTTGAATATAATTTGTAGAATAATTATTCTACAGCGTTCAATAAAAAATTTCTTTCTTTCTTTTCGTGAAGGGGGCGCAATAGATTTTAAGGTCTCAGTGCCTGCAATAATATTAATAATTTCAATAATATTTAGGCACTGTTTGGCCGAGCTGCTACTCCAATTTTTTCATGGTAGAAATACACTCGGAGGTTTGCCATATTTCTTTAACGATGTTTCCTTGACCAGGCTTCGAGCCCGGGTCCTTCGGCGTGGTAGAACACACCTCTAACCACTGGGCTACAGCGGCCTTGTGCACAAATGCGCTCGGGTATAAAATTTCTTTGTATCTTAAATAATAGTTAAAAGGAATGATGCATTATAACTGGTAATGACTTAAGCTAATAAGCTTACAAACACAGAACTACTTATAATGGGAAAGCAATAACTCTTCGAAAAAGGTAAGAAGCCAAAGTAAAGTTTGATGACAGCTTTACACTCTGGATTCAATTGAACGATTACACCGGCCAACAAAATTTTGCGGCAGAGGTTTTGGGCACTCATTGCTACATGCATTTTTCCGTAGATTAGGAAACTGTTCCATAAATTATTCAATTGGCTCTAGTTTTCGAGATATTTGGGATCAAAAGTATGTGTTACAAAATGGCTTCCTCCATTTTTTTTTTGCACTTTTGTAGTAGACTAACGATGCAGTAAGGAATTTTCTGAATGGAAGAAGAATGAAAATGTTTTCCTTTCATCCCAAAGATAAACGAGTTTTTTATATTAAAATATAGCGAATGCAACCTGAAATATCCTCCTATTTTTTCACAATCACACCACAGAATAGATAGGCGCTTACACAATATGGTAGTGTTTGGCCGAGCTTCTTCTCCGACTCCGGCGAAAAATAATCAAAAATTTGAAAAACTATTTTAGTTCTGTTTATACTCGAGTATGTATTATCGATTGGCAACATTTTTTTCCAGAATTTGCCAACATAATTCTTACACTCTGCGTGCGCTGACTTTTGAAGTTATGACGTTCTTCCAGCAAATGATATAGAAACTGCAATCTCGACATGATCTAACGGCTAAAATCTTCTGCTTTGCTTATCGATCTTCGTAATAGTTATAAGCGCGCGCTTTTTTTTTTTGGAAAAGGTTGTGTGATTTGCATATATACACATTCCCATGATAATAATCTACACGTGGAATCCCGAATGTTTGGCTTCAGTAAAATCGTGCCACCCCTAAGCTTGTTTACCTATCCAGAGTTCAGGTTTCTATGTAGCATGCATATGCAGAAACAATGTGCACATAAAACTCCTCACCGATCGATCGAAGTTAGCAAACTGCCTATTACAACAGCAATTAGGCTTAGTGCAACAGCAAACTCAGCCAGACAGTATCGTAATAAAGATTAAATAACATCCTAAATAAATATTGGAAAAAGTCCAGTGCAAACAACAGAACACGGCTTTGTATGAATTGAAACCAGTTTTGAGCGAAAGGTGCGTCGTTAATAATACAAATTGACGTTAAACCATAATGTGAAAATTCACTAGACGCGATAATATACAGGGGACCGAGTATGTCGAAAAACTAGAAATTGGGAAAATCTAAATGAGGTATTCTAAAGTAAACAAGATATAGAAAATCACTAGCATTTGGCTAAAAAAAAAAAACTTACGTAAAACAAACATAGTGCGAGTACGAACAAACAAAGAGTACAAGCGGTGTATGTACCAAATTTTTCAATGAAGGAAATGTTTCTTTCCGTGTAATTGATGTGTGTTGCATGTGTATGTAGTGCCAAAAAAAAAAAGAATACTACACCGCATAAAAAACTAAATAAGTTCGCACTGAAAACATACGTTTACGTAGTACTATTTTGCACAATAGTTACTTTAATACGGGTATTGCTGAAAAAGTAATGTTTCTAACGTTTGGCTGCACCTTTTGTTCTTGGCTTGTAGAGCAGCACATTTTCTTTTAAGTATTTACAACCACTTCCGCCATTACTTCTCATATGCACGTACG
>NW_023458561.1:30168381-30246769 GCF_013731165.1 Rhagoletis pomonella
TTTTTTTTTTTTTTTTTTTTTTTTTTTTTTTTTTTTTTTTTGTAAGCCTGTGTAATATTTGGGTTTTGTGGTAACTATGGAAGATATATGAAGAAGTATGTACTCCATAGATTATAACAACACGGTGTTATTGATCCATTTGCTAATTTAATAACTTGTCTATAGATTGATTGAAAAAGTTCTACTACACACCGTGCCTACTGTCTGCCTCCTACAAAAACTAGCGGGCCCAGTGTGGCTTATTGATTTGCTTTCATTACATTCAGGCTGCACTGTGCTAAGTAACTTTTATGCCCACCTTGCTAACATACGCTTCGGTCTGGGCTAAGTGCATCGTCCGTGCATTGGTTGCGCCAAGCACAAAGTCGAAAGTTAACGGCTAAGGTGGACACGAACGAGTTGAGCTGCTTCTCTTCTTATATGTATGTATGTATGTATGTAAGTACACTGCTCGTTCTTCAGTAATTCTTGCTTTGACTTTTTTATCGTTTGTTTTCACCATTGAGTACCTCTTCTTTTAGGCGTTCGCCATTGTTTGTAAGTGTGCAGTTAAAGCTCCTTTAGACTCTTCATTTTATACACTTGCTTGGGTATGGTTTTAGGTATGTAAGATGTAAGAGTGTGTACATATGTACCATATACATATACTAACTACATATGTACGACTATAACTTGCATGTCTGCATCTTCTTCGCTTTGTTGCCTTTGCAATTGGTTTGTTGCTTAAACGTTTCGCCGTCATGTTGCCATCGCAACATGTCAACAAACAAGTTTCAGTTTTCTTTAGACGAACATTTACTTGCAATTTTCCATTTTTGTAAGTGATGCGGGTTTTCGCAATTTATTCTTTCATTTTACATGCGGCGAACTGCAATATCTGTAAGGGCATGTGAATGGTAATGCCGGTTTGGATTTTTTGTTTTTTTTTTTTAGACGCCAACTTTTTTCGTTATTTTTTCTAGGAATAAAAACAAAAACGTAAATTTTTTCTTATTAAACTAAGGCCTCCATATAGTGGGACTTTTGCTTTTTTTTGTATGCCTGCATGAAATGGCAGAAAGGTGAGTATGCACAAATTTACATATGTATTTGGTTTTTATAAATGTACGAATGTGTGCGTCGCAAATATTTTGACAATTTTGCCAAGCCGTAGAAAATATGATTGAAAATGAAGCCTGCAATAATTCAAAAATATGCACAGAAATCCACTTAGCTTTGAATAATAGTCTTTTCTGTTGTTATTTTTAGCCCATGGCGTTATTATCCATGCAACATGCTCACACACTTACATACAAACAATATGTACATATGCGTTCTATTCGTAATATGCAATCAAGTGTAATCTAATTTGCTTTGCAGTGCACGAAAATAGTACTCGCACAAAAAATTTGCTATTTAACTTCTAAGCTCAAGTGACTAATTTTGTATGCATGATTGAGTTTTCGAGCCTTTTTACTCAAAATTGTAAATTGACAGTTTTGAGTGAGCTGATGTAAATGTGCATGCATATGTTTGTATATACTTTTTTTGTGCATAAATATGTATGTTTGTATGTATGTATATGGTGCATGTGATATATAACACACGACAAATGAAAGTGTACACCTCGTTCTAATATAATATTCATAATCATTTTAATGAAAATGTTTTTACATTAATTATTTTTAAATCAAAGTTTCACATTTTATATAAAGTTCATAAAATGTTCATTAATATTTTAAACTTTTTATTCAGAATTTCTAGAAAATTTTCGAGTATGCAGTTTTGTAGCCTAATAAATTTTAGTGCAATGAAGTGCAAGTTTCAACCGGCTAAAATATCGCGTTGATATTTGAGTATTGTTTTTTTTTTTTTTTTTTTATATAACAAGTGTAATTTACAAAACCTGGCGTTGATTTTTTTAAATTTTGTTGCTAAATGTCTCCCGCATTTTATTTCATAAGGAATTCATGCTTATATGTATGAAAAAAGTGCAAAAATTCGTTACCAAACAAAAAAAAAATTCAAAAAACAACGCATTTTTTTAGCCGGGCCAAACTGCATACTCGAAATATTTTAAAAAATTCTGAATAAAAAGTTGAAAAGTTTTAATACAGTGTGAAACTTTGATTTAAATGGTTTAAAATATAGAATGAACTATATATTTGTAAATAATTAATGCGAAAAATTTTTTATGAAAATAATTGAGAAAATTATTTTAGAATAAGGTGTACACTTTCATTTGTCGCCTAGTGTATATATGTATGCATGTACATATGCCCGCCTTAAGTTAAGTGGCTGGATAGTTAACCCTCGGTGGGGTGTTGTTTTCGTTTACAGTTATGAGAGTGAATGATGTCATTTGGCCGTTTATGTATTACAATTTTATTCCCTGTTGCTTTTCCCATTCAAACAATTGAATTTTTGATAACTTCTTTGAAAGTAATTAAGTGATATGGAAATTTTAATGAAACAGCTACTTGTATGCTTTGAAATTAGGAGATTTTTTGAAAAAAAAAAATTTGTTTTACATTGAACGATGAAAATGCTAACTACACGCTAGTAGGGGTTGAACAATTGTTCGTATTTAAATGTTCATGAGGGAGTAAACCGAAAATTTGATCTTTTAACAGCAGAAAATTAGTTAAAGTTGAAAATAATTATTATCACAAAGTCGTATCATTAGTATGAAATCGATTTTGAGATTTTTTTAAGTACATATTTGGGTATTAATTTTTTTGCCTTAGAAAGTTTTCGCATGACTTTATCTTTTTTGCCTGTGTTTCATAAATAAATGCCATTGGCTGCAAAAACATAATGAAATAAAAAAAATCTTTTTGACAAATTTTGCGGTCTTATTGAATCAATCTTTACAAACAATCGCCGCGAAATTGAGAATTTTTTGAAAAACAAAAGCACTTCTCAAACTTTGCTGCTGTGTTAAGAAATACTCTAACACGGTTTTAAGCAAAAAGTATGAAATTCGTAGTGGAATAATAATTCTTATACACTCGTATGAAAACATAAACCGCTGATCACAAGTACATATGTACATATGTGCAAAAAGATACACACGCACACATGTCATGGATGTACTACAACGCCTATTTCTCTTTTACTGTTTGTTTTAGTATCTATAGTGAGTAGTAGACGAAATTTTATTAGGCTCCTCTTCCCGCTTCATACTGGCTCTTGGTGGTACCCCTCAACTAGCTAAGTGCAAATGGCTCCAATCTCTGCCTACCCTAACCTCGAAACATTGACCGCCATCTTCGTAGCTTCGTATAATACCGAGTGCTGCATGTGCTGTAGTTACTACAGTCCGTAGGTGATATGAAGAAGAGTCAGAATTCATTATGTCCAGTATCTACTTCGAAGCCTGTGCTGCTAATTTATGGTTGACTATCTTTTTGAAGCCTTGGGCAGTGTCGTTGGGATTTCGTAATAAGGCTTGAATGGATTTCCACCTTTTGGGGGAATAGACCTAAATAGAGAAGACTGCGGCAACCTTCCCGGGGCAGCGAGGCGTATGAGTAACCTTGAGAGTCAATTCAATAGAGCTGACCGACAGTCTACTTCGAAATTTCACAGTACATAGTCGCTATAATACTGTAGTCGTAAATACTATAAAACCCTGAAGAGTGACAACTTCGATGTCTAAGAAAATGTCGTTACTTTTAAAGATCTGCCAAAAACATTTCCAGAGATACACTTGCGGTTAGCTGATTGAGTTAAGTGACATTTTGACTAGTTTTGGCTATTTTTCTATTGTTTATTTAATGTTTGTATATTTTTTTTTTTTATAAAAGTTAAGCACCTTACCTAACCAGCGCCACATAAATCCACATTTCAAACTTCGAACAAAAATTATGAAAATTCAACAAACTTTACCATTTGCACCCAAAAATTTTAAACTTTTTATTCAGAGTTTTTAGAAAAATTTTGGGTACACAGTTTTGTAGCTCATTAAATTTCAGTACGTAGGAGTGCAAATTTCAAGACGCTAGAAAATCGCGTTGTTTTTTAATAATTTTTTTTTTTTGCTGATGGTGCTAGGCATTTTTTTCCATACAAACGAAATCGTCGAGCATATTTTATATGGAAGAAAATGTACAACACCGTCAGCCAAAAAAATTATTAAAAATCAACGCGATTTTCTAGCTCTTGAAATTTACACTTTAACTTAAAAGCCATCAAAATCGAGTCACTATGACTTATGGCTCCTAAACAACCCCTTCTTCAGATACATAGGCATGTACATATGTATGTATAATCATTTAGATAGCTAAAACCGGTGAGAAAATCATCAAGATCGGCGCTATACATACATATGTTTTGGGTATAGCTCCTATACCCCTAATTGTTCAGATATGTGTCAGTTTAGCTGAGGCACTTTATGCTAAAAATGCAAAAACTAATTAAAATTTTATTTTCTTACATTCTTGAAATATATGAAGCCTTGAGCGTAGCGGAAGACAGCACTGTCCTCAATTGTTCTATTCTACATAAATTTAAAAAATTTACAAGTACAGCAACATTTATAAAACGAACTCGGCATCCACACAACCAAAATGAAAGCCATTCTTTGCGAAAAACTCATAACAATTCAATTATTTCTACGCCGGCAACAACAGAATCAAGAGCAGCCACAAAAAAGAATGCACGCCGCGTTCACACAGCCCTAAAAAAAAAATACAAAGATTTCATTTGTGATAAATAGTTAACCAAAGTTTCATTAAAACTACCCCAACGTATGGGAATTGTACCCAGATTTTAGCACTGTATTCACAAGAATACTGATATACTTATAAATACTGTACATATGTACGTACATACATATAACACCGCGTGCCATAATTATAAGCACACCGCATATTGACAAAATTTAACTATTTAGTTTTTTTTTTTGTTATTTAATTGTAGTTATTTTTTTATTAAAATATAGTTTATTCTTCAACAAAACTGTACATATTCAAGTTTCAAAATTTGTGCAAAATCTAAAAAAAATTCAACCAACTTTCGCAAAAGTTTCGAATTTTTTAGTTAGATTTCTTAGATATATTTTGAGTATGCAGTTTTGTACCCCATTCAATTTTAGTGTAATAAAGTGCAACTTTAAAGGAGCTAGGATTTACCATTGATATTTTAGGAATTATTATTTTTGCTGTGTTGTGCTTTTTCTTCCAAACTAAGTATGCTCGACGATTTTCTCATATGCAAAATCAAAGCTAAATCCTGGCTTTATTATAATGAAATTGAATATACTACAAAACTGCATACTCAAAATCATTCTAACAAATCCAATTAAAAAGCTGGACATTTTTACGAAACATTTTTGATTTTTTTTTTTCAAATATTGCACAAAGTTTGAAACCTAGATTTATATAGTTTTTGTTAAAACAAACTATAGTTTTACTAAAAAAATAACTATAATTGAACCACAAAAACATAAATTGTCAAGACTTGTCTGAATGCGGTGCGCTTATTATTATGACACATGGTATACATTAATACATAGTCACAAATATTCGAAATACGAAATTGCAATCGGATATAGTACTCAAGAAGTGTAGACAGATCCATAATGAGATTATTTGTGATAGTAAGTGCCACATGCTGCTTCGTACGGCATTGCGTTTATAGAAAATTACACTCATTTGACTTTGTAATAAAATCATATACATATATGTAGTGCACAAAAAATGTGATTATGCATTCAATAATATGAGTGCAAATGGAGCATAATAGAGTATAAGTAGTATGGGTACGCCAGAAGGTAGCAGTCAGTCGGAAGCAACAAACACATATGTACACTTCAAATTTCAATTCTTGATTTCAAAACTATTGAATTGAACACGTAGTAGTCAGTGTTGCCGTTTTGATCCAAATGGATCAAAATGATACGTTTTTCATCGAATTTTTAAAAGATACTTTTATTTTTAGCTTAGTATAAATTGTGATACTTTGTAATTCATAAGTCGAGGGTAACTCTTCCCATCTTAAGACTTGTATGATTTTGTGGCCACACATTACGTTTGTTTCCTTTCATTGGACATACTACCTTTAATCTGCATATGGCATCAATGTTAGCTACAGACAGCTAGCCTGTTCCCGTACTCTAGGATTTAGTCCGAAATAGTCCGAAGTCGTTTCCTCTCACACAATTATCATATATTTTGGGAACAATTTCTCACTCATGGAGTCGTTCCTTTTCCTTTTGGATTTTGAAGCTGTCGGATGTTGTACTGGGCTAAAGGCAGGGTCACACGATTGGTACATTTGCACAGATTTGTACATTTTGGCAGTTACAGAGTGGCGTTCTTTAGAAATTTGAGTTCAGATCAATAAACGAATTTCCAAACAACACTACTCTGTAACTGACAAAACGTAAAAATCTGTACAAATGTACCAATCGTGTAACACTGCCTTAAGAATTTCATCTAGAATAATCCAGTAAGTATTGTGAAAATTACTTTTATGTGTTTACAGTGTTAAACATCAATTTGATATGTGATTTTAGTTAAGTATGCAAGTGAATTCAACTGTTACCGGGTATAAAAGCTTTATTTTCACTCTTTATTTTATATAAAAGCCAAAAAACATTAATAAAAGCTGTCAACGATCACAATTAAAAATTCCAGCTACCATTTTTATTTAAGAATTAGAAGTTTTATTGAAGATTGATACTTTGATAATTAAACTTTTTTTTCATGATACTTTTGATCCATTTTAGACAATTTTGGTGATACATTCCTTCTGAACGCCGCGGCAACACTGGTAGTAGTTAGTAGTTACGCATGCACATGTGTAGTAGGTACGTAGTTTCATTACAATCGCATTCACTCACATTTAAATTTTTTTTTTTTTATCCTGCTTTTCATTTGTTGTTATTGCATATTTGTTTGCAAGCAGCCAGAAGCCAAAACATGCAATTTACTCTCGATATAAACAACTGCTGCTACAGTGCTGGCGGGATAAGGACGTCGCGTCGAAAGGCATATGCCAGCCAGCACCCATTGACATTGACACTATGGGAGGCCAAAGACACAAGCGAGTGTCAGCAGTCAGAATCACCTCTATTTCACACTACAATATCTAAACATATGAATGTATATATGTACATATGTACCTATTAGTCTGTTGAGAAATACTCGTTCTCGTACAGTTGGGAGGGGGACTACTCTCCTTTATACAACTACGAATATTGTACCTTGTAATATGAAACCCTTGAGCATTGAGCGTGCGATTGAAATTGCAACTGCCCGAGGTATCGTTTGCACCACACAAACACACTCATAGTACATACAGCCAAATAAACAATTGTAGCTAACACCACCCTATCAACAGAAGTGTCAAAATAATTTTCTACTGTTTCGCGTTTTTTCTTCTCGCCCTTCAATAATATGTTGTTTTTGTTGGTTTTTTTTTTAGTGCCCATTGAGATACGGATTTGTGATTTCTGAGCTTGCGATTGTCGCATGGGAATACTCATATGCGTACATACATTTGTACATACATATAACAGTAGCTGGTCCAACAATATGCATACAAATGTACGCTTTTGTGCCTGAAGTACGAGTACTTGAACATTTTTAGGTGTGTTACTGCTTGCCGATTCACTCATTTACCGATTTGTATGCTGTGTATGCGACTCACAGTAAACCCCTTGTTTAATTCCTTGTAATGGACTTTTTTGCGCAGTGATAAATGAAAAATTTAACGGTTCATATGGCACGTGAAGTACTAGGCACATACATACATACATACCACCGTGCAAATCGTATGAAAACAAACTTCATCATATAAATAAAAACAAAAAATAAAAAACAACCAAACAGTCAACATTCGCGAAAATGCAGTGCCAGTGGGTTATCGTGCGCCAGCTGCATTTATGCTTTAGTAAGTGGCCCACTGCATTTCGGCATTTCCATATTTTTCCTCACTTTTTTTTTTCTTGCCTTTGTTTGGTCGGTTTGGCTGCAGAATGCGCCAATTACCTTGATGACTTTACATTTTTCATTGTGCAAAACAAAACCGAAACGAAACAAAAACTTGCGCGCCCAAAAAAAAAAACAACAGGGTTGCACAATATGAAGTGCGGGCATCATTTATGAAAAAAAAAATGAAATGCTGTAAACATTCAGCAATTCGTTTCCGCATAAATGCAGCTATAAATAAAAGCGAATCGATTTGCATGCACCTCCGAGCATTGCCTGTTTATTTTGCTTGCTCTCCCGAGCGTAATTGCCAACTACTGTTTTACCATTCACTTTATGTAGATACTATTTGCATACATATGTATGTGAGTGAATACTAAAAAAAAATCATGCAAATTTACACGCTATAAATGCATCAATACTATCTTACCGCTATAAGGGTGCATACTTCCTGTAAATTTAAGAGCTTAAGGACTTGATATGAAGTATGTATTTCATAGTTTCCTGACGTATAGTTCAACTGGTCTAAAGAGTCCCATTTTGCAAATAATTGGTCCGAGCATTTACGAAATAAATAATAATAAGCCAAGAAGTTTAAATTTACATATTCGGCGCGTAAACATACACTCTAAAAAACGAATGTAAATTTAAACAAGTAATAAAGTCTAAGTTCGGGCGGAGCCGAACTTTAAATACCCGGCGCAAGTATTAAATATATGTTTTCCACCTTTCCGAAAGCTACCGCTACATGATAAGCGGGTGTATAAATAATAAGTAAACTAGCATCCTTAAATTTCGAAATATTGAAATTTCAAGCATTTCTGAAATTTACCGTTATATGAAAAGCGGCCGTAATTTTAGTCCGATTTCAATAATTTTCAACGGTTTGCTTTTATGTGGCAAGCACAATAATCATACCGAGTTTGGTACAAATTGCTAGAACTGTTACCGATATACATAAATGTGATCATAATTGGGCGGTGCCACGCCCATTTTCCAAAATTTTATCATAAGCGTATTTCCTGATAAAGAATTGTTGCAACCGTCAATTTTGAATAAATTAGCTTTAATATTTACTGATTTATCGAGGATTTCGTATTTCTCGAAATTACCGTTATATGGGATGTGGGCGTGGTTATTGTCCGAATTTAAAAATTTTCGGCCATTTGGTATGCTGTACCAAGGTCAACAACTGTGCCAAGTTTGGAAGAAATTGGTGCAGCGGTTTCCAAAATATACACATGTAACTATAAGTGGGCGTGGCTACGCCCATTTTTCAAAAATTTTTTATATTCTTATTTCTCGTCTAAAAGTTATTCTAAATGTCAATTTTGAGTGAATTATCTTCAGTAGTTACTAAAATATCGCAGTTTTCGTATTTCTGAAAATTACCGTTATATGGGAGGTAGGCGTGGTTATTGTCCGATTTCGCCCATTTTCAATACCATCCGTCCCACGCCCAATAGAAGTGCATGTACGAAGTTTCGTTAAGATATCTCAATTTTTACTCGAGTTATCGTGTGCACAGACGGACGGACGGACGGACGGACGGACGGACAGACAGTCACCGCTTAATCGATTTCTCTTTTCATTCTGATCATTTATGTATACATTTGTCTATATCTATCTCGATTCGTTTTGCCTGTTACAAACAACCGTTATGTGAACAAAGTTATAATACCCTTGTGCACAAGTGCGCTCGGGTATAAAAATAGATGTGCATATTGCAGTTTTTAGTAAATTTTACTTTTTAGTGCGCAAAGCTGACCGTCTAAGACTTTTTTTGTCTACTATTAACCTATATAAGCAACAGGAAAATAATCACCTACACAGGAACCTAGTATAAAATCAGTCCCACGTATATCGACACCTGAGTGTAGGTACGATCGACCAATCTCGGCAGCTTGTTTGAAAACGCCCTATCTCAGAAAACTTTTAAGGATGCCCTATTTCAGAATTTAAAAAAACACCCTATCTCAGCACTTGGTTGCAAAAAGGCCCTATCTCAGAATTCGGTTCAAAAATGCCCTATCTCAGCTGAAAATAGATACAAAATGTGCTGAGATAGGGGGTTTTTGAATCGGCAGCTGATATACGACGTTCTTCAATCATATTCTGCGATAGGGCTTTCTCAACTTCATAAATAAAAAAAAAAGCTTTTAAGTTGTTTTTTTTTAAGCCAGTCTTGGTTGCTCTTTTTAAATTAAAGCTAGGAACGCCCGAACGGAAAAATATTCTCCTTGAAGATTATTATGAGAAAGTGGAAGGCATTCAAAAAGAGAAAATATTTATAAAAGAAACATTAAAAAAAAAAGACTTTCACGTAGAAGAAGGTGTTCCTATAGAAGTATAATAAGGCAAAAGTACCTAATAATTTAGAAAAGTGTAGGACTAGGCAATAGTTATGTTAAATTCTCAAAAACGTAGAGCAGGCGCTACCCAAATAATTTGTACGTAATCGGGAAGTTTTAAAGGCTTTGTCCAATAAGTACCTTGTCAAAAATGATAAGGTCGACGTTATGAATGAACATTGTAAAGACGCGGAATTATTGCGTATAGTACTAAAGTTTTTTACAAGAGGCCGTATCTTTTAAGCTCCTACTTTTAACTGCGTTGGATAGATGACTACGAAGGCTGTTCATGACAAAAGACAAATTTCTGATTCAAAACCTACCTTTATTGTGAAATTTGGGGTCCCCTGTAATCCCACTCACCGTAAATTAAAAAATTTCTCAGGAGTCAACTACATAACCAATGAAAAGTCTATCTGATTTTATGAATCGAGTTTGGTTTTGCAGTGTGAGAACAAGCACATAAAAAAATAAAATAAAAACATAAAAACTATAATAAATCGCATTTATGAGTTTTGAAAGGCTAAAAACCTTAAACAAAATTAATTTTAAGTACTAATGTCTCTCGAAAATTTGGAGGCACTCACTGATGTGGAACTGCATCGGAAGCTGCTTGAATACGATTTCCCAAATGTCCCCATAACGGAAACTAGCCGTGGTTTTTTGGTAAAAAAACTTCAAAACCATCTGAAAAATTTGAAAAGTCGGAAACTTTTAACAAATAACTGTGTGACATTACGAGCCAGGCAAGAACTGGAAAACTTTGTTGCCCAAGCAAATGACTGGAGTCGCCACAGCATAGGCGCTGAGTCACGAATTAGAGACGCCACAACATTCGCAGCTTCGGAACAATCCGTGAGCGATGGAGACGATATTCGGAGGGAAGATCAATTACACCAAACAATTTCGAACTCTTTACATAGTCAAAACAGAAGAATTCGTACCATGTCATCAAACGAACCAGGTTCCACTTCAAGTACTGACAGTCCGAGTGATTATTTCTCTATGATTTGGAGAGTTTTGGGTTTGCACGAAAACTATACCAACTGTGTTTGGTGGGGCTTTACGATTTTTTTCATCTACATCGCATTTATATACATGACAAAAACTACTGATATGGCGAAATATATAAACGAAGGTAATACTCACTACGTAACCTGCGATACAAAAGATCCAGCGGGTCCTTTGCTACGGCCACCTTTTGTATGCATTGCAAAAGAACGTCTAGAACCAGCTTTGGCAATTGTACGGAATCTGATTAAGCAGCTACGTAGTCGCACCGAACGCCATTATTGTTACGATCAGACACAACCGGAAGCTATGACTGTGACCGAGTTCGTAAGATCAATGCTAGAAGAGGGTCACACGGTCGATGTGCGAAACATTAAAGATGCGCAATATCTAATTACTTGCAATCCGCAATGGAAGCTCGATATGGTCGATCAAAGAGGAACGCCAACAATTTTCAATGGAGTAGACAAGTTACTCTCTGACGAAAATACATTTTTTATTCTGAAGCAGCTGCATTTACCTATTAAGTGTTTAGTATTGCTTAAGGCACATCGGCTGCTGAGTTTCGTTGGCAATGTGACCCTTCTTATGTGTGTGGTGTTGATGCTGTACCTTTTGTACCGCTATATGCGTGGCATTCAAGAACAACACCGCCGAGATGTGCAAAATCTGATTCAAAGCATTGTTGAGGAGCTGCAGCAGCGTGCTTCTGATAGTGACAGTGTTAGCGAACATGAAGTGATTGTGAATCATTTGCGAGATGAGCTTATACCTGTGAGTACACGGAAGTGTAAACTTAAATTGTGGCATGAGGCTTTGAGAGATCTGGAAGAAAATTATAGTCGGATCAGATTTGATGTGACGGTACGTAGTGGCGAGGAGTTTCGCACAATGCGTTGGATGGACAATACCACGCAATCAACTACTAGGCGTATAGGCGAAGACGGGGAAAGTTCAACTGAAGTAGAAACCAGCTGTTAAATCTATAAACGTGTGCTGAAGTGTTTTTATTTGAAGCTTATCAGAAATATGTATACTGAAAAACATTATTTTCATTCTATATATTTGCATATTTACTTTAACTTGATTGCATCAGTCTCAAGATTTCTTTCATAGGTTAAAAGTTGAACCACACTCATGGGGCAGTAAACAAGGTGAAGTAATTAGGCAGCGTTCTCTGTTCCTTTTTTGATATTCGGCTATCGTATAGACTATATTTGTATAGTCGGTCTGGATCAGCGGATGGTTTATTCCCGTTCCCAAGGACCAGTAATGGAAGAGTAGGTACAATCGTACTTTTTTTAGCCCTTTTATAATTTGAAAGTAAGTACATTCGGTACGTAAAGATTACTCGCTATATAAATTTTCCAGGATTTTTTTCCCCCCATGCAGTTGTACCAAACCAAATGCACACTTATCCATCTGGACTTCTCGCGAATGCACTCGAACACATCTCTTCTTTATCAGTAGTGCAATACATGAAAACAGTACGGGTGCCAAATTAAACAGAAAATTCTGCAAAATAAAAGCATTCTAAATTTTTTATGGCATAAGGACGAAAAGGTATTGAAAATGTCCTTTTAAAATTTTACCCTTGAAAATCCTTGAAATTTTGCAAAGTTAAAAAAAAAAAATTATATGTTAAAGACTAATCTACACTCGACCATATCCGCGAATTTTGTCCTTCAAACTTTATTAGCTTAAAAAAATTAAATTAAATAACAGGCCATTTGCAACACCTATTCGTTCTCTTTAACCAAATTTTTATTTTTTTTCACATCTGCCGAATTTTTTCTTTCATTTGGTAGCCATGCTGTTATTCTACAGTGCACTGAATTTTTTAAATAATTTTTGGAATTAATCATATTTTGAAACTACAAAGTCCGTTTAAAAAAAAAACAGAGAGCAAAACCGAAAACACAGTTTTACTATATTTGGCCCATAGTTTCGTGATTATTTTGGTTGCTTCATGTGTTTTGAAATTTTGTTGTTGTTTAATAATTCGCGCAACACTGCGATTGTGATTGCAGGTCGAACAAGCCCACTAACGTACCTAAGCAAGTAGCGATACTTGCTTAGATTAAATAGTATATTTCGAACTCTAGTCATTTCCTTTTCAACTTTTAAAAGAGGAAAAATTTATGCCCAGCTTTTACTTTTAAGCAAATTGGCTTATAAACAAATATAACGCGCGCATTTTTCAGACGACCGAGCGCCACACCCGCCGCCAAGGCAAGCCAATTACCCTACTTCATTGCCAGCAAACATTTTTGAAGTTTCGTGCCACGCGGGTTCAATGCTTATTTGTATACATACATTGTTTGCTAGTATTTTATGTGATATTCACTCGCAATGCAGCAGCTTTTTGCCTGCTAGCTTTTCGCTTCCTACTCTGCAGTTTTGCATTGTGGCGCGCGGCAAGTTACCTTCTTTGTACCTAATAATTTATGCTTTGATATACATATATATATTTTTTTTCATATCAGCGCCTCAATTACTATTCTTTGCTTTTGTGTTTCCTGTATTGCTTTTCCTGCTAAAAATTATGAACTGAGCCCGGCTGTGGCAAACCGACCGGCATCTTTGTTATGGATTCGTTGAGCCTTTTTGCCGTGTTGTAGTTGGGTAGTCGTCGCGCCATTGCCTTGTATGGATGTTTTTTTTGGTTGGTTTTTTTACCATTGCCGGTATTGCTGTTTGTTTTCATTTGTTTACATTAGTTGCAAACTGTGTTTTTGTTCACTCCAATTTTTCTTTTTTGTTGGTTATTGCTTTTTGTGCTTTTGTTATTATTGCAGCTGAAGGCTTTCAAATGTGTGCTTTACCTACATAGGTGCCTACATACATACATACACATGTAAAATACGCTTGCATCGAATGCATATATACATATTTACATACTTACATAAGTACATACATATGTACCTATTTATGCCTCTGCAGAATTTGTTGGTTGCATTGTGCAATTTCGAATCTCTCAGTGTGTGTATGTGTGAGCTTACCCGCCCATTATGCGCATGAGAACATTTTCAAGTTGCGGAAGCAATTGCGCGTACTGAAGTTGTCGAATATTCCTTGCTAGGCACGAACTCAGCTCAAAGCAAATATTGCAAAGTAACGCACATTTGCTGGAGTGGTCCGGACTCTACCCGAGCCAAGGCAAACAAGCGTTGACAATCGCACATCGTCAACCGTCAACGTTTGTTGTGGGTGACAAAGCATAATGCAAGGCGCAAAGGGTTGCCATTTGAATACATATGTAGGTATGTATGTACAAATGTATTTATCTAACTACATATGTATTTAGAAAACTACATATGTACATACATATATAAATACATAGCTTGCAGTTTATATGTATATGTATGTATGTATATATATTTCGCTCTGATGCATCACAGCCTCCCACTAAATATGTATGTACAAATATGTATACATATATGTATGTGCACACACGTGTATGTAAGTACATAACTAGCGCGGCTATTCCAGCATCACCACGCTTCGAGATTTATCACTCACATTGCGCGCATTTCAAAAGGAGACTTCGTCAAAGGACTTAAAAAAGTGTGAAACGGCTTTGCGCAACCAGTCGTCCTGCGAGATAAAGTAAAAGCAAACTTCAATAGGATCAGCAACAGCAACAGTAACACTAACAGCATACATACTGAGTAGCAGCATTAACAGTCGCACAAAGCTGCTGCTGAGTTTGTTGGCCGCACTTTTAATGGCTTTCTTGTTGCTTTTATTTCCTTTTTTTTGCCTATATGTGTTTGCATATCACAAAATACATACATTCGTCTACATATAGTATGTACATATGTACATTTACATACAATACTCTCCGCACGTCACTATAAATTCTCACTTTTAATCCGTATTTAAACACGCCTTAGCGTTCAGTAAATTCAAAAAACGTGTCAAAGCCATTTAGTCGTTGTTTCAAGTGGCCTTTTCTCTTTTTCAATTTACAATATTTACTACCCGCCTGGATTGTATATCGAAGAGTTAAAATGGTATTCACTTTTGTATACTCGTAGACTCATTGAAATCGTAAATAAAAAAGAACGGCTTTTATAGCCCACCTCTTTCCCATGGGCTTCGTTCAATATAAACGCGTATCTGTATATGTGTGCATGTATGTACGTCTAAAAAGTCAATCTCATGAAGGTTAATCTATGCGTAAGTATAGTAAGTACGTACATGCATACATATAAATTTAGTAATAAATCAGACTCTTTTGTTTCGCGTTACAGTAGAAGAGTGTTTAAACACTAAAACGTATTGAATGGAATATTTAAAGTTTTTATGGAGACGGGCAGTAGAGTGTTGTGACTATTAAACTGATATTTTAATGCATTTGAATTTGAACATATCCACTACTAAATACTAGATCGCTATGTAAAGTGCATTTTTTAACTACAGTCAAGCCCGGTAAAATGCCAAAGCCAAATATATAATTTTTCTGTGGTACTTAAGCGGCAATGGCATTTAAAAGAATACCGCTTAAAATCCACCTGGTACTTATGTTAACCTATATCTGTTCTATACTAATTATTTATGTATATAAAGAGAAGTCCCTTTATATATAAGAGGTAATCTCGCGCACGGCTGGTCCGATTTTCATGAAATTTTAAATATACTTTGAATAGCTTTTAACCACCAAAAATTTACTTGCTTCTGGTAGTTGCACCAGGGCCCGTTTTTATGGTCCGATTTGCTTGAGATTTGGCACGTTGATAGCTTGTTGCTTGGATAAACATTTAGAATACATATTTCAGGCACACAGTGGTCCGAAAATCCAAATTTAGGTGGACAAAACTATTTGCTCAAAGACGTGTTGACACAATTTTACATCACTTTGTTGCTATATGTTTTTGAGGTCGCTGATTACGAATCTGAATTCAGATTTTAAAAATTCAAAATGGTGGATCCAATATGGCGAATACCAAAATTAAGAAATCAAGGCGTTTTAATAAAATATGGCATACGCTTAATACGAATCTAAAGTCAGATTTCAAAAATTAAAAACGGCACATCAAATATGACGAAGAGAAAAATTAAGAATTCTGTAAACTTTCATAAAACAGGGTATTTTGGCGTTTTTTGCGTTCGCTGATTACGAGTCTCACATCTAAGTTTCGAATTTTGGAATGGCAATTGATTTGGGCAGTCTTTTAAAAGAAAGTGAGTTTGGAGATGGTAATGTCAGGCAATTTGTTTTATATAATTAAAGTAGAAAACATTTTATTGGTGAATAATGATGTCAATAATGAAGATTGGGCAGAAGGATTGAAAATGTTAATAAAGTTCGTTGTTGTCTTCTGTGGGAGCTTCACAAGTAAAGGTAATTAACCATATATCCACTAAATTTTCTCTATTTAGTCATTATATTGCATAGCCATTTTTAACCACACAACTTTCTATATATATTGGACACTAAAATAAATAACAATATTTTCTTAAATAATAATAAAAACTAACAAAATGCACTGGAAAAAACTCTTACATGGCTCGCATTAGACATGAATAGCAAAGTAGCAAAAAGTGCAAAAAAGTTATAATGGTTATGGAAAGCTTAAATCTCATTAAATATTCTCCCATAAATAATTTCTCGGCCCTATTCGCACAATTTAACTTTTGCCATTTTGAACACTAACGTTTGTTGCGATTTTTAAAAATAATCACTGGAAATAGCATAAAATAAGCTTGCACTATCTTATAGTGTGTTAATCAAGCTATCAAACTGATATAGCAATGATAAATTATGACAAATTTATAGACCACTAGCTGCGTTCAAGTAAGGTAATTATGTTCCATTCTCTATCTATACTAATTATCTATAATCGCTGCAGTGAAAGGGGGTGTGGCGTCTTCCAAACGTACTTAGACTTTTACTTACATATCTTTATATGTATAAGGTCAAATCCGAAAAATAGTCAACCAAAAACGGAAAAATGCAGGCAATTTCAATTCTCGTATTTTGTTATCAAAAATTACATTGATTGAAACAAAACTATGCCTGGCCTTAGTTTTAAGAACTACATACATATGTATAACTTTTAATAAAATGCGTACCACATTATCGCCTTAAAAAATCAATTTTTTTCAACGGCAAAAAGAGTAACGTCTCGAACGAACATATTTATAAACATTTTTGTAAATTAACCCTTTAAACAATTTTCCGAGTGCCCTGAATTTATGAGTCTAAAAAATGAATATTTCTTTCGCCAAAAATATGACTCTGAGACCAGTCAACCAGACTGATATATTTGGTGTCATAAATTCTCAGTTGAACAAAAGTAGAAGTAAAAGTTTATCAATGATCAGAATTATAAAGAATGCATGTTTTTAAGACTCACACAGCGTTATATTTCAGACGCTAATATGACTCCTAACTTAGACGCGTATTGGGGCACCTTTCTAAGAAGGGAAGTATGTTCTTTCCTAACCCTTTTTTGAGCTCATAATGAGGGTTACTACTCACAATTCTGAGACTTTTCTGTCTCTAAAATGAGTTCGAATATTTATAGCGAATCCACCATTTAGTTTGCTTTTGTAATACATTTTGTTAACATCAGTATTGAGATTTTTGTACGAAATTTTCAACTTTAAACTATAGTTTTATTTAAAATTAGTGAAAAATATTTATCATGAAAAACATTGTAAATATTGTAAACAAAATCACTGGAACATATTCACTGAGAATCACTGCGTATGTGTATGTATGCACTTAATTTTGTTCTCAAACTTTTTGTCTTACTTGAGCCTTCAAAACCCTGGACCGAGAAGGCGTTCCAATTGTGCACGAGAACGAAATGCAATATCAAGAACGTTGCCACAAAAGAACCAAACGGGAACAAAAGTATTGAGAGCAATTTGAACGGGAAAAAAATGAGAACAAAAGGTTCGGGTACGTTTTCGTAAAGAAGAAAATGAACATAATGAGGACGAAACTTTCGGGAGTCTTTCCAATGAGAACAATATGAGAACGAAAGTAGTGAGAACATTCACAAGGACGCTCAAATAAGAACAAAAGTCTGAGGAACGTTTTGCTAGAGAAAAAAAACGAGAACAAAAGTTTTGAGAACTTAACGTTAAGAATGAGAGGGGCGTCTGCGTGTTGGGATGTAAAATCGTTTCAGTTGGAACCACGATTTTTGATTCTAAGCCAGAAGACAGCCACTTCTAGATCGTTTATCATTAGGGTGAACAGTCCATTTATGGAACAATTTTTTATTTTCTGTGCAAGAAAAGTTCGTGTCTTAAGTCTTTCGTTTACTTAATTTGCATAATTATGTTTCGGTTCTTTTTTGATTAATTTTAGTATTCCGACATTTAAAAGTAATGAACGCTATGTGAAAAATTTGGTTGTCGCTTCCATTCTTCGTGAATAGTTCAGAGAAGATTTGTTCCCGTTTCGTTTGGTGTCAGAAAATTCCTTAGACTTTAGTTCCCAAATTGTTCTTCGAGAGAAAGTTCCTTAGAAATGTTCCGCAAAGTATTGTTCGCATTTTTTTCTTCGGAACAAAACTACGAGAATGACCGATCATACCTTTTGTTATCCCTTCGATCGCTTAGAAATGCAACAATTCGGTTATCTCAATGATACGACATCAAATCTTCAGCTACACATTACCTGCTCGCTTACATTGCAATACATTTTTTCGTTCAATCATAGTCTCTAATCTTCTCATGGTAGAAAAGGTAATGATGAGCATCAGTATATTTACACACATCTTCAAAAGTCTACCCTAATGAAATTATGAGGCTCCTATCAATTCTGTGGCACCCAAGAAAATGGAAACTTCTTTTATGAGCCTAAAAGATGTACCTCATATAAAGCCATTATTTCTACTATTTAAACCTGCTGGATTTTTTTTGAACAAAACAAATTCACGTTAATATTGAAAAAGTTACTACCATAAACAATACTTTTTGAGGATCCTTGAAGCATTCATGTTAATCTCATTATGAGTACAACGCTATACAGTATACAAGCCTATACACTAGAGGCACACATTAAACTGAGCCGTTCCGGCTGCTATTCTTCTATTCACCTGCATCTACCAAACACCTGCTCCGTAAAATTGCAATTTCATTTATTTAAAGTACAATTAGTGTGGCAAAGTGTGCTAGCTATGCATACATAAGTATACATATATGTACATAGACAATAACAAAAGTTAGCGTAGGTAGTTGGGAGCAAAGAATGACCGTAGATTGCTTGTTTGACTTCATTGTGCATTGTTGAATTTTGAAAAAGGTACGAATTTATTAAGTATGAAAAATTGCATACCCAATCCCTATAGAGTAATTTAAAAAATTTTCATAGCAAATAAAAACAAGTTGATATACAATGAAAAGTTTACACTTGCTATATATGTAGTAGTATCTATGTAGGTACATTAGGGTGCGCCTAAAATCTTTATTTTTTTTTGGTTTTTATTGTTAATAGAATAAATATGGTTAATTCTGCTCTAAACAAAATCTTTGGTAAAGATAGAAATTTTCGTGCAATATCTTAGGCGCGCCCAAATCAATCAAAGTTCAAAGTGTTCAACAATTTTTTTTTCTTAGCTTACTTCGATAGCAAATTTAATTCTCTACAAACAGGACTAATAGTTAGGAGATAATTACAATTCATGATTGTGTTATTTATGGCTGAAAAAAATAATTAATAAATTACTAATTATATACGAAATTCAGCTCCTCACAAAATAGTTATTCTTTATGAAGAAAATACACTTACATACATAATGTTTTTTATTAAATTTTAGGCAGAATGTAATTTTTAATCTTATTATTCAAACCCTAAATGTTGGTGATGGCGGCAGACTTAAAAAATAATTATTTTGCTAATAAATGTTGTTTTGGTAGAGAATTAAGTTGGCGATCCAAGTAAGTTAAGAAAAAAATTGTTTGAACACATGAAACTTTGACTGACGTGCGTGAGCCTAAGCTATTTACCTAAAATTTTCATCTTTCGCAAAGATTTTTTTTTTGCTATTGCCAATAAAAATTCTAATTCGTATTTTCAGCCGTCCCTAATGTACATTTGTACATATGGATGTATGTAGATTTGTTAAAAGTATTTACTAAATTTAGTTGAAGAAGGCAACAACTAAATAGCACTGAGCCCAGACAGGTACGACGCTAATGACGAAAATAAACACCTGAAACTGTAAGCCAGGCAAGCAACAAGCCAAGCAAAACGTTGAGCACACTAGGTGGCAAAGCGAAGAGGATTGTTAGTGCGAGGAATGGTGCAGTGACGGGCAATTCTATGAGAGGAACCTGTTTGCGCACCTACAACTGAGAACAGTCAACGCCACACTCACAGCAAATGCGGCTATGTGCGAATGTATCACGAAAGTAATTGAATGCTAACGCCGTTAGTGCTTGCTAAGTAACAGATCTTTGTTTGCTTGGGAATGGTTTGGAGTCTATAAACAAGTTAAATATAGTGTGTGTGCATAGGTACGGGGAGTAGGTACATACATATGTAGGTGTATGTATTAGAAAAAGGGAATTTAGTGTAAATTAAATTATATATTTTCTGATATTTGCAATTAACTCTAAATGCGCACACTTTACGTAATATGTATAGGCTTGGCTAGGAAATTGCTAAAAATAAGTTAAGCCGTAATTAAATTTTAGCTCACGTGATACGATTACCACGTCCATGCCAGCACATTTCCAGCGAAAGTCATTGCAACACAGGAAAAAATTCTTAAGCTTGCGAAAGTGTACATTTTTGATGCATATGTACGTACATATGTATGCCTATTAAGGTGGAGTGAAAATACGCTCTTTTTGAATACCTACAGGTGCCTTTCTGGCCCAGAATTAAAGATGCAAATTATTATTTGTCTCATTTTTTATTTAGAGTTCCTCCCGACAGAATCAAGTTTTGAAAAACGGACAACACTCTTCTTTAGATACAGATTTTAAACTGCGCAGATTTTTTTTAAAGTTCCTTTTTTGGGACAGACTTGCGGTCGCTGAACCTGAATTTAATATTCCTTTGTTTTTCCAAGATGGCTTTCGAGATTACTACCAATAACTTCGAAAATGCCGTGAAAACAGCATTTTTGGCGATATCTAAGAGAACGTCCTTTGGAAAAATAAATGAGCGTCAAATTCAGGGTCAGCGACCGCAGGTCAGATCAAAACACCGTTTTAAAAAAATTCTGCTTTGTTTATTAAAAATCTGTGGTAGAGTTTTGTTCGTTTTTTTTCAAAACTTGACTCCCTCCGAACAAACGATGAGGCAAATACTATTTCTCCAGGTATTCCAAAGCAAGTTTCAAAAAAAAATTTATTTCTACACCACCTTAATGTACATATGTATGTACGTATATACGACGCGGCATGCTTCTCCCAAAATGCACAGTTTTAATTTATTTAATGTCCACAAACACGCGAGCCTAACCAAAGTGGACAGTTCCACGCCTTAGTTTTTTTTCTCACTCAAAGAGGACACTGACCACATCGTTTGTTGCAAAAAAAAAAAAAAACACGTACAGTAAGTTAAATACAAAATCATAAGCTGTTTACTAATAATGGTTACTCATATCACATACATAGAATTTACTTGATCGTCGACCATAAGCAAAAAAAAATTGCAACTGCGACGCCCTAAACTTTAATTAATGCTATCGCACAACCACAACTTCTCGCTACAATGACATTAAATAAATTCATACAAAAGTGAGTCAGACAGACTTCATTCATATCGCGCTTAGCTTTGAAATGCATTACTAATAAGCTTCGCTTAATTCTCTTCCAGCACATCTTACTCAAATAAGATATTTAGCTTGCATTTTTGCGCTTATTCTTTCTAGAACTTTAAAAATATTCTTCCCAGCTTGGCACCAAGCAAATGCGCAAATTTCTCTAACATTTTAAATTTTGTTTTTTTTTTTCTTCTTCTTAATTGTAAACTTGTGAATTTAACATACCTGTTGGCAAGATGGCGTTGTTCTCACGTCGCCAAGAAATTGTTGGCGTCGGATAGCCGCTGGCATAGCATTCCATCTGCACCTCACTGCCCTCACTCGCCACCACCGATTGCGTTGAGTTGTCGGAGATGACAGGCGGACGACGTACCGATAGCTTTACGTTGGCGCTAACTTTATGCACAACGGAAATGACCACCTGACAGGTGTAGGTACCTGCATCAGTCTCCTGTATGTCCTTAATTTGCAGCTTGTATGTGGAAGAATTGGGATCGTGACGTAGCGAGAAACGTGAATCTTTAATCACTAACGTTGAACCGGTGGATAGGAAGACAGCATCAGTATCAGTCTTTGACCATAGAACCTGATAATCACTGGCGTACTGTACCGAACAATCGAATTCGACTGTGCCACCAATATCCTTAATTTGTTCTTGTGTAATGTACGAAATTGTTGGAGTACGTTGCGCTTGCGCACTGCCCGCCATAAGCGTCCACAAGCAGACAACAATGGCGACGGCAACGGAGGTGGAAGAGGACATTGTGTTGGCCATGAAGTTGGTTGTTGATCTTTTTTGCGACAATAAGCACATAGTTAATGTATGTATGTATGTATGTGTGCACAAACTAGTTAATCTGTAACGTTGATTATTCACGCGAATTTCCTTTAGAAATTTTTAAATTTTTACTACTTTATGGAATTTTCTGTACCACACCCTAAATAGCTTAGTGATTATATTATATGTACCTATATATTGCAATATAGCTTATTGTATGTTGAACAATAAACTTTTAAAGACTACTAGCTGGCCGATTGGCTTACTTGCTGCTTCTTTCTGCCCGTATACACTTTAACTGTTGCTGGTCTGTCTGTGAGAATTCTGAGTCAGGTTTGGCGATCACTTTGCATCCATTCGAATTAAACCCGAAGAGCGAAAGCACATAAAGCGTAAAATGTATAAAATTGCTCAGCACAATCGTAGCTCGACTTGTACACACGCACACACACACACACACAGTTGGGCTGCCTAGGTTGTAGGTGTCTCTCTTCGTTTTCACGTTTGGATGCTGATGAATTTCACCTTAATTTCAAACCACAGCTTTATTGGGGCTACCACAAAATATTACACTAGAAATTTTTATTTAGGCTCTTGTTTATTGCTCTTTTCTTTTATCTTGGTTGACTTGCTTCGTTGCTTTTGAAACGCATATAAATGCATGCACTCAGACCTCTATGTTAACGTTTTACTTTAAGCCCAGTTTAGTCTTGCCAATTAGGTACTAACTCCAATAACACACTCTTCTGAAACACTCCGTTCACTTTTCACGTATGTCCACAAGCGATGACTGTTGCACAGCGAATGAGTGGCATAAACAAGATACAACATAGCCGTAGATACATTACTTGGCGCTCGACCGCTTGCGGTGGTGTGCTCGTTCTTTTGTTCGTTAACTTTTCAAATATTACACCAATAAAGATGGCGCAGAGCACAAGAGACGTCACTTAGTTGGTGAGTTTACGGTTTAGATGTGTGTGTGTGAGTGAGTACAGGAGAAAATTAATCGTGACTTGCTGCGAACAAATTGTTGATTTAAGCCACAAAGCACAGGTAAGCAAATTAAGGTGACCAGAAAATACTTTCGTCAGAAAATATAAGTTTTAAGCGTAATTGAATATCTTCTTCAAGAATAAGCTATAACTCAGAAGCTCGAAATGGAAAGTAGTTTTTATATTAAAACAAGTAAACAAGTCTAAGTTCGGGCGGAGCTGAATATTAAATACTCGGCGCAATTATTAAATCTGTGGACATAAGCAATAATCGCCTAAAACGTGGGCTGTAATGTTAATTCCACGCCTTCAGGATTATTATCAGCATGGATTCCTCTATCAGCATGGTTTCCTACAAAGCACCCCCTTTGGCAAGCCTATCCTCCAAATCCAGAGGTGCCATGCACTCCGCCACACTTTTAGAGCCTGTTTGCCGATATAGAGATACACCTGCTTCACCGCCACCCTCTTTATGGCCATTACCTCCACCTGGAAAATGCTGTAGTAGTTTGACAGCTCCGCTCAAACGGCTACGGACCCTACGCCCTTCTTAAACTTCGATCCGTCTTTATAGACATTCACCGAGCCAGCAGTCCTCATGCCCTCACGCCAGCCATCGACCTCTATAGGGGTTTAGAAGTTAGTACAAGAGTGAAGATCTGGGATGATATAGTCAATCCGTCTATGTAAAGTTGACGCTATACTACGGTGACCATAAGACCTGTCCCGTAGCATAAAGCCTATCAATAGTTTTTGACGCTATATTTTTGGCCGATAGATCCGCCGGAAAGGGAAGCCAAGGTGTGAAGTACTGCTATTGGTGTAGTCCTAAGTGCCCCTGTCATGCCGATCGTTGATAGCCTATATACATTTTCTATTCTCTTAAGAAATGTTTTCTTCCCCATTGCTGTTCACCACACCAATACTCTATGCAAAGTGAGGAAGAAAAGGCGATAAGCCCCAGATGTATCCTAGAATCCTTTGCCATTATAAAAATGCCAGGGAAGCCTTTTCACCCTCTTCTCTACATTGAGTCGCTACGACAGCGTACTGTTATTATTCTGGGGTACTTGGTGCTATGCTTCACCTGGAGGATCATTCCATCCATTTCAGGTTTAGATCAATTCGGAACGTTGTATTTCCTGGTCTGACTTTTCTACGTTGACACTAAGCCCCCGCTTCGGCCGCCCAAAGATGTACGCCCCGTAGTGGGCTAAGTATGGACAGATAATTTCCACTTAATATAACAGAAATATCATATATGCAGCATATGCAGTAAGTTTGTCTCCGAACCGTTTACTAACAAACGGGGTTTCAAACAGGGCGACTCCCTTTCATGTGTGTTAATCTGATGGAGAAAATAATAAGAGTCGCAGAATTGAACCGCTCAAAAACAATTTACTGCAAGAGCGTGAAATCCAACGCAGAATCACTCTTTCCAACAAAGGCTACTTTGGACTGACTAGGCAATTCAGAAGTAAAGTCCTCTCTCGTCGTACCACAAGCCACTCATCATACCCGTGCTGGTATATGGCGCAGAAGCTTGGACAATGATAACACCCAATGACGCGGCTCTTGGGGTTCCCGAGAGATAGATTCTGCGGAAGATTTACAGGCCTTTTCTCGTTGCCGACGGCGAGTACCGCAGACGATTTAACGATGAGCTGTGTGAGCTTTTTACAACGATATACATAGATATAGTGCAGCGAATTAAAATTCAGTGGCTTCGTTGGTTTGTCCATGCCGTTCGAATGGATACCGACACTCCAGCCCTGAAAATATTCAACTCAGAACCCGCTGGAGGTAGCAGAGGGAGAAGGATACCCCTACTGCGATGGAAAGACCAAATGGAAGGACATCAATCGCTATGTGCTCAGTTTTGTTCTTGGTTTTTGATCGGGAGACACAAAAGTGGCTTTGTGGATGTCCTGTCTGTCGTATTACATGACCTGCGGGAAATGTTAGCCTTGTATTTGGTTATGGCAGCCAGAAGAGGCATAGGCGTAGCTTCTCCGAGAGTCCGAACATACCAGGTGCATAACCGTAAACCGTAGTAGGCTCATCAGGTCTCTTCCCCAGACAGTGTTTTTACGTGGCGAGTTCCAAGCCCAGCCCACGATCTATTGTTTGCAGGTATTCAATAAGTTTGCAGGCGCACCTCATTTGGAGTAGACGCTGCAGATTTCAGTGAACCCTAACATCAGGCTCCACACGGGCTATGTATCTCACACATGAGGCTGCTTGGACACAACAAAAGGAATTCAGTATTACAGTAGTATTATTATCAGCATACCCAAAAGCTCCACTAAATCTTATTGCAATCCAGCAACAGTATCCCGACCTTAATTGCGGCAGAGTTAAGCAGATTTTCTTGAAGCAGTTGAAGCTGTTCGTCTGAGGATGGTGGTGAATGTCGTTTATTGCCTCTCTTTTTTAGATAGTCAGGTCCTTCAATTCCACGATCAATATATGGATCTCGTATGTGTGTTCGTAGGGATGTCTTCTGACCACCATGGTCTTAGCAAAGACTTTTGTCACTCAAAGACATCCTGAAAAAATAAGAGGGAATGGTTAGAACGACAAAACGATAATGAGGCGTATTCTGGGTTTCGTACGAATCGAAAATTTGAAATTTTTGAATACAAAATGATAGGAAAATTTCATGATTTTTGATTCGTACAAAAGCAAGAATACGCCCCAATATCTAGTGATAAGGTTTAATGACTCGGCTAAAGAGCCATCACTGTTTCTATTTTTTTTTTTTTTGAGTGCGATGTTTAGACTACGACCGAAGGATGAAATGTACATATATATTATAATAGTTTAGCACTATTTTTTAATTGCATTTTTTCACAACCTTGGCATATAAGCATTTATGAATACCCTTAAAGCATATTGTAAAAGTTATTTGCATCAGAAACGGAAATCAAAAGGTAAGCGAACAAAACTTGACAGCAAAGGCAAAGTGTAAAAAGCAACCCTGAAACAAACGTCTAATCTTCAGTGTTGCCAAGCTTTGAATACGAAAAAAGCAAAAAAATTTTTATTTTTTGGATTTAATAGACTATTTTGGACTTTATGGTAGGTATGGTGATTCAAATGAATAAATGTTTCTTGCTCGACGGTCGAATTTATTCTGTTTTCTATGAATTCGAATATTTTCGTCCAAATGACGCGGCGTAAACATTTTTGTTCTTATTTTCTAATTTGCAGCGGTGTCCAGCGTTGCTTAGATTTAAGCTATTTAAATATTAAATTTTTCTTCACTTCGCTTAATTTTTTCTACAATTCCTATCAAGCGAAAATAAAAACAAAAAATTAAGTTTCATGAACTATGTGGAGGTTTAAATCTAGACTGCACTCTCTTATGATCTCATAAACTAAAGGAACGTAAAGAACTTTTCTTTCCGACCAAATTTTATTTCCCTTTTTAATGTGTCTTATTTGTGCGTATTATCCACCGGCGCATTAACTGCCTCCTCTTCAAAGCACCAAAGTCAAAGTATTCCGCGTTTTAAATAAAGAAAAGCACAAAATTTAGCACGAAAAGCAGGAAGTTGGCAACAGTGCTAATCTTGTAATCATTTTCTTTGTTGTGATCCTGTTCTGATATTTCAATCTTCATTGTCCAATTGGATTTATAGAATTTAATAAACAATAATTTTTGTATAGAATTTATCATTTAACATCAAAGACATGTCTGCATCAGAACGCTTTGACATAGAAAAAGTGGCAAAAATATTCCAGGATTGTTTGCATGATAGTGATGATGTGTTACTAGATTCCTATTTGGAGGCTTATGAGGAGATCAATAAGTATTAAAACTACATTGGCGCCCAGGCGATTTTTATTTAACGTTTTTTTTCTTTAGGTTTTTCCAATTGATGGGCACGGTATTCGGATTTGTGAGTAGCGACGTGCGCAGTAAAATCGATATACTCTGTGAGTACAGGCGAAATGAATCAACTGGAGAACGTTTTGTGACTATTAAAACAATGATATCCTACGAAAAAGATGAGGAGCTTCTTAAGGATAATAGCTATGTGTCAGGCTGTCGGACGCTTCTACGATTACATAGAGGATTGGGTGAGTTGGCATGAAGGCAAAGTGTTTGAATGCTGGAAAGTGGCTTTGCTTATCTTAGTAGCTGCAAATTATCAAAGTAGATAAGTTGAATATGTCTCATTTGTGTATGTAGTACATTTAAATGTGCATAGTATCTTTTTATTTGTGATCTACGAAGTTGCTTTATTAGCACAATCGCACTGATTACCCTTTTCTCCTCTTTGTACGTTTCAGAATTTATATATGAGTTTCTTAGAAGATTGTCCGAGTTAAATGAATGTGATAAGGCACACGCGTGCTGCAAGAGTGCATACAACGATACCTTAGCGAAACATCATCCGTGGGTGGTACGCAAAGGAGCTGTGGTCGCTATGTACGCTCTACCTACACAGGGTGAATTACTAAAACGCGTGTGTATGAATGTAACGCGTGCAATTGAGGTGCTACCCGAAATGCTCAAGCACACAAAATCTGTGTACGATCGTGTTGAACTTCTTTATAGTGACAACGATCTCCACGGGTTACCCTAAATAAAATGAATTTGAATTTAATTAGAGCATTCCAAATGTTAAGTTGAGGCAAATATCGGATCGCAAATGTAATATTTAGTATTTTTTTCGCGACAGTATGCCTCTAAGCAACTTTTGAGCAAATAGTTACAATTTAAGTACATCAAGTATTCTATTTCACTTGCGCTGATTCTTGCTTTAATAATTTTATCTTATTTAAGATTAAGGTTCAATGTTTAAACTAGTAAACTTCCTCTAATAGTAAAAAAAAAATACGCCTTATGTATTGTATTGATGCAGTTTTTATTAAAGTGATATAGAATGAATTACAAATTAATAAGGCGTTTTCTTTTTTAATTTTTTACTTTTGTGTTTTAAGCCGCTCGAGCTACTGGTTAAAACTGGCTCATCATTAGTTGTGTTCTCCGTCGTCCAAAGGGTTACAAAGCCACTTTCACCGCCAGTCGCTACGGTACCGCTCTATAAATACATATATGTACATAAAAATTAGTAAAAACTTAATTCCAGTTAACTTAATAATTACCTTTTGGTCAAATATGCTTGCACGAACAAGCTGTTTATTGCCAATAAAATCTGCCCTTGGCAGCAAATCTTTGCCTAAACGTAGCGAACGCAACACTTCACTGTAACAAAATTAATGGAATACACATCTATGTATATATGTACATTTGTATGATTCAAAAAGGCAATAATCGTGCATATATTTTGTGTTCAATTTAAACAATTTTACTCATTATTGCCTTCATTGTAATTTTAATTAACTTACCTTTTGCCACGATTTGTACCGACAAGCAGAAACAGGTCACCGTTTTCCAAGCTATGAGCCCCGATCACATTACATTTCGTCTCGTTTATTCCTTTTGCAGCCTCGGCAATTTTTTCACGCTCAAACTTTGCCACCACATCAGCTTCATCAGCAAGGTACACATGGAAATCATGGCAGTGCGTAATGCAAGAAATAAGGTCATGTTCATAAACATTTTTATGCCTGAAAATGTCCAATAGAATTTAAAAAATATAGTGCTTGAGAAGGGACTTATAAAATTTGTGCACACCAGTTAAGCATCTGTACGCTACTTTCCGTATTAATGGTTGTTAACAGCGCATCATCCTCCGTTGCCTCTTTGAGGTTATACACATTTATTAAGCCGTCTGTTGAGCCTGAGCACATAAGATCAGGATTCGTTGCGTGAAAACATAATGCGGTTATGTCATCTTCATGACTATCAAAGTAAGCACCAAGGGGTTTGCGTTCTCGTATATCATAGAAAAACAAAAATACATTTCCTTGACTTTGGTTAGTTCCAGTGCAAAGTATACGTCCATTCGAATTGGTATCAAAGCAATTTATAGTTTTTTGCATGTGCATGCCTTTCGCAGCCCGAAAATTAGAAATACTTTGTGTAAACTCGATATCCTCTTCGAAACGTGCTTGCTCGCTTTGTGTGCGTAAATCGAAAAGGCGTACTAAACCATGACTGCTGCCAACTAATAAACAATTGGGTGTTTCATCTAAAAACCGTACACCGCAAGTAGTCGTACGCTCATTGGTTACTGGCGCCGGTATATCGGATAATGTCGAGAGTGTTCGTTGGGCATTGATATCGAATATGTGTACTGTAGCGCTTGATAATCCAGCGGCAACACGTGTGAAGCCACTACATAGGGAAGTAGAATGCTACTAGAATAATACTGATATAAGAAAAGGCTAAGACAACTCACCTGTCGGCGGCTAAGCTAAGCACGTAGTCGTTTCTCAAAGACACTGCAGATTCATCTGCGATTTTGCATTTAATTTGAAACAGATCGTTTACCTCTTGCAGGCCGCACGTGTCCTCATCACCCGATACGTTTGTGGTGTCCTCGGAGTCATCATTTGAACTATTTTGACGGGAATCGAATGCTTCGCCGCCTAAGGATTTAATTAGTTGGCAATTACGAACCAAATATTAAAAATTTCATTTATTTACCGCTGGAAATTAACTTTTCTTTCATTTGTTTTGATTATGTGCAATACCGATACGATCAAGGCGTATTCTACGATATTCAAGATATCAATATCGTTGTTCAACATATCCGTTAATTTATATCGATATCAGAAGTTACGATACGATATCGATACAATATTTTGTTTCGATACCTGAAATATCGGAAACTTATCTCTACGTTGTCTGGTTTTCTGAATTGAAAATGAAATTGACTAGTTGTAAAAATTTGTCGTTCTTGAAAAACAGTTTTTGGCATTAACAACAAAAAAAAAAATCATAAAAATATCAAAACTTCATATATCAGTTTGCTCCTCTCAAGAAAAACAAAACCTTAAAAACTCTGCATTTTGAGGTCTTCTGGAAAACCATCGTGAAAGGTGCTATTTTTACTTCGCATTTAGAAATATATACATACATATGAAAAGATATGTCTCCTTGAAAGCACTAGGTTTGCTTGTGGGGAGGGGTTAATCAAAGTGATCGAAAATTTATTGGGTCGCCATTTTAGTTTTTCAATTTTGCAAAAAAGGGAGTTTGACCAACATTTTTTTTTTTTGAAAAACTCTTAATTGCAGGTTTGTTATTTATCTCCATCAAACAGAGTGGAGCTGTTCAGGATATATGACAAGTGTTCTATTGTTGTGACTTTACAAATGCTCCGAAATATGCAAATGCAAAATCATATACACAATATCCTTAACAGCCCTATTAATTCCCACAAATTAAGCATTCTCACAAATTAATCAATTTCCTTCAGTAATTTATGTTGTTTTAAATCTCCTTAAATGATCCTCCCCCACATTTTCTCCATATGAACTATAATTAAATGGTTTGTTATAAATAATATCGAATAAAATAGTCACCAGACCTGCAATTAAAAGTTATTTAAAAAACCTGAAAATTAAAGAATTTTTCCTACTTCCTACTGAACATCCCTAATAGTAGCGAATTCGAACAAAAAGGACGCGAAAGCTAGGGTTGCCATCCTCTTAATATTGGTAGGAAACTGAGGATATTTAGAAAAGTCGTCGAGCGTTTGACCACTGAAAGATAACGTAAGGTGCCATAGTTTTTCTACCTATTAAATCATTATAAATAATGTCAGCGGTATAATACATATGTATGTAACATCCAACATACATTGCGAGTGTCGACTAGTAGTAGATAAATGACTGTTAGGCGATTATCGATTATCGGTGGTATTTTCAAAGTCGTTTTCTCTTTCAATAAGTGCGTGTGAATGGTTTATAGTCGCTCATCCTTCTACAAACTAACAGTCGTAGAAAAATGAGCGATAAAAAACTATTCACAGTCGCTTATTGAACGAGAAATCGACGTGCTCAATACCATGGAAAAGCGATACTCGAATAAGAGTCGTTTATCTACTACTAGTCGACATTCGCGATAGGAGTGCTAGTAAAAAATTGTAATTAAGCAAAACAAAAACATCTTTATAGTATAGCCGTGGTTGGTGTAAATTTTTTAGTTGTCTTTCGTACTGATTAACTTTATTAAATCTAATCATTTGTCAAATCAGTTGCCTACGCTATTAGGATATCATCAATGTGGCACACACGCCGATAGCTTCTCCAAAAAACGTGTGCAGATATCAAAAGTCGCAAAAGTATGTAGTGTATTTTTTTCTTTTATACATTATTTAATAAAGTATAATAATATAAAATGAATTCACAAGCATGTTAGAAATTTGTTATCCAAAAAATTTAAGTGTACAGTTTTAGATGTTGATCGTGGCAATCTATTTGTAGGAATTCCATTTAAATTTTATAACAAAAAACCTTGAAGCAAAAGTTTCTATATGCACTATATTAGCCGCTTCTCAACAGTATTTACATGAAGTCATCATAATCTTCTGAATAGTCGTTGCCGTATTTCTGATAGACATCAATATCCTATGCCAAGAGAATATCAAATATGTAAAATAATCCAGTTACGGTAAAAAAGTATAGTATATTAAATTTGTTAATACATACATCAGTTTCTGTACGCAGTGTGACTTTGACTTTTCCTTTACTAGCAGGCTTTTTCGAATTTTGTTTTTCCATTTTGAGCTTCTCTGTGTGCAAGGTTTCTACGTTAATTTTCACCTTCTTAATATCCGAGGCAGACACTGAAATGAAAACAAAATAAATGTTTAAATATCGCATAAGATGATATGTATTTATCTATATGTATTACATCTATTTCATACACTTACAATTCACACATATGCTACGTACTAGATCTTCAACAAATTGAGGGAAATGTGGTGACTCTTTGTATTGTGACAATTTCCAACTGAGCGTCGCGCCGAATTCCTTGAAGTCTTCTTTCGTTTGTGGATTAAAGGCGTCCAGCCCGCCACCAAGATTTGATACACCAAATGTTTCAAGTGCGCTTTTGAGGTCTGATTCTTCCTGAATTTTTTGCAACCGTAGTTTTTCTGCTAACCTTTCCTCTGGCGTTAAATTAGCTAAACGTTTCTCTTCCTCTTCTTCTGCTAGGCGCTATAGAAAAAAATATGTTAGTCAAACGTAAGCGCTAGTATAAAAAAAAAAAATAATCTCAATTTTATCAGCGATACAATAAAAATTTTAAAATACATAGTATTTTATACATTTCTTTACTGAAATACCTCTTGTTCTGATAATTTGGCTTTCAAAGCTTTGTTTGGTTTAGTTTTTGTTGGCACTGGTGTTTTTGACTCGGACTTTTCCTCATCTTTCTTTTCTTCCTCGTCTTCCCAACTGTCCTGTATGCCAAAAATTATAATGCCATTAAACTTAAATGTACATATGTGCATCCATATTGATATAAATTACAAAAATGTATTAGCTATTTAGCGCTCAAATCCTAGTTAACCAAATATGAATTTTATATACCACTTATGTACATACACATATTCATATATCGTAAAACTTGTCTTTAACGAATTCCAAAATACTACTTCGTTATATAGCAAAAGGAAAAATATAGCTATGTTACATTTTTATTAGTATAACGAATTCCCCAAAGAGTTTTAGCACGTCGTGCTGGAGTGACAGTCCTTGGACAAATATTAATCCGGTCGTACCGGTTAAATATATCCGTATGTCGTGGTATCAATTATTTTGGTTTAAGTACATTTCTCCTCTTTTCCTCGTCAATAACATTTGTTTATACAAATTCAGTGTTAGGACGTTATTTTCTTCTTTTCAACCCTTTTTGCGTTTAAACCTTGATGATAAATTTCCGGGGGGAAGCCAAATTTCTTAGCAGTGTTTTCTGGAACTGCTTTTGCGATTAGTAGAATTTTTCCCGGTAGCAATAACTGATCATACAATTTAAAAATTTTCGTGTTCCCTTGAACAGAGTATAACTTTATTGGTAAAGAAAACTAAATTCCTTATACGGAGATTGAAAGCGATAACCTTTCAGTAACGCTGCAAAAATTGTTAGCTATAAAGAAAATTTCGCTATATGGAAATTCGTTTTAAGGAGTAGAACATTCTTGAGGTGGTTTCGCAATAGAGAAAACGTCTTTATATAGAAGTTCGTTATCTATAGAGAAGTAAGACTGCATATCTTCGTTTAAAGTACAAAACCGCGTATCGACATTCTGCAAAATTGGGTAACTGACATTTGCGGCCAAAAATTGGATTTGCTCACACAAGTTCTTGGCTCAATCCTTATCAATTCGGTCTGAAATATACTAGCCAGAAATGCAACTGCTTTATAAAAAAGAGAACCATTTTGAAATATGAATGTTTTTACTCTAAAATATAATTTATGCAACCTCACATACGCGGTTTTGCATTATCTTGATACGAGGGTTTGCATTATCTTGATACGAGGTTTTGCATTTCGTTGATACGCGGTTTTGTACTTTAAACGATGATATGCATGTACAGATGGATTTTTTTTTGTAAGCTTTTGCTGATTATTGTCAATACATACATGGCACAAGCATTAAGATTTGCAATCAAAGCAAAACGTTTTGAAAACTGGTTGTGATTAAAATTGTGCAAAGCAAACAAATAATTGACCACGTGGAAGTGTAAAAGTAAACTAAATTAAATGTTAGGCGTTGAACGAATAGTGTAAAGGGCAGTTAAAATGTTAATACTGTTAGAAGGCAGGAATGTCTTAGTACTAAACAAAAAATGTTCCATAAAAAATGCACTATGAAGATTATTTACATTCTAAACGATATGCAATATCTACATAAATAATTCGATATTTTACCTTTACGTCTTCATCGTCATCTTCTCCTTCCCATTTGTTCACATCATTTGTGATTTTAGGACGTATGATCACCTCCTCGTCAGCAGCTGCCTCTATAAAACGAAATTTTTGTATGTTAATACCGAAATGTGACTAAAAATAGTTGTATTTTTTGCTTGCATAATTTTTTTTTTAAGTCAACTCATTGCTGCCCTTGTGCTATAAAGTGAAATTGCTGCTGTCAATGCAGCGTTTTTGTGGCAGTTTCAATGACAAAAAAGGCTTGAGTGCGCACTGTGGCAGCCACTGATGATGAATCGACAACATTCCAGAACAGCTACTTACCCCAATCGTCGGCCATTCTGTCGAATGAAACTTCGAAAATGCTGGGTTTCAACTAATATTGATTGATTTTTACAAATTTTCTTATTATTCGTATGGATTTTGCAATTTTTCCTTGTTTAGTTGAAAATTTAAAGCAAAAATGCGACAGACAAACCAAAACCGTGACAAACGTGTGCAAGATTTTCTTCTTTGTGCCATTTACGTCAAATTTTCTTTTGTTGCTTCCCCTACATCTTTATCTTTTCCTCCGTTGCCAATTTTTTGTTTCGATTCACCAGAGTTACCAAGTCTTATGTTACATACTAATAGCCCGTCTTCACCTGCTTGCAAATCTCACTTGAGTGACGAAGCGGGCGAGATCCCGCACGTCTAGATCGCAATAAGTAGTCTAGGTTCAGACAGAGAAACTTTTGTCGCGGCAACTCGTTACTTGTGGAAGAGGGAGTGACGAGGAGGGGGGAAGGGCCCCACCGTGCTCGTGCTCGAGCAACACGCTTTGTGCTCTCGTTCGTCTGAGTAATTATAGATGGCCGTTCACAGCTGACAAAAACAATTGTGTACAAAAGAATTGCTCTGTGTGAACGCGAGGGGCAACACCAAAAGAGAAGTTGCCGAAAATAAGCAACAAAAGTTTCTCTGTGTGAACCCAGTCGTACGAAGCAAACTTTTTCTTGCAACGGTTTGCGAGCTCTTCGTTGCTTTCAACTGTCATTTTGTTGTTTGACAGCTATTTTCTCATTAATACTACGTTTATACGTATCGCCCACATCGAACAAGTTATTGACAGTGCCCGTGGGAAAATTCGCGTAAAGCACCGTCTCTTTAACCATCGCTCATAAAGGAAAGCCAACCCAAAAACTTCTTGCGAGTTAGGGAACGCAACTATTATCATTGCTGAAGTTTCTTTGATGACAGATGCTTCAAAATCAGCTGAAAACGGAAAAATAAAACAACAGCAGAAAAAAGAGACGTCAAAAAAAAAACAAATATTGGCAAAATTAATCGTGTTAATAAAATTAGAAATTTCACTTGTAGAGTTAAAAATTCCGATGCACTAAAAAGGTCCTGGAGCTGCATAGAAGCATTTAATAATCGGTGCTTTAATTGGATTAAATTCAAAGGTTAGCAGAATCCAGAAGGAAAATATTTTCCATTACGAAAACCAGGTGAGTGGGTGGTTTTATGACTTCATCCCCAGCTAAATAAAAAATTACAAATCAGCTGCAGAATGGCTAAAGTTATTTCGCAAGAAACCTTTGATGAGGTAGTGAAGGAAAATATTGTCGACTTTTCAATGGCTCCGGACGAAGCCAAAGAAGAGACAATCAAACAATTTGAGGCACAGGTAAGTAATACATGAATTTTCAGCGAATATATTTATGTATATTATTGGAGTGTGAATGGGTGTCGCCATTCTCTCCCACTCACTAAACACTGCATTATTTGGTACTAGGGAATAAATTTGGCTAACATCATAAAAGATTTGACTATAAATCCCGACTCTGGTAAGCCGGTGTTGAATGAAATTATTGATGAAATTAAAACGTATATAGGCCAAAAATCAACCGATACTGAGAAACTCCTGGATAATTTGAATGTCTTAGATACCGAATGTCAAAAGGTAATGTATTCTTACTTTCCGCTTAGCATCACTTGCTTTTCACAAACCCTTCTCAGTCTATTTCACATCGCGTTCTCGCTGGTAAAAATGGTGCCCATGAAGCGCTCGTTACGCTGTTAGAGCAGGAGCTCGCTACTCAACAATCTGCGGAAGAATTTAAACCTAATTTACCTGTATTGGAAGGCTGTCTCAAAGCTGCCAATAGTTTTACAAATAAGCAACCGGATATTTTTGATGCTGAGGCACTGGCTATCATTCTTAAATTATTGGCCATCGAAAATGAAGACATTACGATTTTGACACTGCAATGGCTACAAAAGGCTAGCATAATGCATGAAATCAATCGCCAAAACATCGCAAATGCGGGCGTGATAAAAAAATTGAAGCCACTTGTTTCGAAGCAAAACAGCGTTAAGCTAATACGTGAAGTTCTTGCGGTTCTACGCTATTTAGTGCTGGACGACGACATACGCGTGGAATTTGGATGTGCGCATGAACATGCACGCCGCATTGCCAGCGAATATATTGTTGATTTAACAAAGTTATTAGGCGAATATAAAGATCCAAATGTTTTGGCGGATTTGATGTTAACAATCGGTGCGTTGGCTGTACGCCAAGAATTCTGCACAACAATTGAAGATGCTGGTGGACTTAAATTAGTTTTTGATATTATGGTGAGCATCCAAATATTACCTACATATGTGTATGCAAATTGTATAATCTTACAAAAAAATGTTCATTAAAATTTTTAATTATTTTAAGATCGAAAACTCAACATCTACACGTGTAAACCGTGAAGCTCTGAAATTGGTGCGGGCGTTGGGGGGAAATGATACCGTAAAGGCACATATAGTGCAACAGGGCGTAGCGCCTATTATCAAACAGGTGCTGGAAATGCATATGGTAAGTATTATGTCAAATATGAGATTCATCTATAACATTAAAACAATCTTCCACAGACCAATGAAAATGTAGTCTCTGCCGCATTGGCTTGCGTCGCAACATTGACTTTGCGGGTAAAAGATAACAGCGTTGTCTTCTTTGGCACTGGTATAGCAGAAGCAATTGTAGAAACTTTGCGCAAACATCCTAATAACAAAATTATTCAGGTAATAATGTGTCTTCAAGCATTTAGTTATTGCAATTTTCATTTTGTTTTTTTCTTAAATAGCGTAACGGTGCTTGGTCCATTCGAAATATGGTTTCTCGTTCACGAGATCAATGTGAGAGCTGGCTTTCATATGGTGTAGAAGATTTGTTGAATGCTGCAATGAGTTCTCATCCGTCCATACAACAGGATATAAAGGCCGCGCTTCGAGATTTAGGGTGTAAAGTGGAACTTCGTGAAGAATTTACCGGCGTAGCTGAGAAGAAAATTATTGGCATGTGAGAGCTAAGCAATCTGCAAGCATATATGCTGAGAAAATTATGACTTACTACATTCTTTTTATATGAGCTTGTATTACATAAAGCAACACCGCTGAAACTGCTTTCAAACCATGGCATTTGCATCTAGTAATTGAATATTTATATATATGTATTATTACAAATCAAACATCTGATTATAACATCTATTTATTTGAAAAATTTTCTACATTCATACGAAAAGCAAAAAAAAAAAACGCGAATCAATTAACCTTAATAAACATAGCCTTTTATAACAAATGCCATCTTTTTTGTTGGATGCATGCGTTGCCCACAGTTAATATCTCATTATACATGTAATTTTTCCAACAAAAGTTTTCTGTACATTTCAGCCATTCCACGTCTCATTTCACTTTAACAGGGCTAAATAGCTGAATCAATAGCTCTTGGTTGGCTAAATCCTCTTGGATTATGGGCTAGAAATGCATGTCGTGCGAGTATCAAAATGCGCCCATACAATTGCAAAAGTAAAAAAAAACTTGTTTAAGACTACAAAATAATTAAACTTAATAGCACACAATAATAAAAAAATCTCATAAATATCTAATTTACATTAATTTAAATACATGCTGGCTATAAATTAATTGCAAATGCAAGTCGGCCAGCAGACATCATTTGTTTAACTTAAAATTGCGCAGTCCACCAGCTCTTAGTCGGCTGTCCAAAGTGCTCCCAATTGGTTTGGGTTTTGTGGGAGATCCTGTACGCGTAGCACTCAGCTCAAAGTTCATGCCAAAGTGTTTGCCAGTTGCTGAGGAAGTGCTTATAGCCAAGCGAGGTTTTTTCATAATGGAATACTAAATATGAAATATTTGAGGGTAAATTAATACAATTCAAGATTTATGAGACTCCAAATTAACCTTTTCTGTGATATCACTTTGAGTTTTACGCAGCATTCCAGAACTACTGCTTATGCCATTAGCGGAAATTCCTTTCTCAGTCTTTTTCGGCGATATTTTCAATGTGGCTAATTTTGTTGTAGTAATTGCTGTACGATCTTGCTGAATTTCTTGATTACGCTTAAATAATGGCAGAAGACCTATGCTGCTTGATTTAATATTGAGATATGGCGAGTTGGAGTCTTCAATAACTTTAATATTTTCCTTCTACAAAAAGACGATATAGAAATGAATGTAAGTATAAAAGACTTATAAAGTTTGATATTTTACGAACAATTGTCGGCGACAAAGTTTGGCGTTTTTCGGGTAAGGCAATCGGCGCTGATTCAGTGCTCCGACGTCGATGATCAGTCATAAAGCTTGGCGACGCTTTTGTCTCCTGCTTTTTAATCTGGAAGAAAGTAGAGTTTCAGAGATAGAGTCTTTAGAATTGAAGCCTTTATTACTCTCTCTTGTAGCTGATAATTTTCACTTTCTAATAGTGAAATGCGTTCCTCACAAGATCTGCGAATTGAACAGAAGGCAAACATATAAACGGCAATTAAAACATATTGAAGGATTATGTTACCTTTTCGTGGCCATTTCTTGACGCAAGTTGTCCTGCATAACTTTCATTGCTCTCCTAAGATCCGTTTTCTTGGTTTCACAGGTACGTAGCTCACTATATTTGAATAGGAATAAAAACTGTAGTCGACATATCGTCACTACCATGTCAAACTAGCGAATGTGAAAATGGGTAATTTTCAGAAGAGCAAAGAAACTGTTGTAAAAAATGTTGTTGTCCTTGGAAAAAAGTGTGGGATTCGACACTTTGTATTCTCTGCTTCTAATACTCGAAATTTGACGACTTGCGCATTTGCGTTGCCCCCTAAATGCATGCGCAAGGTATCGTAATTGTAAAAGCATTTTCGCACATTGGATAGTTTGACATGGTAGCGACGATATATACAACTGTAAACATAGAACTTATGTAAGCATTCACACCTTCTTGGTTAACAGATTACCTGGTCGCAGATTGTTATTCCAGTGCGTTTTGTTGTTGTTAGCTGCATTAAAAATTTAACCAGGTAATCAACTGAACCGATGAATTGATGTTGGTGTGAATACCTACAATATAAATAAATACTAAGGATGGCGTAAGTAAACGTCCTCACAGTGAGTATCATCCAGCAAATGTCTGCTATTTCAGCTGCATTTCCAAAAAAAAATTTCGGTAGAATGGCTTTAAAGTTTAAAGTCATTTTTTACTTTTTATATACTAACCGCTTAAGTGCCGCCACCCAAGTGCTCAAACGTAAGGGGTCCTTTTCAAGTTTGAGCATTTTTTCAGCTTCAACATTTGTAGCTGCGAGTATGGACTGTACAGACTCGATTGTTTTTATTTGTTGTTTTAGCCGCTCCACCTCCTTACGGTAGTCATCGGCCATTTTTGCTTCAGTCTTGAGGATTTTCAGCTACAATCGGAAAAAAGTACCATATATGGTTATATGATTTGCAAAAACAAATGCAGTACTAACTTGCTCTGAATACGTAAGAATCGCGAAATCATTTTTCTGGATTCTAGCCTCCATCGCTTGAATTGTTTTTCTATTTAGTAAATATAAAGAACAGATTAATTTCATGAATTTAAAATGTTAAATTTGTATAATTGAATTTACGCTGCCATTATTTGCCGGTCTTTAAGCTCCTTAATCTGCCTTTCCGCTTTGTTAAGCTCCTGTTCTTTCATTTTCAACTGCAAATTTGTGTTATCTACTTGTTCCTGCAGGGAGCCTACGTCTATTGTACTGGCATCCAGATTCGCCAAATTGAAGTAAATGCGGAATACATTTCGGTCCGTACACTTGTTACGGCACTGAGGGCAGGACTTTGAACTGTTTCATGTGTATGTAAATAGAATAGTTATGTTTTCATCTAAAACTATTCGTGGAGATTGTGGCACACTTACCGCTCCATCCATTGTTTGAGACAAGTGTGGTGAAACATATGACCACAATTGGTGGCACGCACATCATCGGAGGCGACGAAGAGCTCAGCACAAATAACACAATTTAAATTGAGCATCTCGTTTGCTTACGAAATTACCTAAACTAAATAATCAGCACTCAACAAACAAATATGTACATAAATGTAACGAAACTAGAGCGGACGATTCGGAAAAACTTTCGCAAAATAATTAACTGTTTTTTCAGACTTTCTTCCTTGCCAATTTTTCCTTTTTCCAATCTTTTATTTACAGCTGTTGCCGCCAATTTTACGTCCAAAAGGAAATGTCAAATTTAGCCAAAATTTATCAGAAACACAAAACAAAAACAAGAATGAATGTCAGAACAGGGAAGATCACAAAACTTCCACTGGAATGCACTACCGGACGTCACTGGAAGGCACTACCGGAAGTATAGGGTGATAAACACTGTTTACACCCTGTTGCATTTACATTTCGTAAATAAATGGCAATGACGTGTAGAGCACTGTGGTCAAATCTGGCGGAAATTTGGGGAAAATTTTCCAAAACGGATCCAGGCTTGCAAAAAATTCCGAATTCAACCTCACTTTTTCCCTTGTACACCAATTGAACTGAAATGCCGGTGCTGCCATACATACTAAAAAAGGCAAAAAAAAAAACACAAAACGGAAACAATGAAAAAATGCACATACGCCGCAGTCCAAAATTTTTAATTAAAAATTTTCATAATTTATCGCATGATCGATTTTATAATAAAAAGCGCGCGAATTTTAATTAAAAATTTTCATAATTTATCGCATGATCGATTTTATAATAAAAATCGCGCGATTTTTTATTAAAAATTTTCATGATTTATCGAAGTATCGATTTTATAATAAAAAGCCCTTGGATCAAAATCGAAAATGATATGGTTTATAGTTGTATTTTATAGCTTCGAGAAGTATGGCAGCACACATTTGCTGTTACTGTCGGCCATTGTTATTTCTGTTTGTTTGTGAAAAGTGCAAAAACGTGTGAACGGATTTATAAACGCGTTTTAGTTAATTAATTGATGAATATATATATATTAAAAGTATCAAATACGCACGTGAACATTGAAGATATTGTATATCAACCAAAATACAATTGATAAGTGGCGTTTTGTACAAAAAGTTGGGGGTGGTAGTGAAGATTATTTAACAACAATCTGCTTAAATACTATTAGCAACTACTTTGTGAGAGTGATACATTCATGTAGAGAAAGCCTCCCCCAACATCCTGACCAAGTTTCATGACTAAATTCCATATACTTTCGCTGAAATCTCGATTGGTTCCGTTTTGGAAAGCCAACCCTTTGCTTCTATTTAATAGATATATACAAATATTTATATTTTTATATTTATTCGGAATCATAATCAGCCAAATTCTTAATATTTTCGAGAATCATTGAATAATTTTTTGATATAAAATTGGGAACTTTAAGAAATATTTACTTTAAATATATTTAATCTAAATAAAAATCTTGGCTCCTTTCATTTTCAGGGACAGAAGTTCGATTTGACTTCGGCCAAGATATTACGGATAAAAACTGTTTCTTGTTGTAACAGCATACAAATTCCTCAAAGAGTTTTTGGGGAATGTTGCCAGATATAAATCTGGGTCGTTCCGGTTACTAGACCGACTGTCGTGGGAAATGAAGTTTAAATAGTTATTTCTTGGCTAAATAGAAATATGCATAAAAAACCGAAAAATCAAAAATGCCATCGGAATTTTAAGTCTCCAACTACTCTGAAATTATTTTCAAAAAGTAATTTTTAGCAGGTTTATTCTGCACGTTACCGAAGATTTTGTAACCGGAAAATTTTATTCCCAAAAAATGTTACCAGTTTTTGTCACCGCGATTCTAAATTCGTTGGTAATGCAGTTAAAATATTCAGCAATTCAGCTATGAAGAATTGTGCAGATTCTGGCATTGCATATTTCACGGGGTAATACTTTGTTACCAGGTTATGAGATGGTAACAATATTTGCCGGTTACAAGAGTACAGAGAATGCGAAAAGGGTTTAAAACTTGACAGGAACTTTATTTACCGGTTACAAACTTTTTATTACCAGCGCAGAATAAACCTGTTAGAGTCTACCTATAAGACTGTACTTTGCGAGGTTATTAATCAGGGTCTAATCCTCACTTCTATGCTTCTATGGAGATCTCACGTAGAAGCGACCACATCAAAGGCTACAAGGGTACTAATGGTGTGCACCGAAGTTCTGGGGTGCAGCCCAAGGATTCTAAGATGGATATGCACCATAAAGTTACGACCATTAGTGACCTACGGGGCGGTGGCTTGCACTTCAAGAACTACCTGGACCACCAGTACCGGATTTAGGATCTATGGGCTCCTAGGCTTTGTTACCAGCTTATGAGATGGTAATTCATCAATAAATTCTAAGTATGCAATTTTATAGTCCATTAAATTTTAGTATAACAAAGTGCAAGATTGCAGTTTCTAACAACGTTGACTTTTGGCAATTTTTTTTTGTGGACGGTGTTATTATTTATTTTTGTAAGAAACTGCGTGAAAAGAAACCAAAAAGTTCAGCCGGTTTTCCGTTATGGACGTCCGAAGTCGGTTTGTTATCAGCTTCAGTTTAGAAAATGAACTTTCTGCTGAACTGTTGATGACCTTGGCAGAACGGAACATTCTTGACGCAACTTCTACATTTGGGAAGCACTCTTTGACGTTATAATCAAACAAAAGTTTGTACATCCATATTTGTTTGCTAACAACTTTTTGATTTGTTTCATAGTCTGGATGAAACTGGTTCAGCTAGGTTCTGCAATTCACTCCCGAGGGAATTAAAACCGCATTCAATTTGAATTCAAAGTGGTTTTGGTTGAATTTCAAATGGAAGTGAATTGCAGCAGCTGCTGATTTAGTATTTAAAGTACGTTGTATTAAATGTGAATCCCTTTCGATTAGCGTAAAAAAACAAACTAAATATGTGTTTGATTGACGCGCCTTCAGTGCCTCCTACACTTCTTAAAAATTGTAAATATATATTTTTGCTTAATTTTTTAATTTTTCAAATGGCGCGGGCCCCTGGCCTGTGCTTAAATCCGGCCCTGTTGACCATGGTGAGACAATCTCTAACCAAGTTGCAACGTCTGACTTGTGTATGCATTACTGGAGCAATGCGCACAGCACTAGAGGTAGTTCTTGAGCTTGAACCACTGCACATCACCATAGAGCAGGCTGCCTGCCAGACGTACTTTCCTAAATTTAGCAGGAGATGGTTATGGTAAGGGCAAGGTCTTATCGTCTAGGAATCCAGCTAGGATACCAGCTCTCACTGGCGCTATTCCCAAGGGATGATATAAATAAGTTAATCGTTTTCGACAGGATATTTAAGAAAGAGCTTTGCACTAAGGCTACTCCAGCATGATGGGCAATATGCCGACCAGCACCATGCAGTGGTACACTGACAGCAAAAAAATACCATGAAAATATCCATAAAAAAAGAAGAATTGAAAGTTGAAATATGTAATTTTATTCTTTGTAAATAGTTCATGACGATACAATTACTCATCCGGATTAGCGAGGTTCTACGTTACCCATTAGGAGCTGGCAATATTTAAACAAACAAATGTCTCCAACTTTCACTAAATTGGACTACGCCAACTCTTATTTTAATTATCCTGTGAGAAGGGTCACATGGCTGGCGTATGACACTTTTAACTTATCTACCTGTCGGCTTATACACGAACCTATGTACATACAAATAACTGCCACATTCTACTCAACTTGGAGCTGTCCATTGTTTGGCCAACAATCAAACCGCCCACTGAAAGTAATTTCAAACTAGAACAAACAAAAAATTTGAAATATTTAAAAACGAAAGAATGTGAAAAAAATTGTGTAATTATTCGCTTTACGTGGTATCTATGTATCGATACCTCAGTTGGCTAGTTGAGTGTTGGAACTTGTCTGAACCTAACTGAACTGTGTAGTATTTAGCCGCGTATCCGTTGAATAAACGCAAACGCCCTTTGGTAGCCAAAAGTGGGCTGTAACTTTGTGGTTAAAGGGTAAGCAAGCCAAACTCGTCAATGAATTATAAATCGAAATTGGTAACATGTGTATGCGCAATTAGCAGTCGAGTAGCACGAACAATAACCACAATAACAAAGTAGAGTAAAAATTAACTGTTATACCAATACATACGAGTACACTACCGACTACTACCTAGCGCTGCAAGGCAATTGTTTACATAATTAAATTGCCAACTAATTACATATTTGTCAATCGCTCGTTATAAACGTAATGAATACCACTTCTGGTGCAGTTGGTGTTGAGACGAAAGGATGAAGGAACGGTAATTGTGCTCCTGTACATATTTATGTATATACGGTGGCGAGAATGTAAAAAGCTAAGAGACATTTTAGCAAGTTTTGACCATTTTTCTTTGTTTAAAAAATGTTAATTCTTAGCTTACTATCCAACAAAACCTTGTACATTATCAAAAAGTCAAACTTTGTTGAACATTTACATATAAAAATTCGATGAATTTTAACAAATGAGCTGTTTTTTTGAAAGTAGCATAAGTCCCTTTGTTTCTAAATCGATTTCTATTTTAGGATGTCTCTATTTTTCTCAGTATAAATAATTTCGTAAGTATATTCATGGAAAAATCACAACATTTGATTAAGGTAAAGAGACTTATGCCACTTTCAAAATAAATATTTTTGAAAAATTATCGACATATATCAATTAAGTCCAATGTATTTTACGGAAGTGATGTTTTGAAAAAAAAACAGTGGTTTACTAAAATTGATTGATAAATTACGTATGTATGTATGTATTTATATAATAGACTTATATTCTTATTACTTTAAACGAGCAATTCTTATATATATGTATATATATGTATATATGTAAATGGGACATTTCACATCAACCGGCCCAGAGCTCTGTCCAAAATTGTAAGCAACTAAAGTAAACATAGAGTTCGATTGCAAAGAGATAGAATCTAAAATTCAAAATGGCGGATTCAATATGGCGGACGTATTTTTAAAATTTCCTTGTATTCGCTTGAAACTTGTTATTCGAGAGATTTTGGGGTCGCTGATTACGAATCTGAAGTTCGAATTGCAAATTCAAGATAGCGGCAAAAAAAATCACTTAGATTCGCTTAAGACTTTACAGTTCTTAAGATCGACCGATTTCAGTATAGGGGTGGACACCTCAATCTACTAATCCCTGAAAATTAAATTGTAACACCGTGCAACAAAAACAAAAAAATTTAAAACACACGGATTAGTCAATATACTACTCATGAAATTAGGAGCCAAATATAGTAAAATTACGTTTTAAGTTTTTCTCGCTGGCATTAGGAGTTTTTTTAAATGACTATAAAATTTTGAAGATTTAAAAACTTATTTAAAAAATTCAGTGCAATTTAGAATAAAAATATGGGTACCAAATGAAAGAAAATATTCTTTAGAATTTAAAAATATTATTTTTTTTTTGGTTCGAAAGGACGAATTGATATTGGAAATGCCCTTTTAAATATATATATTTTTTTACGCTATTGAGGATGCGGTCGTGTGTATGTAAATCATTAACCTATAATTTTTTCACAAATAAATACATACTGCAAATTTGCAAGGATATTCAAGGACAAAGTTATAAAAGGACATTTTCAATACCTATTCGTCCTTATGCACCAAAAAATTGTATATTTTTCAATTCTACTGAATTTTATCTTTTATTTGGTATCCATATTGTTAATCTATATAGCACTGAACTTTCAAAATTTCAAAGTCCTTTTAAAAATAATCCTGACGCCAGGCAAAGAAATTAAAAACGCAGTTTTACTATATTTGGCTCCTAGTTTTGGGTGTATAAATTATTTTGCGCAAAATTGAGTTTTGCTCGGTGTAATCCATGTTATCATTGACTTGCTTTTATTGAGGGACTTATGCCACTTTCAAAATATGTAAACATTTTCAACATTTCAATGCATATTTTGTTTACTTAACAGATACCGTTAAATTCTAATTGGTGTTATTATTAACTCGATTTTTTTGAAAATGTGACTTATACCACTTTCAAAATAAACGGCTCAAATTTTAATTTTTTAATCAGATTTTTTTTTTTGAACATGCAGTTTTGTAGCTCGTTAAATTTTAGTAAAGTGCAAGTTTGAAGTTGCTGCAACTGTCCGTTGATTTTTGGCAATTATTTGTTCACGCATTTTCTTCCATACAAAGTATATTCGAAAATTTTTTGTATGGAGACCTTCCAAAAAAAGAAAAAAAAACAACGGTAAGTCATAGCTACTTAAAATTTCCACATAAAATTGAATGGGCTACAAAACTGCATACTCAGCATGTTTATAAGAAGTCTAATTAAAAAGCTCAACATTTTGATGAAACTTTGTCGAATTTTGCCAAAGAATGCTAAAATGTCTCTCCCTATTTATATTTTCGCCACTGTATGTCAAGCGCAGAAAGGAATTAGCTATCCTTCGGTTACCACTTAGCGGTTAGCGCCTTAGTGGGGCGATGTGACAAACAGGTGAAATGAAATTTCTACGTATGGGTAGGCTTTAAGTTTTTGCTGTGGCACATCCGGGAATGGTTGACAAATTACATTGATATTCCTTTATAATAAAAATTATCGACGGTTAAAATGCATCGTATCTCATATATGTATGTACATATTTAAATATACATACATAACACATATGCATTTACTTTTTTATGTAAAAGTTAAAAGAGAAAATTATTCTAATATACGAGTAATTGGCGAGCTTTGTTTGTTTTGTACATAGGTATGTAATAAATGTAATACGGTTTTGTGGTTAAGAATTCTAAATCAATAATTATTAGGTACATATTATTATAATTTTAGCCGGTGCACATATGTATGTATGTATGTAATAAAACACTTGCGAATGTTTTAACAAAAGGATTTGAAATTCATATTCGAGGGCACAGGGTCGTAGGTAAACAGTATGTACGGCACTCCTGTAGTTCAACCTAACGCTGTTAACGCTGTTCAAGAACGGTTACTTCCTAACGGAGGGTATTACGCGATACCGTGTCAATGGTACCTCCTCGACATCGGGCCCGCGGGTAGGCGATCATAAGAACAAGATGAGTACGCTAACAACAACAATACTATAACATAAACCAAAAACCAAAGCAATCATCGAGGAGCTAATGGGCCGAGCATGCCCGCGGGAACGAAGAAGCCCAGAGGAGCAAAACCGTTTATCGTGATACAGCCATAGACGCGAATACACAGGCACCTACCCCAGAAAGCGATCGAGCGCTGCACTGATCTGGCAAACCTAGCTTGCGCGTCCGCACCACTTCTCCCAGCAACCACCACTCAATCGTGGTTCAAGCTGCTGAACAAGAGCGCGATACAACAATATGACACTAAAGGAGATCCTCGGGCTGTTACCCATCCCCTACCAGCTTGTGCTCCGAAGATAAAATAACAGGCGGACCAAACCGCCCATCTGCGCCTACGGCGGTTGGTTTGGCCGCAGGCGAGTGTTACCTTTAAAATCTGGAATAAGGAGATACGCCGGGTGAAGGAACAAAAACCGGAAAAGGCGAGAGTTACGAACGCAAACCAAAAAGATTAGCGCCCACCAATGTGAAGAGTAGCGGGGAACACTCACATCACATCAGGAGCATCATCCCACACCGACACTGTGGGCAAGGGGTCAAGGCACGAATGAAATGAGTTTGCCATTAGGTTGTTGAAAGCAGTCATAGCTCAGAATAGCGCGAAATCTTCGGCACCATACATGTCATGCCTACGCATAAAAGCCTGAGACGATCAGGCAAGCATCCACCATGCAGAAGCTACTGGATGACCTGGTCGTGAGAAAGCTATACCTCCACAAAAAAACGATAACGTACTTAGACACTCGGATTTAGACGAGCTAAAATGAAACACCAACAGGTCCTGAAAGTAGCTCAGACAAAGCTGCAAAATGGATTAGCGGCTTCGGCAGTCATAGCCGTGGACTTAGACGTATGTATGTACACGAGTTAAGTCGAATGCAGTATCGAGATCTTAACTGCACCATAGTTATGCGGGTTTTACGCTGTACGGTCACCATAAAGAAACTGCTTGCGGCGCATTAAATTGTGCCACCTGGATAGGAGTATTGAGGTCTCGATGTGCAGGTGTTCAGGCGACACCGAAGTGCGACTTTTTAGCTTCGTCCACTGCGTCCTACTAGTGCCCATTGTTTTAGAAAGAAGTGAATTACTTAGGACACGATAGCCGTAGAAAATTAGCAAATACCTCTGAATTTCCATACTTATTATAGCTGATGTGCTCCCAATTTTGACAGCGCTAATATCCTATGTACTGCGGATGCTATTGGTTATGCAGAAGGAGGGGTATTGCCACAAGTAATTGATAAGTAAAGTAGAGAGACAGTAGGTGTTGTCAATCTACTTCAAATAGTGAAGCAAATCATCTTATATATAAATAATCAAATATATTTTCTTTACATTATAAAGGTATTTTGATGCTGCTGTGCAGAGAGTTACTAAAATTTCAAATTAGTTTTAAATAAGGTGCAAAAATTAATTTAAAAGTGACACCAATACAAATACCATACATGTACATGGTTGGGCGAAAATGCCTCCTAAATGTATGCTGTGATATTGATACTGAATTAAAGAAAAGTGCTAAACAGCAGTTTAGGATTAAGATATGTGTAGATTAAGATTCATGCAAGGAAGAAGGTAAAGTTTAAAATTTAGAAGAAGAAAAGGATAAAGGCAAATATTAAAATAAAAGTAAAGAAACCTAATGATAAAGACATGGAGGAAGGCAAATTTAAATACTTAATATAATGACAACGGTAAGGGTGAATATATAGGTGAAGAAAAGCATGAAGATAAAGATCAAGATAAATGCAAAGGAAAAGATACCGATAAAGATGAAAAGACAAATATATACATATATAATATAAAGGTAAACATAAAAATGAAAATAAGGATAAAAGTCTACAGAGACAAAAATAGAGAGCGAGAAAGTAGTAGAGATAAAAGGCGATAAAACTGAAGAAAAAATACGTTATGTTCTTGTATATTATGTTGTGATATGTTGAGTTATGTTATACCATGATATGTCATGTTATGCTATTTTGTGTTATGTTATGTCATGTTATGTATGTTGTGATATGTTATGTTATGGTATGTTGGGTGATGCTATGCTATGCTATGGTATGTTATGTTTTTCTATGTTATGTTATGCTGTGCTATGTTATGTTATGTTATGCTATGTTGTGTTATGTTATGGTATGTTATGTATGGTATGCTATGTTATGTTATGGTATTGCTGTGCTATGTTATGTTATGTTATGTTGTCCTATGTTATGTTATGTTATGCTAAGTGCTGAGTTCAACTCCCATCTACTCAACTCACCTCAACTAATGCTATTTCACCGCAACTCACCTTATCTCACCTCAACTAATATCAACTCAGCTCAACTCTCCCTAACCCCAACTTAACTTATCTAAACTCACTTCACTTCAACTTACCATAACCCACCTCAACTCCCCTTAATTTTAGCGGTTGAATTTCAACAGCTGGGCGAATACAAGTAACTTTAAATCCATTTGAAGATTTAAGAACATACAGTTTGAAACGGTAATACGATTACTTGTTTAATTTCTGAACCATGAAAAAAGCTACATATTTGAATAACATCCGGCTAGTTAATTTGTAACATATTTAATTTTAACTACCCAATAGCTCTTCAACCATTTTACTTTGCAACATTTAATAAGAGCAACTATGTAGATTTGTTTGTGTTGCAATTACTCGTAGCTACAATATATATGTATGTACATAAGTAAATAATTACGAAAACATTTTTAAACGCTGAGGTGTAACATCCGCTCGAATTAGAAAAGATTTGTCGTGACAGCGTCTATGCATTTGGCATTATGACAAATTTATAACAACTTCGAGGTAAAATGAGGTCAAAAAATGTTTGCTAAAACCCGTCAAATATTCATCAACGAATTTAGAAGTCATGAATCCCCAAGAATTAGACTTAGGCATTATACAAGAATTTGCAGTGGAAAATAGAAGAAAAAAGAGGCAAGCAATTTGATCGAAGCTACATTTTTAGTGCACTAAACGAATTTACTACTCTCGCACAGAAAATAAAAACACATTGCAAGCTGTACATACATATATACATAGTGCATATGCATATATGTACATATGTAAGTACAATTATTCCATCCCAATATGCCTCTTGCAACGTGCTTCTGTATTGTCTCTTTTATTTATTTTTGTAGGGGAAAGAAGTCAAATTAACGAAAGGCACCGAAGCGTTTCATGCGCCGAAATAAATCAGCACATCGTTGACGTCCGGGTCTCGCCCAATCGCCAAATAGTTATCGCTCGCTGATTCCCCAACTCCAACCATATCTATTCGCTTCCCTTTCCCCACACTGTGAGGCATTTTTGTTCGCACCAAGTCTTTTTTAGAGTCTATGTTGAACTTTCATTTTTTCATTTTCGCTGCTGGGCTGACTGGCGGCGGAATTGCAGTCGTTTGTAAGTGTTTAATATGTTGTCGATTGTCTGTAACAGCAAAATATACAACAGCAAAATATACAACAGCAACAACAAGGAAAACCAGCAGCAATGACACGACAGTACAATAAAAACATATTCAGTGGCAGTTCAATTACTTGCAACGAGTATGTACTATATTTGTACGGACGTGTGTGTGTGGAAAACTGCGTTATTTACTGACAAATTGTCTGGCATTGCTGAAATAATTGTGCGACGCTGAGAGCTCACAAAAATTCATTGCAACAGCATTGCTGCAACCGATTGCATTTTATAGTTTGTTGTATATATCTACATATGTGCATGCATGTACGTATGTATATATCTGCATACATATGTATGCAGACAACTGCAAATTGTTTTGTTGATGCATTGTTTGGGATTTTCTTTCTTGTCTAGAGAGTGAAATCGTCCAATTGTGTTTATTTTTAATTTTTTATAAGTGTTAACCGGATGGACGGCCATTCTTCTGGTAGAGATGTTGGAGAAAACTACTACTCTGCTGCCTCATTTTCAGGAATATTTTGATGGCCATGGACTCAAATTAAATCTACTACGAAGCGACTATACTTAAGGATCACCTATGGAGCGAAAACTGTTCACTGTAACGACTTGTACCCTAAGTCCTCCCTTTATATTCATTTGTAGTGTGACCTTCTCCCAAGCACAACATTATTGTAATAAACAGCGAAAAGTTATTAATGTATACATGGGCGTAGCCAGGTAGGGGCAGGGGGGTGCTCGAGCTCCCCCCCCCCCCCTAACTTTCAAATTTTCCCTATATATATATAAAATACCAGCTTAATAGGGTCGAAAAAATCGCGTCCTCAAATCCACTAAGAAACAAGTTTTAATTTAAAGCCGCTTTTAATTCTATTTAAAAAGGCAAATTGGAAATGTAAACTGTAAATAATTCTTCGTAGTTAAGAAAGAGAAACTATTTAATATACATACATATATGCTAGTGATTAAAACATGGCTACCTAATGAAATAACTTTACGAGCCAACGTGAACAAAATTGGTTAAATGGCGGCTTGAATGCATGCAATGGGTTAGAGAATAAAAAAATATGCATCCGCTATTGAAAAAAGCATGAATGAAAAGGGTACATTATACATACGTAAATATTTATATATGTACATAAAGCCATATGGATATATATATGTAGCGTTTTATATACACACAAGCGTTTGGGTAGAAAACTTCATACTTATCCATTTAAATCTTGCACTTATGTTGATAAAAAAGTATTTCAAAAGCCACCATACGAATAAAAGTTTATTTTGTACATACATAGGTACATACATATGTATGCATGAAAGTATGAATGCTAAGTAGCGCGGAATTTCGAGCAAAACGGCGTTAATGACAGCCAACCAAGAGCTGCTACATACAATACAAGTCTGAAGTGCTGAAAATATAATTTTTTACAAATTATACAAATCGAATGGAATCGAAGCTGTTAATAACGCTTGAAAACGCCATTGGCATACAAATGTCTCAATTAGCAATCAAATGGCTCAATTAATCTTTTTTTTTTTATAAATATTTTTTCATCGCCAATTGTTAAGTTCTTTTATTGGAGTTTTATACCTGTTTATCGTCGTTTAAAGTAAAAAACCGCGTATCAACAAAATGCAAAACCACGTATCAACAAAATGCAAAACCGTATATGTGAGGTTGCATAAATTAGTTTCTAGAGAGCAAAAACACTCTTTTTTTTCAAAATAGTTCTCTTTTTTATAAAGCAATCGCATTTCTGGCTAGTATATTTTAGGACGAATGGATAAGGTTTGAGCCAAGAGCTTGTATGTGCAAATCCAATTTGTGGCAACAAATGTCAGTTACTCGGTTTTGCAGAATGACGATTCGCGGTTTTGTACTTTAAATGACGATATGTATGTATGCAGATTAGGGTGGTCATAAAATACATGCGGGTAAAAAGTTTAAAATGTTAGGCTCTGAGCTTCTACGATTTTTCTAAATGGAAAAAAAGATTACCCGTATTTTTTTTGTTTACAAAAACGATATTTAGAACTGCCTCAAAACCCATGAAGTTTTTTGTGTGGGGAACAACACGTATTCATATATAAATGGTATAGATCGGAAAAGTCTATTTCTTTTAAGTAAAGTTGCAGTAACAATACCCATTTCTTTATTTAACCATTTTTTATTATTAACTATTATTTATAGGTCCCCCAAAACCCAAAAACATACAATGGGGGTACTAATAAAAAATCGTTTGGATTAAAAAATGGTGTCTCCTGAAGAGAAACAGAGTTTTCCGATCGAAAAATATAGATTTCCAAGAATTTGATTCCACGTCCCCATATAAAATACATGGAAAACTTCATGAGCTTTGAGGCAGTTCTAAATATCATGTTTCTTTTTTTTAAACAAAAAATACGGTTATTCTTTTTTCCGTTTAGAAAAAGCCTAGACGGTGAGAGCTTAACATTTAAAATTTGTTTTGCGGTTAAAGAAACCCAAATGATTATTAACTGAAGATAGTGCCAAGTAGATGCACCTTGTGACTGACTGCATCACAACAGGAACGTACGCTCGAGCTGAGGCCCCCGCCCTGCGACGAAATACTTTAAGGTGGTACCGGGGGACACCGTACAGCGGACATACAGGGAGTTTAATTTCGGGGTTCAGGCTTTCGAAACTTTCTCCTTGTATAAAAAAATAAGAAAATGTTCATACTACATCTCACGCGTAGGCATTTTTTCATAACTTTTTCACAATGCAGGAAAACGTGGCTTCGGCGGAAATGGTTATAGATAAACTTTTATACTACAATTAACACACAAAAAAACTTAAAATTCATTATAGAACAAATCGCACACCGTCTTCAAAAGAGTCACAACTCGAAATTTGACATTTTTGAAATTATGCGCTAAAAATGTACACAGAGGTTTTATTTACCCTTCAGCAAAAGCTGGAGAAAATTTTTCTTATAATTTGTTAAAAAAACCTCATGGAATCTATATATTCGTCCGATGAATTCGGTTGTGTGTCTACTGTTCATCGAAATAACATGGAGTGCTATTATTTGACATTTATCCTATCTACAATCAAAGGACCAATACCTGTTATTCTTTGCTTTGAGAACCGCTGAATGCCAAACGTACCTATAGGGGAGCATGCTTTTATTTGTGCTAACTTGACAATGATCAACATTGAAACAAATTGCTGACCGAAGCTCCACTCACGTGCTATCCAAAGCAAATGCGAACTTTGTTTGCGATAATGTTAACAACATGCGCACCATCAAACCCTTGAGAACTGTAGGAAATGCATTGTGAAAGCCTCAGTGAAGATATGCTAAGACAAGCACGTGTAACCGCTCCAAATCACAAATGAAATGAAAGCTCTAATATCGATTGAGGGTTTATCCAGGCCAATTAACCACAAAGTCATTTGCCAACTCGGTATGCCAGCATCGACACGAGATAGAAAGGCTGGGCAAGACAGAGACTTGATGTGAGAAAAGCAGATTGATGAAAATCAATTCAAAAATTTTGTGCAAAAGCACAAAAGATTTTAGTTGTGGATCAGTAGAAAGCTTATAACAAAATCACGCAACGTACATACATATAAACAAATGAAAAAAAAAATATTTTTCTTCGTTAGCATTTACGAAAATAAAAAACTTTTAAATTTTAAAATCCCAATTACGAATGTATGTTCTTCTTTGGCGTAGCAATGTGCGCCAGGTATTGCTAGTATTTATATATAAAAAAAAAAAAAACTAAAATTCATTGAGGCGACGATAAATAGTATGCCGTGCAAATTATTTGGTATGTTCACACAAATTATGAATTAATTTAAACGTAACGCTGCCCACAACAAGCACATATGTATGTACATATGTATGCAATTACATATAGGCTATGCCATGAGGTGTTGTTATGCATACTTAAGCTATGCATTCATGTGCCACTAGCCAAAAGGGAAGCATTTATTTGCAAATAGTTGTTTTCGATTTCAATCAGTGCAAATTGAAATGAAGGCGATTAACAACAAAGTAAATGAATTTCAAAAACCTCTGTAATGATATAAGCTAGCAAATAAATTTAAGTTTACATATGTATGTACGTACACACAAAAACTTGCATACATGTAAACTTATGTACATAGATACACTCCCAGTCATTTGAGGAGCACGCCCTTTCAATCCTCAGTACGCACAGTTTTCCTTTTTTTTGGTTCGGTATTCATTAATTTTTTATAAAAATGTAGCATACTCTTCGTCTAAATCAGATTTTAAAATTTTATACAAATTTAAAAAAATATTTCGACAAATTTAAAAAATATTTATCCTAATGAACTGCGGTGCAAAAGTTAGTAATACTTTTAGAAAAAATTTTTGGGAATGCAAATTTCAAGTGGCTACAAAATACTGTTGATTTTTGAAAATTCTTCTTGTTGACGGTGCTGCGCATTTTCTTCCATATACAAAGTATGCTCGACAAAATTTATATACCTGTTCAAATGACAGAGAGTGTACATACCCGTAAGTATGCGTTTGTATTTGAAAATTAATTATGACTTCGTAATTCTACCAAAAAATTAAAAATGTCTATCGTGCTTTCCTGCTCCGTTAGCCTCTTGGCTAATCGCTAATGATGCATATCCGATATATCATCCGTCACACTCAGTTTCCTTGAAGTCTTATTAAAGTGCCAACAAATTGGTCACTAATCTTTGCCAGCCGCGCCAAAGTCATCAACACTAACACACTAACTGCGCTCGTTATATTCGGTAATGTGTGAATATAATTATGCATACACCCATATTAGGGTCGCACTTATTTATTTTAGATGTTTAGAATGCAGTTAATTTATTTTTTTCGCTTTAATTAGTTTCAATTGAAGCAACGGCCGTTCGCAACGTCATCCGGATGAAATTCGAATACGATACGCATATTAAAAATATGTGTTATCATTTTTAAGCTCAGTATACAGCTCTCAAGAAAAATCCGAAGAGATTGGTTTCATTTTATCTGTTGCTTGAAAAGGTACTTTGCAATTGCTGTAAATTTTCTTGAAGAAATAAATACACAAGCCAAGGCACATTAATATGTAGGTATTAGTAGTAGAGCAGCTAATAAATTTTTTTTTAATTATTTGGTCTCTAAACTGCCAAATATTGTTAATTTGTTTCATAAAAATTCTAAACTAAAATCTTTCAGTTTTTATACAAAACATTGATCTATAAGGTTTTGGAATAATGTTCAGCATCTTGCACAGCACATTGACGTGATTCTCGGTACGGATACACGAACTTGATAATTTTTGATTAGACTGTAGGTTAAAAAAAAAAATTGTGGCTCACCCTAACGTACCACATCTACAGTCCGTGTTGCCAAGTTTTGAATTTGAAAAAGCACTAAAACCCTAGAAAAATCGCGCTTTTTTCGTAAAAAGCGTCAATTTTTTTATTGCAGGATTTAATGGACTTTGTATGCATATGAAATTTTATTGTAGGCATGCCGATTCAAATTAATAAAAATTAATGTTTCTTGCTCGGCGGTCGAATTTATTCTGCTTTCTACAAATTCAAGTATTTTCGTCCAAACGACGCGACGTAAACATTTTTGTTCTTATTTTCTAATTTGCAACTGTGTCCAGCGGTGCTCTTTCGCTTAGATTTGTGCTGTTTTTTCTACAATTCCTACCAAACTAAAGTAACAATAAAAAATGAAGTTTCATAAACTATGTGGAAGTTCAAATCTATGCTGAGGTATGTTATGATCTCGTGTACTAAAGTAACATAAAGAACTTTTCTTTCCGACCGCTTCACACCTGAAGCATAACAAAATTTGATTTCCCTTTTTAAAGTGTCTTATTTGAGCGCATCCACCGGCGCATAGTGAAAAACAGCTGCCTACTCGATTATTCCGCTTTAAAACGATTCGTTATTTATTTTGCTGTTAGGAGATGCTGGTGCTTTTTTTTAATTTTCGTGAAAAATATAACAAATTCAGCCTAAACTTAAGGCCTAAGGATCGATTCCTGGTCCCAGAAACATGAACGTTTTTCCAGGCAATGGCAAATTACCGTATGTAATTTTGTCATGATTGAAAGTGTTGCCACATATTTGTTTTGGCAAACATATGCTCTTTCGCTTATAATTGTCATTGTGCCATGATTTTGTTTCCATTTTTGTTAAGTTCCGTACGAAACTTCCAATTGCTCTAAATTTAACTTTCATTTTGGTTTCAGATTTACAGTCTTGGTGTCTTCAAAGTAAAAAAAGAAAAACACCAAAAAACGAACCAAGCCGCACACTCAAAAATTTTCTCGTTTTGAATTAAGAAAAGCACTAAATTTACTGTGAAAAGCACTAAGTTGGCAACAGTGTCGACAGTATAATCACTCACTAATGGGAAGGCGTATTCAAAGCAGCAGCGTATGCGAACAATTTTATTATAACCCGATTCAAGCAGAAAGCAATTATGGGGAGGTAAAAAATAAAACATCAACAACCACAAACAACTACAATAATGAGCACCGGTAGAAGTGAGCAAATTAGCCTGCAGCTTACATACGAACAAGTTGCTGTGAATATGTGTACGAATGTATGTACATATGTGTGCGCCTGTGTGTTTGTGCGCAGCCAATACCGGTTGGCCGCCTGCTGTGCGCTCTTTACTTGTAAACTTGTAAACTCATTCATTGGCATGCGCCATATTGGATTTGCTGTACTATGAGGCGGAGCTTGTGCTCGTTGTTGGTACATCGGACAACAAGAACGGAACTTTTCCAACAAACACCACCATTACGACCGACTGGCGAACACCAAGCACGCAGCCAACCAAGTGTCGTGTGTTGTCGCACCAAGTATATGTTGATGGTAATGTGACGCTACTGCTTGGCAGCGCAGTGCGGTGTATAATTGTTTGTTTGCTCGCGTGTGTGTTCGTTTTGTCAGTGCCAACAGTGGGAACAGTCGCAGGCAGCGAGCGACAGTTAGTTTGCTGTCGACTTTTCAACGGTTCAGTGGTTCGTACTGTTTATTCGCTATTTGTGGGCGCACGGATAACTCTCAAGTGGTTAACAATAGAAATTTCAAAGCGATCTTTAGATGTGTGTGAAGGTGTTGGTAGCATAAATTTTTATATACATAAGTGCACCGTCACAAGCACTACGCTGTGCTCCCTAATGTGTAACTACATATTTTTTTTTAAATACTTTTAGTTATTTAAAACGTGCATTAAAAAATTGCGTGCCACAAAAATCTTTGAAAAATATTAATAAGAAAAAAAGTGTGAAAAGCAGCAAAAAAAAATAATAGAAATTGCTCGAAAACGCCATGGACGGCGCTCGACCTCTGGAATCGGACACCACTAATAAACTCACAAAATTCTCTACACCCTTCTCCATTGAGAGTTTGATCGCGAATCATCATCACCACCAGCAACAGCAGCAACAACAACAACACGATCAAGAAAGAAACCCACAAAAGCTAGTCAACGCCAATAATCGCGACCAAGACCAGCTAAATGCACGCGCCTTAGTCGCCACCTCTGCCTTGGGTCTCACAAATTTCCCCTTCTACAATCCCTGGCTACATGGTTACTTTGCACAGAATCACGATCGATTAACGCAGCTGATTTCTAGCGGTTGTTATCTGTCAAACTTCACAAAAGCTGAGCAAAATCTAAGTTCAACGCCACTGCCGGCACCCCTACTCGCGCAACTGGCGGCAAAAAGTGCCTCATCACTGCCACCGCATCCGCATCTTATGCCAGCTAGTGGCAGCAGCTTTCCACCCAGCTCGAGTAACGGTGACCATCATGCACGACCGGTGCCGTCGGTGTCAGCGCATTCGTTAGATTCACAAATGCCAGCGCGTTTTTTGTTCAATCCGTCGGATGCGAATTATCGCGAGAAGGTTTTGTTGAGTAATTTCGGTGGTCTCGGCGCAAGTGGTGCGTCAGTAAACGCGTCTCATTCGAATCTTGCCAATGATTTAAATGACGATCATCAACGTTCAAATTTTGAATTCATAGGTGATGATTATGTTCATAATTTAACGGTACATACGCGCCTGCAGAGTCCTAACCAGAATAACTTGGTTTTAAGTGATCCAAATGCCAGCGATATGACGTTGGGTGCTTCGTCCGCCTCCAGCTGTGGAAATACCAACAGTCGTGACTCGGATAAATCGCATACGTCCGAAGCGTTGTTGGATGTGGGCGTGGACGAGGATTTTGATTGTAGCGGCGATTCCTGCAGTGACATAAGCCTTACAATGTCGCCGAAAAACTATAGCACTGATATGGATAAGAGCAGAGGTAAATTTAAATAGGTTTTTTATTTATCCATTTGACTTAAACATTTTCCTGACGAAATAGTTTTTGTTTGAACACAAACGAAAAATGCAACCAAACAATTGCATGCCAGTGCAGAACCTCAACGAATGGGAAACGTCAGGCGGAATGCGAAAACCAGCCAGGCAAGATGAGGCTAATAAGAGCCGCATGTAGATTTCCTAGATATTATTAAGAGTCACACAATAAAGTACGTTTACATATCGATGGTCCTCTGCAATAGATACACAATTCAAAATTCAAGAAATAAAATCCCTTACTATTTTTACGTGGCTCATGTCTCTAATCCTTTTCTAATCGATGTTTAATCCTTGCTAAAGTTAGTAGTAAAGGCTACTAATATTAGTAGTAAGCATTAAAAATGGATTAGACACATACACATGTACATATTAGAGACATGATCACCTTAACAGTAGTAACAGTTTTTATTTTTTGAATTTTGGAGTGTGTCGTTATTGCAGAGGACCGCCGATATAAATATAATCTCAATTAAAGCTCGTTCGTTAATCACCCCGCTTACATAGTTAAATCTCGGATTATTAGCTGTCAAATTTGTTGTGCTGGTTTTTCTCACAACTCAAGGAAAAGTTAAATTTCTTTCTGCTTAATTTAAGCAATTTAAATATGTTTCCACTTAATATTTTATTAAAACCTAGGAAATAGCCGGCGTGCTTCACTGCGTCTTAAAAGTATTTTTGTGTTGTCACTCCCTCCCGAAACTCTTATGGCTTCATTGATAAAAAATAAATAGATTTGAGGAGCTTTATGAATTGAGATTTTCAAAAAAATTTTCGATTTATGAAGCATTCTCTTAAATAAACCGGTTTCCCATACAAAATTAACCAAGTTTACGAGATTTACTTGCTTACGAGGCGTTTACGAGTTTAGATGAATTGCCCTACTTTTTTTTTATGAATTAGGGGCCTTTTTTAATATACATTTCGAAGGTATTTAATCCTGGAAATTTAATTTATAATCTTCCAACTCGATTCTATATATGTATTGTGCACTTTCTTCAAAGGTGCATTAATTCAGTGTTTACCTTTTCATGGTAACTATATTTTATAGGTCCTCCAAAACCCCTAGAAAATGCAATGAGGGACCAATAAAAACTCTTTAATATTAAAAAATGGTTAAATAAACAAGTGGATATTAATACTGGAAGTCTCCCGAGGAGAACCACAGTTTTCCGATCGAAAAATATTGATTTTCAAGAATTTTACACCATTTCTACGAAAAGTTGTTTTTTCCCCATATAAAATACATGAAAAACTTTGAGCGCTGTGAGCATTCCCTAAATATTTTTTGATTTCAAAATAAAAAATAGGGGTATATTTGTCTTCGGTATGGAACAATCCTAGGGGGTGGTGGCATTAAAAATCCGACCTTAGTTTTTCACATACTACCGACTATAAATGTCTAAAATTACACAAATATTTTTTTAAACATCTCTTGTAGGATTTTAAGCAATAAATTTTCAAAATTTTAGACACTAGATGCTTAATAGTATATATACTAGATGCTTATATTTACACACTAAGTGCTTATCTTTTACACACTAGGTGCTTCTATATTTTCATACATATCTTTTTCCAAAGAGGAGTTATTCGCTTGCTTAAGAAAAAAATGTGATCGAAATGAGCCTGCGTTAGTAAATGGTGTCAAACACGAAAGTATTGGACAATTCACAGCAAGCAAAATGCTTTAAAATATATGAACACACTCATGGGCGTATGCAGAGCATAATCTTTGGGGGGGAGGGGTGTTGGGGGAAGAGCTCAAATTATTTGTAATGTAAATTTAATAGTAATAATTGACCTCATTATTATTTTTTTTATTTAGATCCAATCATTGGATTATGAAGAAATTAACTGTACTTCTAAATTTTTATTTTAGAATTGCAGTCGGTTGCGTTTTTTGCTTAAAAAATACTTGTTATTATAACAATTGAGTTGAATTTATATTGCATGGAGTTTATTATAAACTTATTGAGGAGTTAAAATAAAAATTTGTTAGTTACCTTGATTGCATGAAGATTTTAAAATGCGACTTCGTCTTTACATCAAAATCGTAATTTTTTCATTTTTTTTAACCGACATCAAGAAAGGAGGAGGCTATCTATTCGTCGGAATATTTGTTTTTATGTATGTTACCGCATAACCCATTACGATAATTCTTTTTTTTAAAGGAAAGGCGGTACCTCAGATGTGGTCCCATCCAAATTTGGGTTTGATTGGATTATTGGATCATGAAGAAATTAACTATAATCTTAAAGTTTTACAAGAAAATTGAAGTCGGTTTTATTTTTTGCTAAAAAATTACTTGTTTATCTAAACAATTGTCTTCGGGAGTCTTCTGCAAATCGATAAACTGTTTTAGTGATGACTTCATTTTTGTTTTTTCTACAAAACGACTGTGAACGCTAAGCATACATAAACCTAAATTACAAGTACAAACTAAGTAGAAAACATTAAAAGATAATAATTACACGGTGTTAAACTGGTCATGAACTTTTTAAGTGACCTAGTACAGGTCGTAGAGCTGGCCGAGTAATTGATAAAACTGTTTTCAGAATTTTTCTAACACCCTCAAATTCTCAACTTATTCTTAAAAAAGCATTTGCGCATGACTTCCCGCACTAAACCATTTTTAGCTCTGTTATTTTTTACCCAATTTTAAGTTTTTATGTAGCTCTGAAAACAAGAAAATTTTCACTATTTAAAGAAATAATAAGTTTTGTGAGTACATTGCAAATGTGTGGAAAATTTGTGGACTAAGTCTGAAGTTAACAAAGATTTTTATTATTTTTCCTAATTAGGCATTATTTTTTTTCCAAAATTTCCAAATAAAGTAGTCTCTTTCAGGTATTACTTCGAAAAAAAATGTTCAATTCCGAGTAAAACTAGGTACCATTTATAAAAATCAATAAACAATTTCGGAAGTTTTGAATTTTCTTAAAATTTTTCCAAAATCACTGCAATGTAATTTTACAGAAAAATTGAATCAGTTGGATTGGATTCATTTTCAGGTTTCAATAGTTCATATGAACAAATTTGAATTTTTCTCTTTAAAAAGTGGCATAACTTTATAACCTGTTTATTGATTTTAATGAATGGTACCTAGTTTTACTCCGAATTAAACATTCTTTTAGAAGTAATGACTAAAAGATACTACTTTCTTTTGAAATTTTGGCAAAAAATGTAGTAGAAGCGGAAAAAATAATAAAAATTGGTGTAAATTTCATATATATTCCACAAATTTTTCACATAATTACAATTCACTTAAAAACCTTTATATTTCCTTAAAAAAGACAAATATTCTCCTATATCCTTTTTAAGGCCATATAAAAACTTAAAATTGGTTCAAAAATAACCGAGCTAAAAACTGTTTAGTGCTGGAAGTCATGCAAAAATGCTTTTTTAAGAATAAGTTAAGAATTTTAGGGTGTTAGTAAAATTTTGAAAATAGTTTCATCAATTACTCGGCCAGCTCTACGGCCTGTAGTAGGTCACTTAAAAAGTTCTTTTACTTTGTAATACCATGTTTTTACCATTTTTTTAAGTAAATGACCGATATGATTGAGTAAAAATTATTAAATTTTCTGTTACAACTTACCTGCGTACGCCCATGAATACACCTCACTTATGCTTGAGGCAAAAAATGCACAAGATTCCACCGAACAATTAAATTTGCCGTTCATAGAAGTAACACATTTAACCACGTTTCAAATTCCCTGCTATAAGGAAATTCTAAATATAAATTTTGGGCATTTTAGCTTTTGTAGTTAGTTGAATATTTCAGCTTTTGCCTTTTTAAAAATTGCAGTTATATAATAGGGGGGCGTAACAGTAACTCTAAATGGCAAATTTTTTGTAAAAAGCTTCGCCCATCTTATAACGTACCTTGTGCAAAATTTCATTAATCTATCTTCAATAGTTTGCGAATTACAGAATTAAAAGCAGCTGAATGGGTGAAATCTTACACTGTGCGTCGCCTTCTTCGGATTTGGGGTGTTCACAGTTCGTTCCAAATAGTGTCTCAAAATGTAGACGTCAACATTTTAAGACGTTTTCTAACCGTAAAATCTGTAGTGTTGTTGTTTCCCATACAAAATTTGAAAACGACGCCGTCTACATTTTGTCACACTCAAAGGTATGTGTTTTACGCGTTTACATTTTGAAACCTCGCAGCAGGGTTGCATTATGGCAATACTAATCGCATTTTTTTTTATTTATTGGGCACGTTTTCTGTATTTGCATTTAATTTGAGCGCAATTTCTTATGAAAAGAAGCAAATCAAGGAAAAGAAATAACAAATATTAGTAATTGGTAATTAAGTTAAATAATTAAAATTTTTCAAAAACAAAATCGAAAGGCGACATATAAAAAAAGCACGCAAAGACGAAATGTCTGGCAACACCAGCAAAGTTTTGCGACGTCTGCTAGAAAGGGGTGCTCACAGTTTGATGCTAAAGATGTCTCAAAATGTAGACGTCTACATTTTCAGACACAATTTGGAACGAACTGTGAACACCCCAAATGATTTCTAGAAAAGTGCACTTCTTGCATTTCGGAAACAAATACTCATATTACAATTTAATTCCCTATGCGCATATAAATGCAAATGATAACTCCTTAATTTACAAAACTGCTTGGCACACACTTTACATACAAACATTTCCAAAATATTTATTGAACTATGAACTTATTAAAATACCACTAACTGCTATTATAAATATATGTTTATTATGCAAGGTTTCCACCGAAGAACACCAAAAATTAAAAATTTGCTGACATGAAACCGACTGACGCACAGTGCTTCCCTTCCATATAAAAATCGCTTCTTAGTAAAATTGAGGACGCTGTTTTTGGAAAGCTTTCATACTTTCACGGTAAATGCAAATTGAAGTTGAAAATTTGGGTTTTTGTGGCTTTTACATAGGTATGTACATATAGTTCGTTCTATTTTCAAAAGTGAGCTGTCAAATGACAGGGCTTGGCCTTTAGATGTGCAATAAAGCTTTTTATTTTTGAAAAGGGTTGCCACATGCTACAAATATTTTATTAAAATTATTTAATAAGCCAAATGAATTAGATATTACAATATGAGTATCAATTGAGCTAGTTCTGAAAATATTTTACTTCTAAACGACACGTAGAAGGGTTGCCACATGTTTATTAAAATCAAATTCACTTTAATTAAGGGAATAAGGTAACTGAAATATGTATAACAATATGAGTATCAGAAAAATGAAAAAATTTGATATATTTAGAAAGAAATAAGTGAAGAGTAATTCCTGAGTTAATTTAAGAGTCCAGTAATTTAAAAGGAATGTAATCAGAACAAATCACTGATTGACAATGTATGTATTTGTAATAAAATAACATAAACGATGGCGAGAAATCCTATGGTTATTTTAGTTTAACTAATTTCGACTTTACAAACAGGTGGCAACCCTATTCGTAATATTTTTAAGCTAAAACCTACTTAAACCTCATTTATCTGATTCCCTTATGGTGATACCTATCTACTTCAATTACCTAATTCCTTTAATTCAAGTAGAATTTGATTTTTCAAACAGGTGGCAACACGCTGCATGTAGTTAATATACATTTCGATTGATATCGATCTCCTAATAGTTCATTTAACTTATAAAAAAATTTTATCTATTTTTTTTAAAAGGTGGCAACTCTTTAAAAAAAAATAAACTTTCTACTGTCCACAGGTCAAGCTTTTTATTCTGACACTTCATTTTTGAAAATGAAACGAATCGTGCTGATGTCAAGGCACTGACAAAAAATGAAAAAATTATTTTATGCATTAGCGAAAAACGCATTACTTCAGAAAGTGCAAAAAATGAGCAGGTATTTATTTCTTCTTTTGAAAGCTAAAAGCCCGTACTATTTAATAAAATAATAAAAAATAACCTATTTTTACATATATTTTTTATTCATTCCATTAAAATTTTAGGGACACCCTGTGTTTAATTTTATTCCAAAAGTTTAATTCCTGTAATTCTCTACTATCTATATGGAAACAAGAAACGTCAAACCAATATTTTATTTTAAAAAATATATTTTTGAAATTTTTTTCTGTGAAGAGCTTATGCATGGCTATACTCTTATTAAAATTCTTAGTATAAAATTTGTCGACTTTAGTCTTTTTAGTGGATGAATTGTCTTTACAAAAATACTAAACAAGTTCACATTGCAGATAACGAATTTTTCGATTTTTCACTTAGGCGATACTGTGTGACGTGACGATTTCACAGCAAATAAACGTTTACTGCGCTTTCATAAGTGTGTAAAATCAAACATTTTCATCATCAAGATATTTTGGTTGTAAACGTAAATATTACACATTTTTTATAAGAATATTAGACATTTTTTTGTTTTTCACATGACATTTTTGGACGCCAAAACAATTTAAACATGAATTTACTCCTATTGTAGTCTTAATTTTATACAAATGTTTTACGAGTGTATATTACCCACATGAAAAGGAATAACTTCATTAAAAATGTTGCCGATAGGTGGCGCACGAGTCGATATATTTGGTAAACCAGTATTTATGGTCCGATTTCGTTCGTATTTAGAAAGCTTGCTTTAAAAATATTTGTTTTTACCATTAACTTATTTTCGATTTCGTCTTGCAAAAATACTTTAGAATCAGGGATGTATTGCGAACGTTTTTTTTCTGGTACGGTCTAATGTACAGACTTACATACATATGTGCATAAATAAATCTCCAACAGTGTGAATATTTGCGAGAGAATGCATGATTTTGTGAAAAATTACCTTTTATAGTTACCTTTTATAGTTACTTGCCCTTAGAATTTTAGACTTCTAAACCAGTTCCGGCTTTCAAATCGATTGGCTCTGCGAGCACCATTTTAGAACGATTTGCTGCACACCTACCTACGGACATACATACATATGGTCACCGCACATTAGATTCAAGACAGTCACTTTGCTGCATGGATTGCATTCAAGCATAGAATAACAAAGCTTGACTAGAAATGGTCGTCATGGCTAATTAATATGAAAGTAAACATTTCCATTAGATTCTCAATTCCGCAAACAATTATGATTGCACATTTGCATAAAAGCATTTAAGACACAATGTTAGGCGTCAATCAAAACTTTCAACTCTTCTTTCAACATTTGATTCCACGACTCTACGACTTCACGAAACCCAGGCGCGAAGTTGGTGGAGTGTACACGGTTGAGTGGACTTTTCATATTTTAACTGACATTTTGACATTTGCAACGCCACGGCGTTAAATGAGTGTAAAAAAATGAAGAAGACCAAACAATGAGAGAATGAATTTACTATTGTACTATGTCATTTCTATTTCGAAATCGTTCTACCGTCATTCAAACAGTTGCAATCAGTTTGGTGGTGTTTTTTTTTGTTGATTTGTCCAAACCCTGAATTGTAAGGGGTGCTGTGGGAATCCAGTAATAAAAGCAGCAACAGGATTTAAATATTGCTGCCAACATATTTGTAAGTATGTAATTTATTTTGTGTTTTTGTAGTGGTAGAATTGGTGGGAGACGTGACTGTTGCCACCCGTATGCGATCTTTGGGAGGCGTATCTAATCGCAAAGTAGTGAAAGTCATATATCTACTTCTATATGCGTAAGTATGGTTGCATGGAAGTATAACATTTGACACAGCAATCATCATCATCATCATCATCAGCTCCCCACCACATTCCGACGAATTAAATATTCATAACTGACTCTTTGATAGCCGTTTAAAATATGCGCGAGGTACAGTGGAGCCAAATCCTGCTAATGGGAGCAAAATGATTTGTTAATTGATTAAGGTCGTTTACACGTTGACGAATTAACTCTTTTTCGGCAGTCAAATCTCAATTCTTGTATTGAAGGTCAATAGCCAACTGCCCGAACCAGAGTTAGCTCGTTACTGTGTATACTAGCCTAAGTTGAATATTTTTTAAACTAAGTAATATGCTGAAATGTGACAAATGATTAAATAAAATTTCAATGTAGGTTATTTTTGTGTATACGTTTAGAGTCCGATCCCTTGGCAACGATTTTTTTTCAGAAGAAATTCATGCTTATTTGGAAAGAGTCCTAAAAGCTGCCAGCTAAAAGGAAAAAAATAATTAAAACACCAGCACACAAAAAAATTGGTGTGTGTTTATAACCTGACCCACCTAATGACATGTATTTCGACCCGCTGAATCCTAATCTGAGGTCCGTTTGACTCGTACACCCTCAATTCCAGTAAATTGCGAAAATTGCGATTTTTTTGCTTGAAGTTTACTCAAAATTTTGGGGGTGTACGAGTCAAACGGACTTTAGATTCGGATTCAGCGGGTCGAAATATGTACATTTCGGTAGTTGGGTCTGGCTTAAAGCACACACCACTTTTTTGTGCCGGTGTTTTTAATATTTTTTTTTTTTGCTGAAGGCTTTTTGCATTTTTTTCCAAATAAGCATGAATTTCTTGTGGGAGAAATCGCGCAAGACCGTTTGCAAATAAAATTAAAAAAAAATCAACGTTAGTTTTTTATAAATTGCACTTGTTGTATGAAAAAACCGGCAAAAGCCGTCAGAAATATAAAAATATCACAAATAATTTTTCAGCCGTTTAAAATTTGCACTTTGTTATACTAAAATTTAACGGCTGTAAAACTACATACATATGTAAATACGCAAACATTTTCTAAACACTCAGATTAAAAACTTTTAAATTTTTGTGAAAATTTGTTGAATTTTACTAAGCTCTGAAATTTTGATTAATATGGTTTTGGTTGAAGCATAGACCGTATTTTTATAAAAAAAAAAAATATAACAAAAAAATATTATCTTTAAAAACTTTGCCAATATTTAACAAAAATTACCATGGACTCAGTTTTGCACTTCGTTGTTTGTAGAACGTTTGAGGTACACATTTGCATACACATTCTTTTCTTTGTTTTTGTTTTTGAGAATATTCGGCTCTATTATGGTTGTAGAACATCGATGTAATTTTTTCAACTCAGCTACGAAAACCACAGTATTTTTGGGGAAAGGTGTTCTTCGCAAAAATACTGTAGTTAGCGTAGCTAGAATTGGACCTAGTCCCAGAATTTTCGAGGTATCCGACTTGAATTTTGTAAAAGGGTGTCTTTTTATAATGTATTGGCAAATATATTTATATACCCGGCGTGCTTCACTGCGCCTTAAAAGTGTGTTTTTGTGCTGTTTAATACGTATTGTAATATGTCATTTATTTTATCAATTTAATTAAATTAATTTTTTCAAACAGATGGCAACACTCACCAAAAATATTTTCGGCAGTAAACTTTGCTTAACCCCTTCGGTTTGATACCCATATTGCAATATTCAATTTATCTTATCGATTAAACCGAACTAAATTTTGAAACAGGTGACAACCTTTCACAAAATTATTTTCGGCTGTAAGCCTTCTCAAACCTCTTTCTTTTGGTAGCCATATTGCAATATTTACTTTATCTTATCCATTTAATAAACTGCAATTTTCAAAAAGATGGCAAATCTCTAATTATTTTTTCCGATATTTTAAATTAGACCTCTAGCAAGAACCACTTCATGTTGAAAAATTTTGAACAGTCGCGAAAAAAGCATTCCACAAGTTGTAGTCCGGTTGCGACGCACAGTGGCGGAAATACTCCATCTAGCATGAAAAAAGTCAAACTTTGTCTGCTTAAAATCGTGCAAAATTGTAATGGGAGTTTGTTGTCAAATTCCCATAGTTTATAACTGTATTTCTTTTTTTCTGTGTCTCCTCTTGCTTTAGAATTTGTAACGCGTAAAAGTCGAGCAAACTAAATCAGCTTTCGTTGTCTATAGTTTTTGTGTAACTAAACGGGTTCCCGTGTTAATCAATTACTTCTGCAACAGATACTTAATTACATTGTTTTCTAACATTTAACGATACTGAAGGTATGTTTAATTTTTTTTTTATATCATTTCGGGACGAAAGATTCTTTCCGTTTTGTATAAATAAATGTTGAAATGCTGAATTGTTTTTACATATGTGACTCTTATTTTAAATTAGAGTTTCGAAAAGGAGGACCCCGGAGTACACTTAAATTTTTATATATGTACGTTCTTGAGAGTAGTTCATGTGTTAAAGAACTCATAAAAGTTTAGCTACCACCAAGCAGCACTTAAAGTAATATTTTTATTTTTTTGGTAGCATGTCTTTAAATACTAAAAAGGGAACTACATAATGTGTGGTTGAGTGACGCACAAAACTATACAAACTTGTGTATGTATCTGTAAAGTTGTTTGTCTCCAAACTTACGTTCCAAAGAAAAAATGAGAAATGGTTGGCTGTTGTGTTTTCATATCCGAGGGAACCATCTTGTTCCAAAATAGAAAGACCTTGGAAGCCGTTTTCTGAGAAGTGTTCTAGAGCAAAACCCCTCGAAGTTCCTCATGTTGGCGATAATAGCAGCGAAAACTCGTTCTAGCAACGAAAGTAAGCTAATGTAAAACCGGAAAGCGAAATGCTGTCAAAATGTTTGGCGAGATGAAAATTAGGAGTTTTTTTTCGTGCTAGATTAAGAGTATTTACCACTGTGCGACATTAATGATGCTCTGCAATTATCGCTAGTGAGTAAGCTATCTCTATTGAAATGTACGCTTTTGATCCATATAAGCTTGGGGCCCTTCAGCATGCTTGCTTCATAAATCACTGCGGTGAACAGTTGTTTGCCGATATGACAACTTTACCGAAGCATACAAGTGTTAAGAATCATTATAATACGAATATCGAGCATGGATCGTTTCAGTTTTGCTCAATTCATAATCACAACAACACTACCAACTGAACTTCTTGCGATTATGACTTCATTTGCAGAGACCCTTAACATTCAATTTGCCAAAATGAAGTGTGAGCAAATTTAAACAAGAATTTGTTGATAATTTCGAAGAACAAAATATTTTACGCTTTGTTTGCTTGGATTTCACGCTCAAGTGAGAGTGATTGTCAGCAGACACTTACATACATACATACATACATACATACTATATGCGCACATTTGTATGGTTGCAGTGGGTTCATTCGTGGTGGAGGTGGCGGTGTCGGTGTCGGCAAGTGGGTGTCATATTTCAAACAGCCACAACAAATTCAACCGAAATCGATGCGGCAACCGCCACTAATGTCAAAGCTACTGGCATTTGATGTTGGTGTTGGCGCTGCCGTTGCCGTCGCCGTTGCCTTTGGCGTTGAATTTGTCTTTATTGCTGTCATAACGTTTGCCACAAGCTTTGACACACCCCATTAACCTCTTCCATACAAGATGTTGCTTTTGCCGCTATCGCCGCACACCGCAGTCGCTTCTGTAGTTACTGTTGTTGTCTTCATAATTTCGTTTGACAGGATATTATGGGGCGGTGCAATCGTCCGGTTGTTTATGCGTTCTCGCCAAGCTTCAATTGCATTTCGTTGTAACGGGTGATTTTTTTGAGGTTAGGATTTTCATGCATTAGTATTTGACAGATCACGTGGGATTTCAGACATGGTGTCAAAGAGAAAGATGCTCAGTATGCTTTGACATTTCATCATGAATAGACTTACTAACGAGCAACGCTTGCAAATCATTGAATTTTATTACCAAAATCAGTGTTCGGTTCGAAATGTGTTTCGCGCTTTTTTATCGACAAATTTTGTTCAGCGATGAGGCTCATTTCTGGTTGAATGGCTTCGTAAATAAGCAAAATTGCCGCATTTGGAGTGAAGAGCAACCAGAAGCCGTTCAAGAACTGCCCATGCATCCCGAAAAATGCACTGTTTGGTGTGGTTTGTACGCTGGTGGAATCATTGGACCGTATTTTTTCAAAGATGCTGTTGGACGCAACGTTACGGTGAATGGCGATCGCTATCGTTCGATGCTAACAAACTTTTTGTTGCCAAAAATGGAAGAACTGAACTTGGTTGACATGTGGTTTCAACAAGATGGCGCTACATGCCACACAGCTCGCGATTCTATGGCCATTTTGAGGGAAAACTTCGGAGAACAATTCATCTCAAGAAATGGACCGGTAAGTTGGCCACCAAGATCATGCGATTTGACGCCTTTAGACTATTTTTTGTGGGGCTACGTCAAGTCTAAAGTCTACAGAAATAAGCCAGCAACTATTCCAGCTTTGGAAGACAACATTTCCGAAGAAATTCGGGCTATTCCGGCCGAAATGCTCGAAAAAGTTGCCCAAAATTGGACTTTCCGAATGGACCACCTAAGACGCAGCCGCGGTCAACATTTAAATGAAATTATCTTCAAAAAGTAAATGTCATGGACCAATCTAACGTTTCAAATAAAGAACCGATGAGATTTTGCAAATTTTATGCGTTTTTTTTAAAAAAAAAGTTATCAAGCTCTTAAAAAATCACCCGTTAGTAAAAGTAATTCATTTTTTCGTGACAGCACAGATTACTTAACTGCGCTTAATTTAATTCATACATAAATATGTATGTACGTTATAAATGTGTAAATATTGAGATGTGAATTGAGGGTGGGGGTTTGCCGAATGGGACTAATTTAATTTGTGTGTTGGGGAGACACAGATTTCCGTTTGAAAAAATTTGAATATTTGCAGGCGTAGTTAATACTGTATGCAAATATGTTAACTTTAAATTTGAATGATTAATTTACTTATTAATTTTTAAATTTAAAAAAAGAAAAAAACGGAAGTCAAATAGAAGAGTGGCCTTATTACATATCGTTCCCTTAATTCACAAAGGCCCTACCCAACACTTTTTTCGAAACTGCGTTTTTCATGGGTTTTGGTAGGATATATTAAAACACACCTACACTAAAAATTGGAAAGTGTTAGTACTATATATTATAATGTTTTTTGCCTCTCCTGTGAAATAAAAAAAATTGCTGGTTAGTGCCTTTCCCTAGAGCCGAGAACGCGTTCCACTACTGAAAGCAGTTTTAAACGGGAACAAACTGGAAACAAAAGGTTCGGGAATGTTTCTGAAAAGAACAAAATGCGAACAAAACTCTCGTGAATTTTCTAAAGAAGAACAGAATGGGAACAAAACTTTCGGGAATAAAATAAGGACACAAATCTGGGGAACCTTCTGCTAGAGAACAAGACGAGAAAAAGTTTTAAGAACTTAACCTCAAGAATGAGAGGGGCGTCTATGTGTTGGGATGAAACATCGTTTCAGTGTGAGCCACGATCGTAAATTCTAAGGATCATTTCAACTCACCTCGTTTATCATTGCGGTGAACTATTTTTTTCTTTTATGGCCTTATAACAATTACACTCAACAATTTTATTGAGCTTGAGGCAATTTTTAATGAAATCTATTGCGGAAAAAACAACAATAATTTAGTAAAATGGTAGAAGTTATAGCTGCTATTTCGGAGATCACCACATTTCTACAACAGACTTCTTCAGTGGGGTTCGTACCAACGACCACAGCCTACACACTGTACTTGTTGCTTTTTCCACTTTTTCCAAGTGAGCCAACTACAATCAAGCACAGGTATATTTACACTAGATCATGTGGCTGTTGGTTTTGTTGATTTTTGTTAAAAATTCTATTTTTAGAATGTTTAACTTTTAGGTGTGCTCGTCTTTAAGTTGCTCTGCACCTTAGCGGTTTATTGTAAAAAAGGGGAATAAAAAAAATAAGCTCGAATAAAAAACCTTAATAATAAATTATAATAAATAGAAATTTATATGTATTCGAAAATATGTTGCAATCGTTTTTCTTACAGGTCTCCACACAGTTTTTTACTATGGCAAGGTGGGGCCTCAATGTTCCTTTTTAATTCGTCGGAAGATATATATATCTTTTTATGTATGTTACCATGTTACCGCATAACTTTGGACCACGTTATCCGGTTTCTATAATTATTATTATTTTTTTTTAAGACAAGGTGTTACCACACAGATGGTCCCATACTAGTTTGGTTTAAATCCGATCATTGTATCAAGAAGTAATTAACGATAATCTTAAATTTTTATATGAGAATTGAAGTCGGTTTTGTTTCTTGCTTAAAAATTACTTGTTTTTCTTTTTTTAAATTTTAGGCTACACACACTCTGATAGTGAAGACTGTTCTGATGACGAAACTGTGAATGGACAAACCGACTCGCATAAGGATTCTGCGAGTAGTTGTGGGGGTGGAAATTCCAAATCACGCCGAAGACGTACCGCTTTTACCTCGGAGCAACTGCTGGAACTTGAAAGGGAATTTCATGCAAAGAAATATTTAAGCCTGACTGAGAGAAGTCAAATAGCGACGAGCCTTAAACTTAGTGAAGTACAGGTGGGCAAACAAATACTACTTACATACATACATGTGTAAATATGTTCTTGTACATACAAATTGGCTTAATAAGCTGCAAAGCTATATAAAAATATCGTCGCCCGTATGCCAGAAACATGCATGCGTCAAAAGAAAATTTTGGGAAATCAAGTGTGAAAGTTTTTCTTTACGAGAATTAACTCTACATTTACGCAATTGAAGTTGTAAAATATGTGCTTTCCGTGTAGGCATGGTATTCTGGGTTTTGGTATAACATACAACATCCAAAGCTAAGTCAAGACAACACAATAACTCAAAACTGATAAATTTGCACATTCATGCTTCTGGCATGAGGATGACGATATTATATTAAGCTGATTACAAAAGTTACCCAGTTGTACTTAGTTGCCAATTAATCATTCTTTTTTTCACCTCTACAAATAATTGCAGGTGAAAATTTGGTTTCAAAATCGTCGCGCCAAATGGAAGCGTGTCAAAGCTGGTCTCACATCGCATGGCCTCGGACGTGGTACTGGCGGTGGCACCAAAATTGTTGTACCCATACCTGTGCATGTGAATCGGTTCGCGGTGCGTTCGCAACACCAACAGCTGGAGAAAATGTGCCTGAGTGGTCCAAAACCTGATCTGCGCAAGAAAATGCCCACCGAGCTTAGCGGCTTCGAGAAGTTCAATGCGACCAATGGCGTGGTGGCGAGCTTAAGCAATGGCAGCGCTGCTGGTGTTCTCAGCGCTACAGCGACGCCGGCAGCATTAATGGCGGCAGCAAATATGGCGGCGGCGAATACAGTAACGGGTACTTTGGCGTTGGCGCGGAGCATTTATTGAAAAATTGCTAGTTACATAAGTAGTTCATATTTCTATGTTATTTTGAGATTTTCAACTGAACAATTAGGAAAGATTTGTAGTTACATTTTATTTATTTAGATTTTTTTTTTTTTAATTTTGTTTGATATTATTGGCCCGTAGTCATAGTCAAAATAAAGTCGACTTTAAAGTTAGTTGCAGCTTTTTTGACAGATATCCTATTGAAAATTATGTCAAAAAGCTGCAACTACCTTTAAAGTCGACTTTATTTTGACTATGACTACGGGCCATTGTTTTTAAGTTTGAGTTTGCAAAAAAAAAAGAAACTAAAAATAAAATATAATAAAACAAAACAAAAAATACTAAAGTGTACACATAAATTAAAATAGACTAAATAATAAGATGAGACAAAAAAATTAAAACTCAACTCTTTCTTTTCGCAGAATATTTTAAAAAGGCTAGTAATTGATGTGTATTACATATATTCATGGGCGTAGCCAGGTAGGGGCAGGGGGGTGCTCAAGCCGCCCCCCTATCTTTCAAATTTTCCTTATATATATATAAAATAGTACCCTGAAATGCCAGCTTAATAGAGTCGAGCCCCTCCCCCCCCCCTAAATTTCATTCTGGCTATATATTGAAAGATTTATGCTACGAGCGCCAGCTGTCAAATTATTTTAACACTTACTTTTATGTTGATAATTATTTTGGTGGCGACAGCGGTGAACCGTGACTGTGGTTGTGGTCAGATTAAATCTACTTCTCTTTTTCGAGCGTTATATGTAAGGCTCTTCCTCTTCTTTTATGCCAAACTCATACAAGTACATTGAGTTCATCGCGTTCAAAGTGTGTTTATATGGAAGGAGCAACAACCTCCAAAAATCATACCTCAAACTTGCACTTTATTGCACTAAAATTGAATGGTGAACAAAACTTAAAAATCTTTTTACGAAAACGAATTAAAAAACTTGAAATTTTTGGGATAGTTTGTTGATTTTTTTAATAGCGCACAAACTTTTTTTTAAAATTACAAACATTTTTAAAAAATTGGATTATATAACATAAAAATAAATTGTAAAAACTTATGGGTTATAATTTTGACAGGGGCTGTATGTATGTATGTATGTTTTACTAACCCAGGCCCGGCCGCAAGGAGGGGTTTTGGAGGTTTAAACCCCCCCCGTGGAGGGAAATATGCATAAAATTGTGCCATCATTTAGTTTAAGATAATAATGGTAAAAATATTTTAAGATCTCAAATATTTAAGATATCTTTTCAGAGATAGTAGTCGAGAGATCTAGGTTTAATTTAAGTCAGGGATGTTCTACCTTTTGTTTCTTCACTAGAGCTTCTAAAATATTGCAAAAACCGCGATTTTTTGTCAAAATCTGTAGCTGATGGAAACTTTATGCTTGCGGATTCGTAATCAGCATAAAAAATCTATCACAAACAACTTTTACATTTGCCGCTCGGATTTTTTTTTTAATTTTTGTTGGGCTGTGTTATCCATTAAAAAATGAGTAAAAATTCAGATATCCATTTTCTCTACAGAAATTTTACCTTATATGGTCTATAACACCCTTAGCTCCACTATTTAGTTATAGTTTTGCAAAATAATTCAATGAATATCATCATTTTGCAACTTTGTTCTATAAAGCAAGACTCCTCCCACAAAAGGTTCATTTGGTCATAAAAACCTGCGGAAAATTTTTAAAATCGGATAACGGAAAGACATGCCTAAAAGGCCTTAAAGTTCAGAAAATTCATGGAATTTTTCACAAAGCGACGAACTGTGAAAATCTGGTCGACGGTGGAGATGTAAAGCCACACTGATAAGGTCCATGGGCTTCAGTCTTTCATACAATATGCTCGATAAGACCTTATTTGTTATGCCTTGCAGCCGAAGTGGTGTAGTTGTAAGCAGTGCGCGCTTCCACTCTGCAGGGCCTGGGTTCAAGCCCTGGTCAAAGCAACATCGCATACAAATGTAGTTGGCTTATTCCGCGTCAATTGGCGTAAACAGTGTGGATTAATAATAACAATATTTTGGCGCTTACACTTTTGCTGAGTGCTTGGTCGAGGTTTTCCTCCAATTTGTGGTGTGCGGCCTGATGTAATAACACAAATGAAGAGAGAGACCTGCATTACACGCCGCCACCGAACGGCAAGGCAGACATCTTTGGGAAGAAAAAAACTTTTTCTAATTTAGATATTGCTCGGACCAGGGATCGAGCGTAGGTCCTACGGTGCGGTTGTATACACCACTAACCACTCAGATGCAGCGGCCGACGGGCATGTATTAAACGAACCAATTGCTACTTAACAGCTGGAACATGCTCCCAATCAGCTCTTAGCCCAGCAGAAAGTATGCTACAGAGGCATTGTTGTTTCTAAGCCGTACTATTGCTATTCTCACCTCGTCTTGGTCAAGTCGAGGAACGTGAGCTTCGGGTTCTTCTTCATCAAACTCGCGACGAGTGTCGCCATTCAAAAGCGTTGAGAAGTGTTTCCTCGATATCTCAAACGTACTCTAGACTTCTGTTGTCAGATTTCCATCTTCATATTTCTTTTAAAAAAAAGTAGGCCATCCCATTGATCTTTACAGGGCAATTCTGTCTAAGATCGTTGCAAGTCTTTTGTAAGACAATTGAAAGATAGTAGACATGATAGTATGAAAGACTTTGTTTATTCTGGCACGAAAGTCTTACACAAAAAAAGCTTCTTTGCCAGCTTCGTGGTGAAAGCTCTTTTGACTGAAAGCACATGAACATGTTCCAGCTGGAGGTGTACATACATCATTTTGCTCGCGCTGCTGCAAGAGCCGCAATGGCCGTATGAGCAAGGCCATTCGAGAGATCCGCGGTTCGAATCCTCGGTCAACGAATTTTTTTCATATATTTTAATACATTTTTTCTTTTTAAGAAAATTATTTTTTTAATTTCATTTAATTTTTAAAAATTAAATCTTTTTCTTTTCTTTTTTTAATTAGATTTGTCCTATTCTAATTTAATTTTCTTTTCATTTAAAAATTTTATTGTTTTAAAACGAGCTTTTTTTAATTTAATTTAGTTCTTGGGAGTTTTTTATTATTTTAATTAAATTTTTCCTTTTAACGTTAAGATTTTATGGATTAAAAAAGAAAAATATATGTATATATTTTTCAGTTTCATTTAATTTTTATAAATTTATTTTATTAATTAAATTTTTTCCGTTTTGGTTGTTTTTGCTTCCGTTTCGGAGAATGAAAATGATGCTGAAGATGGCACAACGCCGAAACCGGTTTTCCTCCAAACCAAATTCGAAAAGAGATGACAGAAAATCGTTTCACAATACATGATAGTTTTTTTTTTTAAATTTATTTTCTCATGGATTTTCTGTTTTTATTGTTTTAGGAAGAAAAGTATATTTTTTTATATACTTAATTAGCCAAACTAAATAAATATCTACATGCCTACATATATGTATTCTTCAATTCACCTTATTCATTACACCAATTAAGTAGCTAATTTATAAAATTTA